>NC_089647.1:74528900-75128900 GCF_037042795.1 Molothrus aeneus | reverse complement strand
TTTTTATTACAAAATGGGGAAAATAACATACAAAATTCCAGCAATACACATCAAGGCATCTCAGTTGTAAAAGTCTTTTTGTCTTTTGTATTAATGACATAAGCCAAGTAATATTTTATGACATTTCATTCTAAATACTGTAAAGACTCAGAATTGTTTTCAGTATTGTCACATTTCAAATATTAAGTTAAGCTTTTTTGCTCTATAAATAAAATACTGCATTTGTGTGCTTACTACACAGCATTTTCAGAAATAAAAGTCAGCACTTTTATTATAAGTTTGTGGGTTTACTTTTCAGGCACTTAATATATTGGTATGTATGGGTGACTGTCAGACTTTATGGCATTTCATTACATCCAAGCAAGAGGAGAGAGAGAGAGATTCTGAAATGTAAATTTGACAACTCATTGAAAATTACCAGTACAGCTTTGATTTTTCAAAGTATGTTTCTTGTTGCAAATGAAATTCAATAAAATTTGAAAACCACTATGGAGACTGCTGTATACTTTTGACATTTGAATTCTGCTCAGTCAAGTATAAAGGTACCACCCCACACCTTATTGTTGTCTGTTTAAATCTTTCATAAAAGATTAACTTGCAGTGTCAAGGCCACTGGCTAACATCCATTTTGACACTGATGAAATTACCTGGAGTGATGCAGTCTCCTGAGGCACACTGTCACAATTAATGAAATATGAAGGGACCAAAGAAAATTTCCTGGCTCTGCATAACAGAGCTGAGGAAGAAAAAGGTAAATGGAAAAGGCAAAGTAAAAAAGAAATAGAAAAACCCTTTGAAAAATATGAGTGAGGACACATATGCCTCCAAAGTAATCTTCAAATTCCACAAAAGCAACAGAGATTTGCCAACAGTCATGGTCTAGAACAGTATGCATACAGCCTTTTGGCATTTTAGTCACAGTATCATATTCAAGAAAGGCAAGAGCAGTAGAGGGTAAATGATCCTGGCTGAGTTAAAGAAGGAAAAGAACAAGGTTCAAGCCCACTTCTCCTTGCCAGTACTTAAGTCCACCCGCCTTTCTCAAATCTTTCACCCAAAGCAGTCTTCCTTTTTATTGAAACTGAATTTGCCAACAGTCATCACACTTGAAAAAATGAAAAATAACTGTTTGCTCTAATTTCTTTACACAAGAGCTTATAACAGCATATGAGTCAAATGCAAATTACACTAAAGGCTTCCAGTAACTCCAGAGGACTTCAGATCAAAGCATATGAAGGAGTATCCTTGTGAGTCCTGAAACCACAGGCTCAGGAGACCTTCATTATTACGGAATTTAAAGAACTTTTCCAGCAAGAAAAGTTGTGTTTATACAAAAGAAGACACTGATATAAACTTTTACAATGATATTGGCATAATCTCAATGCTATGGGCAACACTACTCTGGTTTCAGAATCTCTTGTTTTTTAATGAAATTATTGAGGCAAGAATGCAGTGTTAAACTCGTACTAGAACAGATAAGGGGAAGGGAAGGTGTGAATCCTGCCCAGTTGGCTAAGCTTTTCTGGGACAAGAATGAATGAATCAGTGCTGTTGACCTCCAGTTCAACTGCTGAAAATTTTTCCCAGCCATCATCTTACATCCATCTATCTATCTATCTATCTATCTATCTATCTATCTATCTATCTATCTATCTATCTATCTATATTTATATATGAGTGCAGGGAAGAAACTCAAAAATACAAGGTACTTTTTTCCTGCCTTTTCCCTAACCATTTACTTATGACATTTAAAAGATTATTATCATTATCACTTCAAAGGTCTATATCAGGCCTTTATCACCACTTTCATCATTTACAGAGATCCAGAGTCTGAAGTGTACTAGATGTAGTTACTGAACAGGCATCTCTCTGTAACCTCCTTGAGCTTGCCTTGAAGCTCTTCATTAATTTGGTAACTTTTGAGTACTGCATTGCCTCTCTTAATTTCCAGAACCTTCACCACAATAGATTTGTCATATTGAAATATTAATTTTGGTAATTTTAGAATTCAGATGAATGGTGGGTTTTTCAATTGTCACTTTTAACAAGTAAACTACTTCTCATGATTTTGTTACTAATATTCATTCCCTTAAATTCTTCAAAGCAATTGTGGGCAATGGGAAAGGTAACAACTGTAAAGAAGAGCAAGTCCTCAGCTGCTGGGTACAGTGCAATTCAGACACATACTAAGAACAGTGTGAGATTACTAAAAATTAGTTTCACTTTTTATACTTGCAAGCCTTACAGGAAACAGATTTTATGCTATCATTTTAGAAACTGGAACAAAGAATATTCAAAGTGACTAATGAAAAGGCTTAAAAGCAAACTTTTGCCTCATTCTAGTGGGAAATATTATTCCCAGCATAAAAACTATGAATCAGGATTGAAAAGTATAGTTAAACTAAATAGCAAGTTACAACCCATTTATTCCTGTCTAGCAATAACAGATTTTGGGTACTACCAATGCATCATCATGAAGTAAAAAAAAAAAAAAAAGCAAGAAGTTTTTGATAAGCTTCCTTCTTCCTTCCATTATAGTATTTGCTGATCTGTAGCACTTACTAGGTGGAAAACTGAAGATAACTTCTGGGATCTTTTTATCTATTGTGCTCTATGAATACAGGCATTGCATTACCAGTGCTTCAAAGAGCTCTGCTAATTCCAGTGGTTAATTAAAACACCCAGTGAGACATAGCACTACCCCAAAAGTATTATTTTACCCAGAGCTGCCAGCATCATTATCAGAGACAGTTCAGTAACCAGAATATATTTTTTACTACTATTTCAAACCTTTCCGCATTTCACACAGAGTATTTAATTTTTAAATGTAAGTTGATGTTGATTTCATTCAAATGAAAAAGTACAAGAAAATTTAGAACACAAAATAAAAATTTTACAATTTCTATATACTAATTTCTAAATAAACTTTAGTGCATTAATGATTGCTAAGTTGCTATGTTTCAAAGGGGACTGATCATTTCAGATGCCTTCATTTTAACTAGTTAAGTATTTTCCCTGAAGTCTTTCTGCAAAATTAATAGGATATTTCTTAAATTTCAGTGCACAGCTGAACACCTGTAAGCCTCTCTTGGAGTAGAGAGTTATAGTACCAGTAACCACATCAACAAAACCAAGAAAAAGTGACATAGAATTAGGTTCTCAAATGTAAGAACATTTGATTTTATGAAAACACCACCTTATTAGAACATTAGAACTCAGAGGAGGCTTTGGGGAATTATTGACCTGTCAGCCTCACCTCTGTTCTTGAGAAGGTCATGAAACAGATCCTCCTAGAAGCTGTGCTAGGAGCTTTGGAGGGACAGGGAGGTGATTTGAGACAGCAGCATGGCTTCTCCAAGGGCAAGTCCTGCTTAACCCAGCCAGTGACCTTCTATAATCGAATGATCGCATCAGTGGACAAGGGAAATGCTACAGAAGTAATTTACCTGGTTTTCTGTGAAGCCTTTGACACAGTTCCCCACAACATCCTTCCCTCTAAATTGGAGAGAGGTGGCTTTGATTGGTGGGCAGTTAGGTAAGGAATTGGTTGGACAGTCACATTCAGAGGGCAGGGTCCATGGCTCAGTCTCGATGAACACTGGTGACAAGTGGCATCTCTCAGGGTCCATGCTGACACCAGTGTTATTTAATCATTAATGACAAAGGGATCGAGTGTACCCTCAGCAAGGTTGCAGAGGACACTGAACTGATCAATGTAGTTGCCATACCTTAGGGATTGGATGCCATCCAGTGGGACTTGGACAAGGTCAAGAATTGGGCCCATGGGAATCTCAGGAAGTTTAACAAGATCAAGGGTGCTGCACCTGGATTGAGACAACCCCTGGTATCAGCACAGGCTGGGGATGAATGGATCCAGAGCAGCCCTGCCAAGAAGGACTTGGGGGTGCTGGTGGCTGAGAGGCTGGACATGACTCAGCCATGGGCACTCGCAGTCCAGAGAGCCAAACCTGTCCTGGACTTTATCCAAAGCAGCGTGGGCAGCAGGGCCAGGGAGGGGATTCTGCCCCTCTGCTCTGCTCTGCTGAGACCCCACCTGCAGGGCTGCATCCAGCTCTGGGGTCCCAGCACAAGAAGGACATGGAACTGTTGGAGCAAGTCCAGGGGAGGCCACCAAGTTAATCAGAGGGATGGAGTACCTCTCCTATGAGGAAAGGCTGACTGTTTAGCCTGGAGAAGAGAAGACTTTGAGGTGGCCTTCCTGAAGGGAGTCTACAGATGGAGGGGCACTTTTTTCAAGGGCATGTACTGACAGGCCAAGGGCAAAGGGCTTAAAATGTAGGTTTAGATTAGGTATCAGGAAGCTATTCTTTCCTGTGAGGGTGGTGAGGAGCTGGAACACATTGTCCAGAGAAGCTGTGGATGCCCCATCCCTGAAGGCGTTCAAGGCCAGGTTGGATGGGGCTTTGAGCAACCTGATTTAGCGTCCTTGATCATGGCAGGGCAATTGGAACTAGATCATCTTTAAGGTCCTTTTTAACTCAAGCCATTCTATGATTCCATGATTCTAATAACTACAAGATGACCTTCAGCCAGTACTCCTCTGGCAAAACAGGTTTGTATCTTGGAACAGACCTAAGTTACACATTAATTCTATACAGCCTCATACTACTACTGTCTTCCAAGAAAAAAATCCCTACCAAATTTAACTGAGCATTTTTAGTGTTACCTATCACCCTTCTCTGAAATCTATTTTTAAGAAAGTAATTAAGCTGTACCAACTGATCCAGAAAAGAGATTCATGCATCACAAGAAAATTTCCTACACTCTGCCCTTTCCTAGACTAGAAAACATCTTTTAACTTTATGCAACAGGATCAGAGAGATAAGTGCCGAAAACTAACAAATATCAATGACATGAGACCACTATGGAGTAAAAGTTTTCAATTTACATTCTAAGCTAACACTTAGTTGGACACCTGAGTTATCAAAAGCTATCAAAAGTTATCAAATGCCCTAGAGCCATTCATCCCAGATTGTCACCCATTTCAGTCACTGCACAGAATGTCATTGTAGAAGCCATTCGGTTGAAACCAAATGAACGCTACATCTCAAAGAGAAAAGCCAACTGGCAGAGGACAGAAACATCCAGTTGTCGTCAGAAACCATTTTTTCATGAAACAGTCTATCACTGTTCTCTCTGTCTCTTAAGTGAGACCTATAAAATACCTTTAACATATGAGCCTGGAAGCTAAAACCCATTTTTATACTGGACAGTAAAAGTTATAGACTGAATAAAGATATTGCACATTCCATTTTTCCCAGTGACACCCTGCCAACTAGCCCTGAATGTAACACAGGCATTCACCACCTGCTTCTGTCAGCTCCATGCAGAATAATGATCTTCCCACCTCTGCTTTATTAACCTCCCCTTCTTTCATCAACTGCCATACACCCTTTTCTCTCAGATTGCCTTACTGATTAGCAGAATGACACAACCAAACACAACTGCTTCTAACTGGTAGCTAATTTTTCACTTTTCTCTTTCTGATTCACATCTAAACATGTTTGAGTGCCCCATTTCAGCTAAGTCAGTCAATCTAACAAAAGACATATATTTTCTTCTTCTTTTTTTTTCCTGATTAAATTGTGATGATATATGGGCACACAGTTCCACAAAATCTTCCTGAATTGATTTAATAAAAGGTATAAATTTGCAGTTAGCTCTGTTCAGGGTAAGAAGTTAAATGGGAGTTGAAGATATGATATGAAGTACCATGAAGGATGTACAGATGAATTTAATTTTCAGTATTTCAATATTAAAAAAAAAAATCTCCTTTGCAAAAGATATATAGGCATTATGCATAACTATGTTTGGACCCAGGTGCAAATATAGAAAAATATTTGGAACAAAATGCTTACACTTTATTTTTTTATTTGTTTGAGGTACTCAATTAAAAAAAAACTAAAAAAAAACCAACAAAAAACATACTGAAATCACTGGGAGTTGTGGAAGTTTTCAAGGTAAAGTTGGATGAAGTATTGAATCACCTGGTCTAATGGAAAGTGTCTCTATCCATGGCAGGGGTGGGTAGAACTAGATGGCATTTAAGGTTCCTTCCAACCTAAAACATGCTATGATTCTGTGAATCTACAATACTTGGCAACTGTGAGAATCATGCCCTTTCTTATTTATTACAGTTGATAACATCTTCAGAGTCATTTAACTATGTTTTAAAAGTGACAAATCAGATGAAAAGAAATAAAATGTCTGAATCCCCATTATCAAAAAAACCCCAAAAAGTTGTAGCACCAGCTGTCTCCAGACAAAGTCAGATACAAAGTAATAACTTTCTCTTTGCAGCACCTGTATTCAATTTCTAAAGTACATCTGTCATTTTATTTTAACAAAGTCTAACAAGATCAGTTCACAGCCATCTGTGTCTCTCTACCTTGAAAGCAATTCAGATTAAGGCACTGCTTTAAAAAATACCATTCAAAGCAAAGCAACACAGAGCAGAACAAAACAATTGGGCAAGATTAGAGATGACATTTTGAAGTTCCTTACAGCCAACAATAGATATCCCCATGCACCTACAAATGTAAGGCACTCAGTGCAGAGCTTGCATAGGACACCCTAGTCTCTTTTCAGCAGCAGCTCTATTGCACCACCACAGAGCTAAACCTTCTAGAAGGGCTTACACATTTTTGACATCTCATGGCGCTCACGTACTCTTTTATTCAGTCATCCCCTGCTATGAAAGAGATTGAGAAGGCTTAGTATAATCAATGCTTCTATTTCCTGAAAATCCCTGTAGTGGAAAGTGAGCTGACAGAGGAGTCAGGCTTTCTATAGAAAGAAGTCTCCAAACAATGAGACTCCAGCCACAGGTAACTTGGCTATAGGTTCTTCCTAAGCAGAACAGGCAAAGAAAAAGCAGAAAATGTACATTTAAGTCACTCAGGCATGATTTTCTAAATTCCCACTTCAGAATAAAGAGTCTTAAAGACTGTGTATCAAAGCATAATTATTTAACTAAAACTAAATGAATTAGGATAAGCCTCTGAGTCTCACTGGATATAGTCTCCCCGCCTTCTATAAATAAAAGTCTACTTTGATCCAAGTCCTTCACACATGGTATCAAATCACATCTGCCAGAATAGCAGGAGTTTGGAAATACAACAATGTGTGGCATTAGAAACAGAATTTCTGATGCAGAAATTAGGACCAAGGGAGAGACAGCCCATTAATTCAGTATTAAAAGGAGCCAATTTAAGGGAATGAAAACAAAACACAAATGGAAAATTATCAGATCAGAGCCAAACACTGTGGATTTATTTTAGTCCCTCTGTAGTCAAACAGAGGATTTATTTTTCCTCATTTTTCCTCATTTTTCCTCATTTTTACAATAAAAAACTTTGCTATAAGTAATGAAAATAAGTTGTAGTCTAATTATAAAAGTGATACTTTTTGTCTAAAGACAGATGCACAGCTTGTAAATCAGGCAGTTTATTACAAATGCCAGTCAGGGTCTAAAGTCACCTACAGATAAGGAGCTAAGTATAGCTGAATCCTGTCTGTACAATGGGAAGAGCTGCTGCTGGGAACCAAGCTTTTGCACCAAGCTAAATGCTGAGTGCCAGAAACCTCAGGACACATGGAAAAGATGTCAAGTTCAAATCATTACTACAGAGTCCATCTGTGAGATCATGACAGACTCAAAGGAACAAAACCAACAGGGACATGGAAGCATGGAAAACACCTAGCCAGTCAATCAAAGCCCATAAATATGGCAAAAGCAAGGGACTGTTGAGAACTTAAGGCACTTTGTGCCAGGTTAACTGCAGAGAACTAGGCAGCAATTTGAAATGACGAGTAATGGATGGGTTGTAAACACATTCCAGTAGCTCTGTGCTGGAATGTAATGAAACCATAGACTCTTCCAAGTAGCAGCAGAAGGAAAACAATGTCTGAGGTTAGAATTCATGCTGACTTGGAATCTTGACAGGTACTTATGGCAGCATCTATTTGTGAAGTAAAAGACATAGACCTCTGAGCCCAAAAATGTCCTTATACTCAAATCTATTTTTATGCATCTCAACATCTGATTTTCTTTTTCCCATTTCACTAATACTCTATTTAAACTTTTAATGTCTCTGACTAGGAAAAAACATTATTCTCAGTTAGTCAACACCATGCCACTGACAATGCTACTGTAAACGCCCAACTCTATCAGGAAACATGAAAAAACAGGATGTGCACTAAATAGTATAGCCAGGTATCAACATTTTGTTCAAACAAAAATTCTTCTTCTCTCTATAAAAATCACTGGTATCAGTGTTCTTTCTTTCCAATACCTCCTAAGAAAGCCACAGTACATTTCTCATATGTTCCCAGAGAAGATTCAAGTCTTTCCTTAAGTACTGTGACAGAGAATGCTACAGCAAATACAGCCAAGAGTGAAGCTGGCAGCATTGAACCCCTCATTTGGTGGGAAAACAATTACCTGTCCTTACACTCCTCAGCTTGTGCTCTTTAAGTATTCCAGATTGTCACTAAACTTTTAAAATAGTAACATTTCTGTAATGAATAGTAGTCTCTTTCCTTTTGGGTCATTGGTGTTTTGATTTGATTATTGCTCAGATAATAGAATCTTGGGTTGTTTACACAGTAAACAAATATGTGAATTTCACATAAATTGTGTATGATGGTTTGCCTATTTTTGTTGTGAAAATCTTAGTAAATTCTACTTAGGGGACACCCGATCTATCTAATTTATTGAAAAGATAGCACTTTTAGGAACTGTAATTACTATTTTAAAAGTGTGGGTATGTAAGACTGATTTTATTTTTTTTCCCCATCCTGTTTCTAAATACCCTGAGGTCTTAACAAACTTACTACTAGTTACAAACTACTCGCCTTTATACTTCAATTCAGGGTCACTTTCAGATTGTGAAGCTCTTGAAATGTTATCACTTCATTGGCATATATATTTAAAAATTTCTCACAGTTGTCTAAAGTGTCTAAGGCCCTTCAATATGTCCCTTTATCTGAGATATTGGCATGATCCTGATTGAAGCAATGCAAGATCTCTGAGAGATTCATGTCCTTTTGGGCTGGCAGCTAAAGGACAGGCAGTCTCATAGGGCAAAGTAATCCAGACATGAAGGATGAAATCCAACTCTCACATAAAGATACCCACATTTATTTACATGCCCTGGCTCCTACTATCATTAACAGGGATGAAAATTTTAATAAAGTTGCCTGAACCTAAGCATTCAGCACCATTTGAAATTTAGTAACATATCCCACCTGCCCCTCAGCTGCTACTCCAGAAGTGACATAAATGCCGTCTTTTATCTGGCAAAATGTCCCAGAAAGCCTACAGTGGCTTAAGCAACACCAAACACCTCTGGGCAGGAACCAGAAGGTATCCTTAGCCAATTCAGTCAGGGCCTTGAGAGCTAATTCCTGCTGCTGGTTCAACTACCAAAGCAGTGCCTGCTAACTTCTGGGATGTCAAGTAGGGACACTGATTTGATACTAATAAATAGGTTGTTGGAATTTATGGTCTGTATTTGCAAGATGTCTCCTGACTAGGATGAGAAGTCAGAACTTGGCCAGCTTGCAAGCACCTGTGTAGTACACAACTAAATTTGAGCATTCTAGTTAGCAACTCCCACCCAAAGAATACTGTTCCCTGTACATAAGCAACTCTATCCTTCTACAAGAGTCTAATATAACTTTGGTGTCAATTCAGGTGACTAAATAAAGATGTCTAGTGTTATTTGGAATGTTCTGTGACAGTCAAGACATGAGATGTCATGGGTTATACCAAGGACTATGCTTTTCTGAAGTAACAGCTGGAAGCTCTTAAAAGGTATCCTAGGTACTAGGTGACTACATTTCATTAGGCCATCTACATTTTTATTTTCAACATGATCACAGAATTTTTAGTTTAGAAGCCCCAAAAATCATGCATGGCTAGATGCCAAGAAGTGAAATGTTCCAAAATAAAGGCAGAAAGCATATAGAAAAGGCCAGCAAATAAATTTATATTTATCCTGACTTCCAAACAAAACTATTAAGAACATAAGCACAATTTATTAAAATACAAGAAACAGAACCTCAAAATTTCCCATTTATTATGAATTAATTCATCTAGAATTATTGGTTATCCATTCTGAATGACATGTTAGGACCTCAAACATCTCTTGAGATTAAATCTACAATTGAATGACCCTCTCCAACTAACGCCCTGCCGCTTTGCTACCTTTATCACTTTAAATGGATGCATTTTGTTCAGACACTCTAAAATTGCCTCTTTTGGAAAACATAGGTTAATTAGTTTCTTGCATGCTCTAGCTGAGCTGCAGAGACATGCCTAGTCAACAAGGAATCCATTCAAAGCTCTGTGAAACAATTTATAAGTACTACTTTTGCACTGCCTTAGAGAATTAAAGCAAAAGAGCACTAACAATAATAATGAAGAATTTTGCTAGAAATAAAATATATTCTGTTAAAAAACCCCCAAACAAACAATAAAACATCTACCAGCTAAAACAAAACTGCAGTGAAGTTCTTGATATAGTCACTTCATATCACTGTAACATTTTACTGAGAGAATACTTTTTCCTTTGGTCATGCATTTTACTGGCTCTCAATGTTACAACCTTCTAAGAAATTAAAGGGTCTGCATAATGGACACTTCTTGATTTCTTATCCTATTTCACCCCATTTTGAAGAGAAATCACCCAACCAAGGGTGTCAAATGTGGCAGAAACACTAGCTCACTCCATTCCCAGAGGCTTCAAGAACTTTCTCAATTTCATGCTTCTGTGCACAACTTTATTTACACTAAAACCATTCTGTTTTGTGGTTCAGAGAAAATACTTCGTCTTGATCTCCCAGCAAATCTTGGCTATATTATCTGAATACTCTGTGAAGCTTTGACTCTTTACTATAGACTGCAGCTGACATATCAGGTGAAACACAAGTGAACTGCATAATGGAAGTTAATGTCCCGTCAAAATGGGGTCAACAGGATACAATCAAATGTGTATATCAACTACTCACAGTGTGCAAGCTTTTCTTCAAAACAGTATTTAGATTTGAAGTGGACACACTAACACAAATATCTAATATACAGCGACGGGGCTCTGCTAACTATCTTTTTGAAATACAAGTTGGTGTCTCAACGAGACACTTTTGACAATGGTTTTAAATAATAATTAAACTTAAAAATAAATTATATTTTTTTAATATTTTAAAATCTAAATTTAAAATCTTGTGGTTTCTCAGTGACCTTCATTTCCATGAATAAACAGAGGTACAAATATAAAGCCAAATACTTCTGGGGCTGCTTTTGACATGCTTAATTACACAGCCTTTTTAAAAATTACTTTTATACTGTTTGTCTTTGTAAATTATCAACTCAAATTCAACCATTCAGCATAGTGTCTCCATAATAAATCTTCAGGCATATATGTGAAGAAATAGATTTACTTCTTGAAAGATACTTTCTTTAATTCAGTAAACACTACTGAATACCTATCTTTTATGCAGAATTTTGAGCCTCTCTTCAAAGCTCTTATTTAAATAAGTTAACTACTTAGACACTTTTCTAATGTAAATTGGCATGAATTGAAAGACACACTGAAAAGCATTTTTGCTGCATGACATTCAAAGTTAAATGTACCTACTTTGTACTTCTATAGAAGTACATCTATTCCTTGCTTGCCTGGAACTTTTCTCACAAGAATTTAAATTATAAGATGAAAGAGAATACTTGTATTTCACAGTGTGATGGAAGGGACCTGGTTCAATTTCTGACTTTGCTTGTTCTGACCCAGCAACAGCTGTTTCATTCAAATTAATCAGACAAAAATCTCAGCTATATAGAAAACAACAGCACAAAATTACAATTGTAGTACAAAATACTGCTGAGAAATCTTCATTACTGTCCATACAACTGCATTTTCTGAAGCCGTTTGTCCAAACTGAAAGTGCTGATGGAAGTTGTACTCAGTCTTCTAAGTACTGAAAGATCACCAGATGACTACACACTTCCATCTATGTGCAGCTGTACCTGGAATTCTGGATCTCTTCCAGCAACTTCATTTTGTACCTTTGCTATCACAGAACATTTTAGCAAGCAGCAGCCAAAAAAAAGTATTGGTGGAGATAATAATAATAATAAAATACTTTCCAGTTTCTTGCTTTGTTGTGGAAATTTTATTCAAGTGTCTACAGTTGGCAAAGACTTCCAATAAAAAGCTTTTTAAAAACTCTTCAGAAATTTTACTCCATTTTTTCTCATGACACAAGAGACAGTTGTACAAACCACCAACATTAAGGCACTATGATCACAACATCAGAGAATAGCTGAGGTTTAAATGGACTGCTCGAGGTCAACTGGACCAACCTCCCTATTAAAGTGGGGCCATCTAGAGCAGGTTGCCCATGATTATGTCCAGACAAATTTTAAGTGTCTCCAGGCATGGACACTCTACCACATCCATGGGCACCCAGTGACAGTGCTTGGTTACCCTCACAGTCAAAAAGTGTTTTCTGACACCCAGAGGGAACCTCTTCTCTTTGAGTTTGTGCTCATTGCCTCTAGTCCTGGTGCTAAGAGGAACTTGGCTACATCCTCTTTGCACCGTCCCTTCAGCTTTGTACAAGTTGATTCAATCCTCCCCCTGGACCCAACCTTCTCTGCTCCATGCCAAAACTGTCCCAGCTCTCTCAGCTTCTTCACATATCTCGAATGCACCAGCCTTTAAATCATCTTAGTAGTTATTCACCGGACTTGCTCCAGTGTGCTCATGTCTTATGGCTCCAGGTGCTTTTCTGCAAAGTTGGTTTCTATCCAGTCCTTCCTCAGCCTGTACTT
The DNA here is from genome assembly GCF_037042795.1 of Molothrus aeneus. Taxonomy (NCBI): domain Eukaryota; kingdom Metazoa; phylum Chordata; class Aves; order Passeriformes; family Icteridae; genus Molothrus; species Molothrus aeneus. The sequence goes on along the minus strand of NC_089647.1, from coordinate 75,116,047 downwards.
GCCCATGGTGTTGTTATTCCCCAGGCACAGGGCTTTCCACCTGTGTTTGTTGAACTGCATGAGATTCCTGTTTTTCTTTATCCTTCTTAAAACAAATTACAGTGGGATAACACTCTGGAGAAATACAACCAAAAGGTCAAAACTATCAGAAAGCTTTAACTTCTTGGAGTTTAAGGTACTATGGCCCTTTGAAATGGCTTAAGGGATTTTACTTTGTAAACTTTCTATGTTTGTGAAATTTCTTCCTTCAATATCAAATCCATGCCTTCTTCTTCCTTTTATCCAAAGGTGAGACTGTCTAAATATGAACCTATATAATGAAAAACTTGAGTTAAGCAATGGAAAAGGAACAAAAATCCCATATGTGCAAGAGCATAAATCTTTGCTTTTTTCATTTTTAGTTATACCTTTTTTTAAAGAAAAAAAACTTTTCTCTATAAACCAATGTGATATGTTTAAAACCACTCCACATTGGTAGATTTTCAATTTTATTTTTTGCTTTCTGTATGAGGTCAAGTGGCCATCATTTTATTATGTCATATAATCCTATATGACAATAAAATATGGAATATTCATCATGTAACAGACTTGCATCCAATCATATGAAGGAGAAAGAAGACACACTACAAATCTTCAATATTTATATAAGTAGTGTGCTAAATTGTTATATTCTTTCAAATCTACCTTAGAACAATCTAACTACATGACCTGATTTCACTGCCTCAATCTACAGACCTCTCTGCATCTCTGAAAGCATTTTTACAACGTTTGCTGTTAGCTACCTGTTAAGCACCTGCTATTTTGAAATTTATTAGTGCAATTTTTAAAAATATTTTTCTATCTCTCTGTCCTGAGATCAAAAATACCAGAATGGGATACATTCTTCTTTAGAGGAGTAAAAAATGGACAACAGTCTCTTGTTTTTCGAGAAGACCAGGATTAGATTACAATTAACATTTTAATTTCTTCATTTAGCAAAGTGATTGTGACATTATTCTATTTGATAGGGGATTACCTTTCCAGCCTTGACCTTGATTTGGTTTATCTCTAGCTAGCTTTAGATCTGTGGTGGCACAGAAATATTTATCATAATGTTGACTCTCACACACACACACAGACCTGTAATTAAAGGATAGTGACAGCAAGCAGTAAATTCTGTATTGAATTAACATTATCCATGGTTTTAAAATGTAAATGGCACAGAAAAAAAGGTATATTTGACTGTAGAATAAAGCATTATGTAGAGTGGTGCAAGCACAGGATGGTGGCACAGACTGTGAAGGTGCTGATATAGGATGACGATAAGACAGGCCCTAGACTTACAAATAAATCACCAATGGTTTGCTCCTGGTCACTACAGGGGTTCAGTCTCAGGAGCTGGGTAAAGCTGACTTCAGTTCAAGGGCAACAAACAAGCAAAGTTCAGGAATACTTATGTATTTGTCTTGGGACCTAGTGAAGGAAGAAAAAGCAAGCAAACTCAACAGAAGATTTAGGAAAACTTGCAAGCAAATATCCTCCCAAGAAAAATCAGGAGCAAGGAGGAAGCATTGCCCAGCACCAGCAGAGGCCTTCTGCAGTACAAAGCTGCAAGGCTGACATCACTCTTGAGGAAGATGAGTGCTGATTGCCCTTAGAACCAGAGAAGCAGAGGAAGGGAATAACCCCAGGGAAAAGAGGCACATTTACATATGAACTCATACTGGGAGTGTAGCATTTTAAATTGTATGAGTATTGGGCCATTTTTTTATTATTGTGTTCTTTTCTGTACCTGGAAGAGCAACCATTATTTGGTTAACTGGTAACCTTTGCACCATACTCACAATATATTTTTGGCTTGGTATGAAAGGTCTGGGTTTGCCCATAAAAAAATTTTGCATGAAACACCAAATCTGTTTAAGGAGAGTAAATGCTCTGAGCTGCCTTTCTTTGAAAGGCTGTAAGAATAATGTTGGCCATGTAGGTTTTGAGGTAGACAGAGTATCCTACCACAGTCTCTTTCCAAGTCTTTCACATATTTTCTTGCTCTAAGTATCTATCTACTATGATTTTCTGCACCTGGCGTTCACCTTCATCTTCCATTTCAATATCTGAAAATATTTTACATTCAATGGCAACACTAATTTTCAGATTTTTTATCATTCCCAGAGAAGCTCTGAATTTCCTTCCAATGTCTTATTGCCCAAATATCTGGAAAATTGACTTTGGGATTCAATCCCTGACATATTTGAAACACTGACCCATCAAATTGGCGAACTAGTTCAGCATGCTAAAAGGGGCAAAATGTAAGCACTGGATTCAGCTTCATTTTGTGAGAAATATAGGGTTTACCTAAAGAAAAACATTCTTTGAATTTAAGGCAAAGTAAATTACTTGACTCAGAAAGAAAAGAATAATAAAACAAAGTGATATATTTTTCTTTTAAGTTGAGATCATTTTGTGCTTTGTAATTTCTCAGAAAAAACATTTTAAGCATTTTAAAATAACCAAATTCTCCACAGGATATTTAATTCAAAATTTTCATTTTAAAGCTATTAATTTTCAAATTCATTAAAAATTTACAGAAAAAAACCCCAACTTTTCAGCTGATACATATTCCTCTCACATATTTTGTCTAATCAGATTTCAAATAAAGGGAAAACTATAAATGTGATTTGAATAGGACAAGACAGACTAGGCCAGAACTACACTCTTCATCTTCAAGGAATGCATGGAAGCAATACTTTAATCATCTTTCCATAGCCCACTGATTCCTGTGAGATAAAAGTGCATGCTTAAGAAACACAGCATCCTGTCCTTGATGTTTCTGTCCCTGCACAAATCAAAACATCTTCAACCATTGTCATTTCCCCAACTCTCAAAGCTATCTGGATGTCTATATAACATATTCTACATCTATGGAGGTAAACAAAATGTAAGTACAAAGATCATAATATTGTCCACATCATTATGACATTAAAAATAATCCTGGTAAAAATATCATGGCAAAATACAAAATTTCCATGAATTTCCATTCCACTCTTCATGGAATTAAAGAACACCCTCTCCCAGTGATGAAAATAAAAATCAGGCCATCAGTGTATTCAAAGAGTAGGCCAGAAAAATATTTTAATAAATGCTTCCATCAGATTCTGATTAATCTAATTTTCTGTGAAAAACTTACTTATTACATCCATGTATCACAATTTCATAGCCAGTGGGTTAGTGGTAGGAAAAAAATTAATTTGTTAGTATTTTAATCTGCACATATTTGGATATTACACAGTCAAGTTTATAAAATAATAAACCGATAATATATTAATTATTGCTATTCCCAGTAAAAATGTAATCATAATCACTGGCACTTGGTGCCTATTCCCAGATCCTTCTTTCAACAGACGAAGCAGAGCCCCTCTTTCTAGAAAAAAAATATCTATAGTGATATTTCATGGATAGTTAGAGGAATGTTGGCCATGTCAAGTACCAGTTACATTCTGAAAATACTGTTTTGAACTTCTTTTTTAGATTTGCCTGTGCATTTTTGTCACACAGAAATATTTTCATCTTCTTCTTTGTCAGTGTTTCTCACTGTGACATGTTTTGGTTTTGAAATACATACAGTGTTCTTCAGGAAAATAAAAGAGGACATTTTTTCTTTTTTCATTCCTGCAACTACTTTCAATAAGCATAACTGTACAATTAATTTATCAATGTTGTTCCAAAATTAGGCCTTCCAAACATAATATTTCAGAGTTCCAGTTTTAGGCTGGACAAAGTTCTAGTGACTTCACTGGGACTGCACTAATCAAAGAACTAGCATACGTAGGAATATTGACCTGTAGAGGACCTAGCTGCCAAAACTCAACATTATTTCAGCCAGTGTGGTATTCTTCCTGGCTTCCAGCTAGCTTCCTAGAAAAAGGCAACTTTCCTGGAGACCTTGTGCTCACTTCTGTAACCCTGAGCCCAGGCAGTCTGCTCTCTATGAGACAAGACTGGTTTGTCCCAGCCTGATGGAGCCTGATAGTTCATTAGCTGGAACATGCAATATAAGGAAAGCAAAACTAGAGATAGCTGACCAATTGCTAAGCAATTGTTTAGCTGATGAAGGACTTGAGAACAATAAAATCTGACATATGAAGGTATAAATCACTGTGGGGGGATAGAATGTAAGAAAATAAAGATAGTGCAGAAGGTAGTCTCACCCCTGAGGAGTTGCAGCTGTACTAATCACCAAAGATTTGGAACAGGCCTGCCCTTAACAGGCCACAGCTGTGTCTAATGAAGATGAGTGCTACAAAAGAGTGGGTTAGCTGGGTGAGAAGTGAGCTGGAGTTTGTGGGCTGTGCTGTGGAGAAGAAGTTGTCAGCGCTGTGAGGAGTTGCCCATGAGAAATCACCAAGGTATGGAACTTTTGCAATAAGATGACAACAAATCACGAAGGCAAAAAGCAGAAATGGTAACTCAGCAATGCTTAGCATCAGCCTGTCCCATATCTTAAGGCTGAGTGTTCACCAAGCTGAGATATCCAGACTGGGGTATCTCACTGTAGGATCATGCTAATGTCTAGCCTAGTAGCTCATTAGTCTCAGTTATCTGTTGTGTGTATCACTCAGCAAATAATGCTTCACACTCATAAATTATATGTATCATTCTTTGGTGTGTCTCTCTGGGTACAACAAAATTTCACAGATGGAAAGGCTTGGGTTGGAAAGGGAAATTTGTCCATGTAAGAGGAAAGAATGCCTGCACATCGTCTATCAAGTGTCTCTAGTGTCTTGACATCCCTCAAGATTATATGCCTGGCTTCCAGCTACCATGTCAGAGTACTGTAGATTTCCACCCTATCTGTCAGTCCCATAATGATGTGACAGATAATCTAGGGAATTTCAAATACTCCAACTGGACAACTGACTCTGCTCATCTTAGCTCCAGGTTACCTGCATAACATGCAAGAACCATTTATTTCTAGTCTGAAATTCTCTTTGGACGATCTTACTTTCCTCATTGACTATTCTGAATTTTAGGGAATATCAAGCCCTGAATATATTAAATTAAATCACTAAATAAATCTCTTGGTGCCCACAACAAGATTAGCCTTAGAGAGGAAAAATACAAATGTAGATGCCACCATAGCAAGTGTCTAATAAATGATCTAATTCAAAAGGCCCCAACACATCTGTGACATTGTCTTGGAATGTGGAAGCCTCCTGTTATATTAAATGAAGATCTGGGAAGTTTATGGGTCTCAATTTAGCTGCTGAAAACCAGTTGCTAAAACCATTGAGATAACGGCGAATGTATCCTGGAACGCACAGGCCATCTCAGACAGAATTTGACACAGGCAGGTAGATGACTGTCCAATATTTCTATGTGTGTTTAGGTAAGGTATGCTCAGGCAAGTAAAGCAGTAGATCCAGAGAGCTACTTAGTTTATCCCACTGTATAGCTGAAAAAATGACAACATCCACTGATGATTTTGGCTAAATTGCAAGACTCAGTTCAATTTCTTTATCACAGGCAACTACTGTCATTTGAAATACATTACTGTAATCTTCCTAGCCTCAAACTGTCACAGCAGAAGAATGTGGGTCTCCAAAATGTCCTGTGTCTTATCTTTCCACTGAAATTAATGGACCAATTCCTGTCAATTGCAACAAGCCTGGATTGGAGATCTCATGAAACAAACGGGGCTCATCAATGTCTCTGACAAGTCTTGTGTCATACCTACTATTCTGATAAGTTTTGATTACTCTGGAGGGTTTCTTTGCCCAATGAAAATGGACACTGATGCTTACATAACAAATTTGTGCCTCCTTTGACTTTATTGGAAGTTCAGGTAGCTAAAGCTATACTGGTTGTGCCATTGAATAAGAAGTTTTTTTTACAATTAATGTAGTTTCCTCAAATTATGTGATAAAAGCTTTTTCCAGGGAGGTGGGGATGGGACAAAATCAAAAAGTTCCACTATTACCCAACCTACTAAGTATTTTGGTGGCCCAGTTAAATAGAAAACCAGGACTGCACATTCCTAAACATACTGGTTCTTGTATGCATCCAAATAAAAGTTGCATAATTTCTTTGCGAATTCCTCTCTAAAAAAGTCTAGCCTTTATGCTGAACTTATGGAAAAGAAAACTTCTGAGAATAGGAAAGAGTTTACTTCCTTCCATCTTTGAGCTTACAATCACAACATCAGCAACTAGAGAAAGGAGATTTCTTCACGCTCTGAAGAGAACAAAGACTTGTAAGGCTTGGTTATGAAGTTGGAAAATTTTATTTTGCATGAATTGCTCTCCTCCGTGTTTCTTACTTCCCATAGTCTTGCACACATTTCTACAGCATTTCTGCAGAAGAAACTACCTACATAAAATTAATCTTGATGACATCATGCGGTGCTAGTTAGTCGGAACATTTAAGGAGGATAAAGCACTATAGCCTTAAGGACTCTTAAAATGAGAATCATTTATTCTCTGTTGTCTTCTGTGAAATGGATTCTTGCTGTTACTAATGTAAAAACCTGCTGCTAAATGTTTTGACTGTACATATTAGCCAGCTGGTGGTTCAGTTCTCACTATTGAGTTGCCCAGAACTGAAATAATTAATTTAGCTAAGAAAAGTATATTGTGCTGTACCTTTTGGATTTGTGACTGTAATCTGTAATCACCAGGGAGTTTATGTGGATTTGCAATAATACTGGAGTTGGTAATTTATAACAGAACAGGAGCTCACTAACTAGAGCTTATGAAGCTTGAAGTTTTTCGATAAGTTGCAGAACTTTCTATAATACGGATGCTGTTAGCAGCTTACAGTTGGCTCAAACATTAATCTGTGTTATCCTAATAAACTGAAAGCAAAACCCATGGATTTGAAAGGTCCCTTTCTAAGCACAGGTATCCTTAATATTGTCTCTTCATACCTGTATAGCAAGAAATAATTCAAAGATGTAAGCATAGACTCCTATTTACTGTAAAAAGATTGGACTCAAATTCTCAAGAAAAAGAGTGTTTAGGCCAAAGAGATGCATTAATGACAATTTTTATAACTTTTCACAGCATAATTATTTCCTTTTGCTTCTCCTTGCTCCTTGTGTTGCAATAGGTTTCTGAGAAATGTAATGTGTCAAGATTACCTGACACTTGAAAACTGTAGTCAGGCAAATATTGCTATTAAAATATATTCATTCTTTATTTGATCCAAGCACTGACTTAGATTTTCTAAAGGAATCACGAAAAAAATGACATGCAAACAGGAGATAACCACTTATATACTGCAGTTCTCCAAAAGACTGCTAGAACAAAGACTATTTGTCACACAGTATTCATTACGACAGACACTGTTGGTCTAGCTTTATTTTTTTGTTTGTTTATTTTGTTTTGTAGAACTTCCTTCATGGTCCAATATTTAGATAGAGATATTTATTTATCTTTCTTGCATAAGGAATGGACCCTCTCATATATCTAATGGAGCCAGATGCTGATCCACCCATTGTTGAAGAACTCAAAAGAAATGGAGGATTACAAAGGTTCTTAAAGCCATCTACTGAAGGCTTTGTTTTCTAAACAAACTGTCTCTACTCACAGGAATGGGTGGCAGACCCAGTGATTTATTGATTTTAATTAAAAGGATGTGCATTTATGAGACTTGGCATATGATAGATCCTGTACTGGTGCCAGATGAAGACTTAAAGGGAGGAGACCATCATATTCCACTGCAAAACAGAGAAAGTGAGAAAGCTGTAATGACATCAACAAACACTAATCCCTCTGAAAGGCAGCTGGTTTTTGTTATTGTTATTTTACAACAGTGAAGAATTTTATAGTTGTGCATCACTACACTGTGTTTTAATGACATTGTTCTATTTTTTTAAAATTTGATGCTAGTCTGTTAATGTACACTTATTCACAGATGTTTAATTACTGTTTACAGATGTAAAGCATCAAATTTTAGCAACTTCATTCTTTTTAGTACCAAGAAGTGGTTCTTGAATCATTAAAGACAGAAAAAAAACATTTGACAGTACTTAGCAGTCTCTTTCAGCCCAGGTGTGCCATGGGTTTCATAAAGTTACTAAATATTATCCCAATTTAAAAGTGACACATAGAAAACACTAGGTATGACTGTGAGCAGCACACTGAATATGTGTCATAGTTAAGAACAGAACCACAGAATCATTTAGCTTGGAAAAGATCCTTAACAGAGACCAACCATCAACTCAGCACTGCCAAGCTCACCACTAAGCCATGTCCCTAAGTGCCACATCTGCACATCTTATAAATATCTCCAGGGCTAGTGACTCCACTGTTTCCCTGGGCAGACTGGACATGTGGCTTGACAACCCTTTTCACGAAGAAATATTTTCTAATATCCGATGTAAACCTACGTGGCACAACTTGAGGTAATTTCTTCCTGTCCTGTCACTTGTTACCTGGGAGAAGAGACCACCCCACCTTGTTACAGCCTTTTCTCAGGTAGTTGTAGAGATTGGGAGGGACTCTCCCCAGCCCCCTTTTCTCCAGGCTAAACACCCCCAGTTCCCTCAGCCAATCCTCATAAGACTTGTGCTCCAGACCCTTCACCAGCTTTGTGAGTACTGAAAGAAAAAAAGAGTACTGAGAGTGGTACATTACTTTAATTTTGGTATACCAGAAGCTATTACTGATGCATTTTTTTTAATAGTAAAAGGAAATTAGAAAGAGAGTGGAGCACTACCATTTTATTGCTTTTGGATGAGTCCTCTTTTGGGTTCAACAAGTCAAAATTATTCTTTCTTTAAATAAAAATGCATGAAAAAACCCACAAAATCAAACAACAAACAAAAAAGCTTTTCTAGCTCAGTGTATTAACTCCAACATCAAGTAAACAATATCAGGCACCAAGAACAAGGAAAATATGTAGTAATAATCAATTGGAGGGGAAATTGGGATTAAGACAAGCAATGTCCTTGCACCATACTGGCAGACATACCAATGGCAATTTCCTTGATAAATATCTCATATAACAAGGGCACCAAAAATTCACACTTTTATTTCTCAAGCAGAATCCAAAATGAAATTAAGGACTAACAGAATTATGTTCTGTTCAAAAATTGCTTCTCATAAATAAAGATGTTTTGAGCAGCTTAGCTTTTAGACTAGTTCAAAAAATTTATGTTAAAAGATATATATGAGAGAGAGAAGCTGAATTATTGTTTGGTGAAGTGTTTATCCATTTTACCCAATAACAGCATTTTGATACTAAATGAACTCCGAGATACTCTTGCAGTCATTTTTCAAAATTTGCATTTAAATAAAATATTCTGGTTTATACTTCATTCAGTATTAAGTGTATATAATAATATCATCCCTGGATGAGAAAATGAAATTTTCCTGTGGTGATGTTGAAAGACTGCCATTTATGTGCAGATTCTGGCTTTTACATCAGTGAAAATGCATTATTTCCAATTTGAGCAGGAAAATAAACACTGCTTAAAAAAAAATTCCCCCCAAAATCTCAGGAAGAAAAAATGTCAGGTATAATCAAGCATGAATTAGCTTCCTATTGATGAGAAACCCCACCTTCTCAAGAAGATTTATTTTATTGCGATTTTATTTACTGAAAAAAAAAATCAAAATATCCAACTTCCCTCCAACTTACCTTCTTCTCATTACTTTCCCTCTGCTTTATCCCTACTGCTTATTGCTCTAAGTTATTAATCCTCTTGACCTCCATGGCTCTGGACTCTGAGATGATACTTTACTCTCTCTAGGTTTGAAAGTAGTATCTAACTTCCACCTCTCCGTCTTCCACAACATGAAGAAAGGCATGCAGACAAATGTCCCTGGATGCTGCCACTCTTGAAGGCAGCTTAGACAGCTCCAGTTTGGATTCACTGCAGCATCCTCAGCACGGGACTCCTTGGTATTTGTATAATTGTTCCATAGACATCAGCTGAAACATTTACACCTTCCATACTCACCAATCCAAAACAGAAATGTCAATCCATTCCTGCTGTGCTGTGTGTGCCACGTGCTGGTAAATCCATGTGGCACACCTGACTACTCCACAGACACTCAAAACCCTGTCTGCTGTGTTTTGAGCTGATGTGTCCTTTCTTTTGCCATATGAGCATAGAGAAAGATAACAATTTGTGCTGAAGATAACCATCATTCCTAGTTTTTCAGTCCATATCTCTTACTCTGCACTTGAAAAAGCTGACCCTCCCTTCAGTTATTGATGTAGAGGAGTCTGGTGCCATTTGAGGTTTTTTAGCACATTTAAGTTGTCCCCACAGAGTTAATGAGGCTTACATGGGATCTCTGTCTCAACCATGTCCTTTTGAAGAGGTATCTGAAGGCCAGGAGGAATAACTTGTGGCATTTCATAAGGCATGAGCAATATTTATCAAAAAATGTTGCTCATAAGCAGACATTCAGCATATGAATCAGTTGCTGAAATATAAAGATATGCTATTATTTTCAACAATGTGAGATTGTTCCTTCTGACTGTAGGTTTGCCTAACCTCTGCATGTGTCTTGGGAATGCTGAAACATCTCAAATGGCACACATGTTTATTGTAAGGTGATAAGGTGAGTGAATTTCCCCCTTGTAATTCAGTGCGTGCAATCTGGAGAGAAAATAACACCCTGAGAATCTGAAAGAATAAAAGCCAACCATGGGAACATTTTTCTCAACAAAATAGTTTAAACATATTTGAATAACTTTGATAACCATTTAGCATAATAGCAGATAACAAGACAATTTAATTACACTGTATTTTCCTAAATCCAAATTTTCATTAAAAAAAACAAAACAGAATTTTCCTTTAGGGCCAAAATGCAAATATCCTTGCAAATATGCTATCACTTTAACAGAATCTTGTAGTTGTTCAGGAGTGAACTCCCAAATCAAGGAAGAAAGAATTTCCCAAAAACCGGCTCATTTTCCCCCACATTCCATGCCACTTGTGATTATGAGTAATGTAGAGGGATGGGGTGTGGTATTTTCTGGGTCCCCCATGGCAGGAAGGAAAGATGAATCTCCATGTTCTTAGAAGGCTAATTTATTATTTTATGTTATTATATTATATTAAAAAATGCTATACTAAGCTATACTAAAGAATAGAGAAAGGATACAGACAGAAGGCTTAACAAGATACTAATGAAAAACTTGTGACTCTCTCCTCAGAGTCTGACACAGCTTGACAGTGATTGGTCATTAAGTTAAAACAATTCACAGGAAACCAATCAAACAACCACCTGTTGGACAATCTCCAGACCACATTTCAAAACAGCAAAACACAGGAGAAGCAAATGAGATAATATTGTTTTCATTTTTTTCCTGAGGCTTCTCAGCTTCCCAGAAGAAGAAATCCCATGAAGGGATTTTTCCAGAAAATATGATAGTGACAATGGGGAAACATAATGTGCAGGTACCTCAAGGGGATTTGATTTTTTGTGAGATTTTATAATATTGATTGCTGAATGACACTGCTGCTGTATGCCATAAATACTATGGACAATGAGCATGGATAGCTCCAGCCAGGACAGAGCTTGTTTTTTACATTATGCTTTCCAGGGGAAAGAGATTAAAGTACCATTTTCAAAAATATGCTAATCCTCCTGTTTTTGTGTGCTGCAGAGGAACACCTCACTGTGGTTAAGCATTAACTTCCAGTCAAACTACCTACAGCAATATATAACAGAAAGGGAAGGGAAAAGGCTTCAGACTGAGGTGTTATTCATTGAAAGCACCCCAGCTATTTTAAAAGTTGTAAGGAAGCAGAAGCTTGGTTAACTTAAGTCATAAAAGCAGTGTTTTAAACATTGACTGACCACCTTGGCTCTCATGAAATACTCACACATCATCAGTTACAGTATGGACTTCAAAGTATTCAGTGTCTCTTTTGGAGCACAAGGCTTGTGCAGGATTGTTCTGCCATTCCCACAGGGCAGACCACCCTTACAATGAATAAGGGCCCTTCCTTGTTCAGGAAGAGTGGAATCTTCCAGACAGAATGGGCTGGAGAAGCCACAACAGTAATGTTTAAGCTCTTGCCAACAGCACTGCTTCGGGGCATCACATTTGACTGAAACGAGAAACATTAAAATACCATAGAAGAGACTTATTCTTTGCATTTTACAGAAGCATTTGCACGTGGGATAAAACACAAACTGCAAAACCCAGAAAATATTCTTCCAGACAACAATGCTATGCAGAAGAGATAAACACAAATTCATATATGCACGCTGCAAAAAGGATCAAGTGAAGAGATATTTTTCTCTCTAGTGAAAATCTAAGTCAATATGCATGTAGACACTTCCTGAGCATCCAAAACATGGGGCTATCCCAAACACACTCCTGCATCTTTGTTTCTGAGAAAGATAAATATCAAGTTCCTCCAGTATAGCATCCAGCATTACTCTTCAGCAGCATTACAGCATCAAATTCCTTCTACTTTCACACTCAAACATTTTACCAAGAAGCCAAATGCAAAATAGAGAGCCTTGTAGCCTTTAATTCTATATCTCAATGAGTTAAATGGGAATGAGCCATTGAGAATAGTGTTGTCTTAGAGGTAAAGTTATTACTGTTTACCAAAAGAGATGAGAAACTTTTCTTTTTGAGAGATTTTCCTGTATTTTCTGAGACTTGCAATCATCTCTGAATGTGTTGCTTACATGAAATTCATAAAAGGCAGAACAAAACTGCTTTTATCAGGCTGTTTTGTAAAATCCAATGTGAAAAGAGCTGAGTCGCTCTTTCACATTTAACTTTGTTTACACTGTCACTGAAAATGGCTTCTATTTCAATGATCTAAAACATGCAATAACTTGCAGGCCAAGTATTGCTCTAAGTTAACTTTTTCAATTCCAAACTCTTCAATAAAAGTGAAAGACAAATGTGTTCATATTTGTAGAATGTTATTTCACAACAGACCTAAGTTTGTTCTCACACATGCATGCAAATCATTTGGGCTGTATTTTGAGCAGTAAAGATGATTTAGAAAGGGTGAAAACATGTCTACAAAAAAAAAAAAAAGACAAAAAACAGTCGGTCACCAAATTAATAAACAAATTCTAGGTGAACTTCTCCTCTTTTAAATCATAGTTCTAATGAAAACTGAAAGAATAGGAAACCTGATACCTGATGATCTCTTACCTCTCTAAAGCAGATGGCTTCATTATCATTTGTGATTGAAAAAGCTCAATGATCAGAGATTTCATGAATATTTGGAGAGAAAAAATTTGAAGGTTTGCTGCTATATCTATAAAATTAGCCTAATATCAATTTTCTGCTGCATGAAAATCTGAAGTGAGCCAAGTTTAAATCTGAGGAGTTTGAAAATAGTGCTATGGCATTGGCTATTCTATTGTAGATCAAAATAATCTCATTACATATCCCATGTATTTGGGTTCCTTTCCTGTCCTCAGTCACATATAAGGAGAATGTGTCTGAAGTCTTGATCACTTATTACTGGAGTCCAGCTGCGATAAAGAGCCATTAAAATCTCATTGGCTGCATAATGTTATACTTAAAACACAGCAGAAGCATTTTGTACCAGCCAGATGCATTAAAATATTTCTCAGACTGGGAAGCATTGATAGTATTCAACATAACAGAGGCTAATGTGATAACTGGAATAAAAAACTGTAGGAAAATAACCAGAAAATTAGTATTTAATCTATTCTGGTTTTGTTAAGTGAAATCTGCATCTGGAAATCCAACACTGAGATACCCAGTACTGTCATCCTTCAACAATTTTTTTTAGTATGAGAAGCAATTTTAGGACCTGAAATCTCCTGACATATGCACAAATAGAAGCAGAGTAATACCCCCATACTCTGTGTCCATAAATTAAAAAAAAAAAAAAAAAAACAAAACAAAAACGTGAAAAAACGTAAGCCCGCACAGAAATTTAGGTAGAGGACTCTGAACATGAAAGGAATGACATGTCCTTAAAACATGAAGAAGAAATAGCTTCTATTATCATGGGATAGTGGCAACATCATTCTTTCTGGTTGTGATCACTCTAATATATTGTGATATCACTGTACCTAACTTTAGATACCTGTGACGTGCATCTGATAGGCTTCATCTTCATTTCTTGCACAGTCAATAGAGGAGACACCTGTAAGATGTATTAATCTAACCTGTTCTAAATTAGGAAATATGCTGTACCCCGAGAGTTCCTTTTTCTCTCCACTGACTATCAAGGGAATTGAGACAATTTGCTCAGATGAAGCCATCCTCACACTGACTGAGATCTCCACTCAGAAAAAAAAAAAAAAAGAGAGGGAGAGAGAAAGAGAGGGAGAAAGGGAGAGAGAAGGAGAGGAACCAAAAGTACAGAGGACAAGGAACTAAGCTAAATGGAAAAGGTGAGAAGGGTGACTGTGAGAGACTGGACTGCTAGTGATTAATGACTCAAACATTTGACTACTTGTAGTAACCACCCAAGTTCCTCCCCTCCCAAGTACAGGGGCATTCACATATAGGATGAGGGTATTCATCTCAGCTGATGGGGTATTATGGGCCATGATTGACTCTATGCTGACATAAGACATGGCTGCAACATCTAGCACGGCTCAAAACATTTTCCACCTACCCTCAGCATAATATAAACCCTATGGACCTGGTGTGGGGTGGACTGTCCTTCTACCACTTCATGCCCAGACTGCAGCCACTGAGAAGACTAGAAAAGGACCAATGGGATGTTGTCAGAATTTACGGAGTAGCGATTTTTCTTTTCTACTTGATCTGTTTCTCTATCGCTCTTTTTCTTTCTCTCAGTTCTTGTTTCTCTTTTCCCCATCTATCTCTCTACCTCACATTTACAGTTTAAAAAACCCTGTACTATTGACTTTGGCATATGGTCTTTTTTGTACCTTACTTTGGGCAGAGACTTCTCTTTTTAATACCTGTATCTTAACACTAACCTTTAACATTTAAGTCCCATGTAAAGAAGAAAGAGAATCATCAGGAAAGGAGAACAAAAGCAATCAACACAAATACCTTAATTAATAGAAAGTGATAGGCCAGTGTTTGAACTGCTTCTGGGAAAAGTATGGACAGGTATGCCATAATAAACCTTTGGACCGAAGTTCAAATTCTTAAGGATAGCCACTTCCCTTAACTTTGTGCCCTGTAAAAAGTTTGTTCTGTGCCACCATTTAGGCTGCAGACGAACACTAAAGACCTCAGCACTCATCCCCTGGTGTGCTGGGTACCCTCTCTTCAGCAGCTGCCTGCTGGCCATCGAGCCACTGATCACTGCCCTTTGAGCCTGATAGCATGGACGATTTTCTACTCACATAGCAATCAGATTAGGCAGCCAGGGTCTCCTCAGCTATCAAATGAGAACACTGTGGGAGATAGTGTCAAAAACCTTACCAAAGTCAAGGTATATTACCTCCACGGCTCTTTTCTCATCCGCAGAGCCAGTCATTTAGTTGTAGAGGCAATCAGGTTGCTCAAGCATGATTTGCCCTCGAATGCCTGCCGTGAACACTTGTGGTGCCTGAATGCAGCTGGCCTCACAGTCTTTTAAATTTAACACCTGCAAACTGACAATCTCAGTCCTGCAAGGCTGTTGAACCCCAAACTGATGTTGAAATGACACAGCCAACACCTGCTGCACTCCAGGACATCCTAGATTTGTATTCTTTTTTTTTTTTCAGAGTGCTGTTTCTAGGGACAGCAAAAGACTCCGAAGATCATACTTGCAAATTAACAAGCAGCAACAGAAATACTAAATTCTTTAATATATCCACATCTCATTCTTTGGGAGTGTCTTTTTATTTCTAAAATCAAGCCTTAAAACTAAATAAAACTAACTTGAAACTACTCAGTAATAAGGACAAAAAGTGTTTTTAGAGTAATTCAGACATTCTAAACATTTGTTATAAGACATCTGATTAAAAGCATTTCTTACTGCAATTTTCTGTGAGTGATAACAACTGTTCATGCTTACAAGACTGCAGAGCTATACACAATACATTTACATCTGGGACAGTTTTCCAGGTCACATAAAGGTATACCCAAGTAATTACTGCTGGTATTTTTGTTAATGCCATCACTTTTATTAAGATATCCTTCAAGAAGCATTTTCAAATACCAGATATCATTGTTTCCATTTAAAATAGCGTGTTTTGAATTTGTGTCAGGGCTACTTTATAAGACATACATTTCTGTCTTTCAGAGGCAAAGAGAAACAGATAGTAACCGAACATTAAAGGTCAAAGCATAAATCAATCATTTCCCTAATAAGCCATCTTCAAGCTGTACAAGGAATAGAAAAACATTTAGCCTTGTATTCTCTGCACTGACATATAAGGAGAAAAGGCTGAAAATGACACCTGATTCCCATCAGTCCTCAGAGAGCAGAGCTAAGTGCTGTAACAGGCAGGTGCTAGGCCAGCCAGCAAACTAATAACATGTATTTTATGTGTCAGTGAGGAAATGGATGTTTAGGTGTCTTTGTAGTATCTGCAAACAAATTTCTTATCATCTTCATCTGTTGAAGACATAGAATACATGCATTTTCCCATATTTCTGTTTGTTTGTATTTATTTTCCTTAAACATTTCTGACCATAAGACTAGGTCACCTGTGCTTTGCTAGGTACACCGGTGCTTTTGCCTCTGGACTCACTAAGGAGATTAAATGGTTGGTTTTTGCTTTTCTATTCTTTCTGTAAATATTTTTGTTTGCTGCTTTGTCTGTTTGTCTTATATAGGTATGTGGACATCCTGAGTATGTAATCACAAGTGTTTATATCACATCAAGGAAACACTTAATGTAATAGTTAGGTCTCTCAGATAGCGTCCTTATCATTCAAAAAATATTATTAAGCAACAGCTGCCACTTTTCTGTACCTGTGGTATGGAAACACATTCCTAGAGGACAAATAACATGTCATAGTTGGAGAGGAGGAAGAAAGAATAAATGCCAGAATCTTCTCTTTACTAAGTGCATGTGTTGATAAGCAATACCCTTCTTCCACCTCTGAAATTTATGGGCAAAGCTGGATCTTGAAAATCATGCACCTACCAGAAGATAGAAGCATAAAATCTCTCTCCAGCTTAGAAGGCAGCTCTCTCTTGACTTTATGGAAAAGAAAATCTTAAGAGGAGTAATAATTAGGTATCACTGATCTGAACTTTTCACTGTTATTACATATAACACTGGTTTTCCAGTTCTATATAATAATATGGTGAATATAATTTGTCAACTGAGCAAAATTTCTAAAAGATAAACTGTATTTGAAGTCCTTACCTACAGAATTTCTAGTCAGGAGGTTCTGCCTGGCAGATAAGAAGTGCTGAAAAATATGCCTAACTTCAATATTCCTAATTTACAGTTAGCTCACTACAGAATTGTTCTTGATGCCTGGGGCAGAATTCACTGGCTAAAATTAAAACCCAGCCAGTCCTAGTGAAATAATGCATTTATTTATTAATTTTGGAGAAAGTTAGAGGAAATCAAGTATGAGTAGCCTTTTAACTGTTTTAGATATATATACTAGGCACTGTAATAACCAGAAAATAGAGTGGTCAACGCAGTAATGGTACTCATGGAAACATTTTTAGTGACAGACAACCTTAAATGTTTTCATGAGAATCTAAAAAAGGCTGCAAGTCTACTGCAATTTGGTAACTGATCTGAAAAAAAAAAAAGCCTGCTTTGTTTGATAAATAACTGGGGTTCAATGATCCACTTCAGCTGTGGGAAGCTGTCATGAAGTTGAGGAGCAGAAATTTGATATGAGAGCAGTATTGTTTTGAAAGATCAGTGATGAGAGGATGTTATGGCAGAATTTCAGCAACCTAATTAGAGATGTTAGTAGTACATCCCAAAGAGCTTATGTCAGATAAAGAATAGGGTGGGTTTTTTTGCAAATGAATAGTCTAATAATCACCTGGATGAGGGAGTAAGCAGCACAGTAATTAAATTTGTAAAATTATTTCAAAATGGGAGGTGTTACAACAACTTATATAGAGGGAAAACAAAAAGCCTGTAATGACTGAAAATAAAAGCTGGCAGTCACTAGTGAAGTAGGTTCTATCTGGAAAAATGCAAGTGAATGCATTAAAGACTAATGAGAAAAAATTCAGCAGGAATACCTGTGGGACAATTACCTAAATGTAATGTGAAGGTGTAACACTGTTGCAGCATGGAAAAAAATCAGTTTCATTTCATAAAGGAAAAGATATTGTACACAAGAAACCTATTTTATTGCAACATGGTGCACTCACTGAATATTGTATATACGTCCTGACATTTCTACAGGAAAAATCTGACCTGAAAGGAATTTAGTAAAAAGTAATAAAAAGTGCCTATGAAAGAAATTCAAACTTATGAGAGAAAAAAAAGTGTTTGCTTACAGCAAAAGCTTGGATCAATGAAAACTAAGAAAAACTATGTCTTTCTCTAAAAAATTTATGGCATTAACATCAAGAAGGTTGGGGTGGGGTATACATAAGGCATGAGAAAATGCAGATGAAAAACACTGTTCCATTTGCAATTTTGTCACTACCAAATTTTGTGACATCAGGCAAGTCAGATTGCCTCTAGGTGCCTCAGTTTCTTCATCACCTCTACAATTATACTAATATACATACAATATATATTGTTAGAATATATACAATATATTGTAATAATTTTTTTCATTTCACAGAGAAGTTAGAAGACTTTAATTAACTAACCTTGATTTAGATTATTTTGAAAATGTAAGAGAAAATATGAATAGTAGAATGAAAATAAATGGAGTGAAAAAATATGGCTGAGATACTTTTATATACAAAAGATCTGTCAAGATCTGGGTAGATTTCACTGTTTGAAAGTTAGCATCCTCATCGTTCAAAGATTTAGAGATCTGTGATTTATGCTCTCATTTAACACCTATGATTTTCATCTCCGTCATTCTGGGAAAATGATCTTTTACATATTCATCCTTCTGGGAATAATCTGTATGAAGTCTTCTTATGTGACTAAAGAAAATTATGTATTTGGTTAAAATATGACAATGCAGCACAGCTCTGCAAAATCTGACTATAAATTTTCTTTTCAACAAAGCATTTTGAGTCTAATTTCAGAAAGGTTGAAGCAGATGCAGAGTTGAAAAGAAACCTGTTGTTCAGAGAATGGATATAAAAATCATAATGGTCTTCTTTGATAGTGGATAGGTAGGGGATAGCAATTTTCAGACCACATTTATTTAGCTACTGAATTAAAATTGCTAGACTTGTTTTCATCCTTTCTTCATATCTCACCAAAGAAGACATGAAGGCATTAACAGGAAATCCTGACAATCCACAAGTGTGTTCTATACTCAACAGTTACAATATTACAGATAGATTTACAGCAGCATCAGAAATAGTTCTGTTTCCTCACTATCTGTGTGAATAATCTCAGAAGCATGCTTTCACAAGGAATGTGGCTTTGGAAGTGCTGTACTATCTAGACATTTCTAAACTGATCTCTAAATTCCTTCCCAAATGGCACTGAACTCTTTGGAAACAAATCAGATTATTTTCTTTCCCCTAGTAACACAAACTGACATCATTACTCCCAACTTTGAGCTGCTCTGGCCCTGGTTTACTTGATGTTTAAGCTGGCAAACAAAAGAGAAATGACACTTACTTGAAAGATAACTGCCCTCCAAGAAGGAACAGCATAGTAATAGCATACCAAATATGATAAGTATAACAAATAGCACTATTGCCTTATTAGAAAATGTGGCTGTTCCCATTGTAAAGCACAGTGCATCTACATAAAACCTAGATCTATTTACTGAAGAGACTCCAGGTCAATGCACCATGTGAATGTGATACTCCATTAACTCACACATGTTTTGCAAACAGAGGCTGAGAAGAAACCTTTTAGCTGTTGCAGAATTTGCTGCACTTGTTCACAGATGGTCTATTAGAGAATTTGATAGTGTGCTGTTTTTCTGGGTAGTCTAATGAAGTCTTTTAAACAGACTAAGTGCTAAGGCATTGTGGGAGTAGTGTCTGGCCCTTTCCTAGGAGCTTGAAATCTGCTGTTTCTATGTCACAGGTAAACATAAGCACCTACCTATTTCCTTCTCAAAATTTTGACCTCCTAGTTTTGTTACTCCCTTGACAGTGTTTTCTTCTCATGTCCAAAAGTTACTTGCCATACTACATGGACAGATCACTCAATTTTCACCACTGTCTTTTTATCTCTTCCACCCCGTTCTTTTATCTGAAGGAGCCACAGCACATTTTTGCTGATTTTACAAGCTAAGCCAGTTAAGTTGGTTTAAAGTTGACTGGTGGTATGCATGACCATCAAAAAATTAAGGTGGTCTTGTGGTTGACCCTAAGCTTCAGCATCTACAAGTCTTGAACAACAGGAGTTTAACTATAACCAGATTACACCTGCTTATCATATTAACGAAGGAAATTTCAAGGAGGGACAATATCAGGTCTGAGTAGCAAAAGGAGATATTAAATAGAATTTTCAGAAACTCTACACGAGTTTCAGGCAAGGAAAACAAAAGTCATTGGCTCAAACAAGAATAACTTCAGGCAGTATCTTATAAATCTTTGCAAGCAAAAATAATTTTAATTTGTCATTGGAAGTTTTTTATTTTAAATTCATTCTAATATTTTGATCTAAAAATGTACTTATTACAAGATTATTTTTTTCCCTTTATCTGTGCAGCCTTTAGCCACCCGAAAATTATCTTACTACCTGTAGGTCTAGCAATGATCCAACAATTAAAATGAAAGATCAGTATTTATCTCCTTATGTAAAATTAACAGCACTGCACAAACTCACAAGCAATATTATCACCTGAGTCTTAATTTGAGTACTGCAAATCCCCTGTCCAGGGATACTTTGTTTTGCACAACTACACCTCTGCACTAGGGATGCACAGATCATCCCTGTAAATGGTCACTGGTTCTGTCCTTTTTCCCCCCTGATGCTGTATATGTTTTTATTCCAGAGATTACCTAAAAAGCCTCTCACATCACTGCTGTTCCAAAATTAAATATGGATTATAGCTTTCCTGGCTATGCTTAAAATAGTAAAAAATAAATAAATACAATACAGAGTATCAATAAGGGCATTGTCAATCTGCATATTAACACAGTTTCTATTTAGGGAATTTGCAAAAAGCATCATTAGAGATGCAAATTAAGGAGATTAAGACATTTAGAAATTTTAGTCAAACCAGGGAAGTGCTATTGTCTTTATGATGTGCTAAGATTGTTTCCTTTCAAGCTGTGCATTTGAAGGCCTAATTACAGATACTTGCATTCTGCAGTCTTTTCTGAGTTGAAGAGGAAAAGCAGGTGGCAGGAGGGGGGCAGATTTATGTCCTAGATAATATTCCATAACAACTACAACTCCTGCTGGTAAACAATCCTCAGGCAACAGCCGCCTACTCCTGCTCATACCTTTAGACAATTCACCAGATCCTGCCTATTTAAACAAATAAATCCCTAGGCTGCAAGAGCAGTAAAGACCTGTGAATTGCTCAGTGAGAGACCTTTGCTGAGGTGGCCTTTGGGTTTCAACGTTTACCCATCCTTTCATGGGACTAGGGCCACCATAAAAGTATAGTCAGGTCTCATCTGTCCTTTTCTCACCTCTGAACTTCCCTTCCTCTTCTGCATTGCTCTTCTTCCATGCAGCAGATGAACAAAACCATTTCCTCCTAGGCACAGCACTGCAACAGTGATAAAGTTTCAGCAAGCAGCTTACTGATGCGTAAGTAGAAAACCAGATCACGCTTGAGAAATGCATCTCTCAGCAACACAGCTACATAAATCACAAGCATAGCCCAGGTGAAGGTGAGGATAAGGACTTTCATTTCAAAGGGCTTTTTTTTTGTAAATGGTGGGCACAACATTGCTTTGGCTTGTTGCATTTTATTTCAAGCATTAGCTGAAAATGCAGTTGATCCCCATGCAAAGTCCTGGCATTAAGCCTGTGTATCCTTAGGCCCCGCACAGGCTTATCCTTGGGCTAAGAACAGAACAAGGATTTCTCTAGTTTTATGTAGCTGTGGATTTCCATGCATGTGAAAGAAAGCAGTTCAAAAAGCCAGTCACATTAAGAAAGATAATGTAGGAATATAAATTGCCAGAAAATCCAAATAAATCACTGTGCTTTTAGTGTTCCTTTGAACAGTTGAGCACGATATTATCATGGCATGTATAGTACTTTCTCTCTGGTTCCGTTGTTAGGACTGGTTGATTATTACTTTGAACAAACAGTAATATTTCTTTATTTTCAAAGAATTATGTAAAATTAAAGAAAAAGTGAATTCAGGTACACTCAGATTCCTGAGGCCAGTAATACCTTCCTTCCAGCTACAAGGAGAATTGCTGATGAGCCATTTGGAAACTTCTTTCTAGATATCTTTCATTTTCTAAAATCTCTTGTTTTCATAATATTTTGTTTTGGCATAAGAAGAAGTTGCTGTACAAGGATATGCAGACAGGTCCTGCTCCTGTGATCCCATCTGTATGGAGATTACATGACACTGAAACTGCAAAAAATATTAAAGATAGGCCCATACTTACTCAAGGACTGTGATGCTACTAATGTGGGGGTTAGAAAAGTGTTATAGGGTAATTTCTAATCTAAGCTGTGTAAATTCTTAGTTTAAATTTTCTTAATGTTCACTTCATATTTAACTTCTCACTGATATACAATTAGACAAGAATGGGTCAGCCTCTATACCTTTATTTAGACTTAAAATTCAATGTGTGAATAAATAAATCTAAATAAATATAAATAAACTTTTAGATGCTGAACACCAATATGCTTACAAGTACATAGTGGCCTCTTAAAATGATGCTTCATGTATTCTTTAGTATGAAAAGAGGAAGCTGAGTTCCAAATATCGACTACATGTAGGAAAAGGATGTCTTTGGGCATTGAACTAAGAAGCAGAGTAATTTCAAAGCTGTAGCTCCCCACTAGCTGTAGCTGACCAGGCAGCAGATCTACCCAGCTGGGTTTAGGTAGAACCCAAAAATGATCCTGAGGTATCTGAGGCTCTGCATCTTCAGCTCATGGCCTGTACTTCTTTATGCACTCTTGAAGGTGGGACAAGGTTCCCCCTGCAAGTTATTTAATGAGATATTAAATTAATTTATTATTTACTTGTAGGAAAGTTATGGAGATGCATACAACAGTAGATACTGAAAAAAGCACTGCTTTCTTGGGAGTGTTTCAGATTTGCTTGTAAAGCTGACCAAGTGTTAACATCAGAAACTTGTAAAAATTAAAAAATATAGTGCTTATGTTTTTACACAAACTCACAGAACTTCACTGTACCACAGAATATACTACTGTAAAAGATTTGATAATAATTTGTTTCTTCATTTTTAATTGCAACATGTTAGGTTTTTCAGCTGAAAATAACCATTAGCATTCCTTTGAAATCTTTCAAAATACCTGATTTTACTGAAATTCAAAACTAAATCTGTATAGTATTTTGTGGCCATGAAATACATATTTCAGCTCCAAATCTTGCTTTGTGCTTTGTGGTGCTTGAAACAAGGTGTTTTCTCTAAAAATTGTTTCCAGCCTTTGAAAATTAAACAACCCAGATTGTCTATATTTGCTTAGTCTTAGTAGCTACAGTAATTTCCTAGACTGCATACCTTCACATGCATTCTTTTCTTGTTATGCTTTGAAAGCTTGTTGAATTTTTCCCCTTAAGAGATTTAACATGCTCCAAAAACTAGTTCACATCACACAGAAATCACCTTGTCTTCCACCTACCAAACTTTGGTTCAACTTTTATACAACAAGCTTGTATAAATTGATGCCTTCCTTAAGCTGCATATCCCTGTGAAACTGCTTCAATGTCAGAAAAAGGAAAAAGGAGATAACAACAGAATTGATTTCCTCAGCACAGTTTTAGCACCTGTGCAAACCAGTTGCTCTTATCAGGGTAAAAATTAATTCACATACGTTGTGCCCACTCACTGATGTTAGCATTCAACAAGTACCTGCTGCTGCCTTTTCCTGGACATGATCTTGATGAGATTTCATTGACTGAAGGTGTCCTACATTTCTGGAATGAGTTGTTTTCCCCTCCTTTCTGCTTTACATATGCCTAAGGTTTTCACTATGAGTATAGCCCTTCAAAGCAAGGATATCCTTTTAGCTGTGAGTTGATGGATTTCCTAACTCAGGAATGGTGAATGGTTTCTAGATGTTCCTACAATAACACAAAAGAAGTATCAATTTACAGTAAATAATTTCACCTAGGAATGTTAAATTAAGAACCTGCCATATATTAAAGAAAATATATTTCAAGCCTTAAGTTTTGGTTTTCTTTTTATTAAGAGTCTTGGTGGAGATTCAAAGCAGACTTCAGCAGCAGTGGTGTCCATTATCTGTCTCTCCACCAATGTGAAGACTCTTCCACAGAAGCTGCATTGTTACCCCTCTCAGACTGTTCCTGTAAACCATATACTGTTCTTTACATGACTACAGTTTAACACATAGCTCATGACACAGTATTTTTGGTCCCCTCTCTCTGTCCCCCTCCCCACCAGCCTTTCCCAGTTCATCTCCTGCTCGAGGCTTTGCCCTTCCAATGTCTGATGTCAATGACAGGTAACTGACCTGTGCACTGCTGAAACACTTGACATTTTAGTGCTGTGCCATTCTGAATGCATGAAGCACACGGGTTACATCTAGAAGAAAATTAAAGGCTTTATTTCTGATAAAGCTTAAAAACCAATATATATGTATCCCAGAGTAAACATGTGATGCATAGACAATAAACACATTAAGCAAAAGCATTTCAGCATAACTTTGAAAAGATGGGAAATTTGAAAATGAAGATTCCTGTTTATGTAAAAATCTTAAGAAGTGAATGAGTGAGAACTATATCAGAAATATTCAGAAAAATATTCTTTATGAAGAATAATTCTCCATGGTGGAGAATCAGTGAAATTTAGACTTTCAAGGTATTTAGGAAAACTGGAATATTTCAATAACATAGGTGCCATGCATTGTTTTAAGTTGAAAGTCTTCAGAAGCAACACCTGAACATTCATGCACAGTAAAACAAGCAAGAAATACTGCAATATGGAAAATCTAATGGGGTTTGTGCCTTTGTGATCTGTGTTTATTTTACCTGTGGTAGCCTGGCCAGCAAAAACCGCACTCCTTGTGGTGATGTTACATTTAACAGCAGCTCGGTGGTGACAATGGTGTGGCACTAACCAGCTTTGTCAGCCCTCACCAGCACCTAGCAGGGCTGTCCATGCAGAGAACAATGGCTACTGCTTTCCAGTAGCACCCTCACAGACAAGACCACACTCTGGGAGTCCAGGCAGCAAGTGTTTATTTTTACCTCTCAGCCGTTGGTATAGAATGAGAGCTAATGAAAAGCTAGCAAGGAAGACTTGAGAAGCAATACCTCTTTGCCACATCTTCCTGAATTCTGATAGCTCTGATTTATATATGCAATTTTCATAGTTGCCACTAAGTACAGCACAAGTAGACATTCATATGCCTGCTTTTAAGTTATCTCTAGAAGTATTCCTATGGCACATAGGCATTTAGGCATATAGCTCACTTCTGTCCCTATCTCACTGCTGAAAGTGACTGTCCTCCCAGAAAAAGTGACAGTCCTCACAGATACTGCCCCCCCGAAAAAGATCCACCTCCATCTTTTTCTTGTAAAACATAAAACAAAGGTAAAAGGAAAAAAAAGGAAACAATTTAAAATAAACTCTAGAAAGTCTTTTAGGTAAGCAGAGAAACAGAGACAGAGAGTCATTAAATCATTTTTCAGTATTACAGGAACCTTTTCATGTTACACTAAGTTTCCTTTTAATTTCCCAGTTGTTTGGATGCACAGGCAAAAGAATTAGGGAAAGAAGGTCAGCAAAAAGATAACAATGCCTGTTTATAACAGCCATGAGATTAATCTAAAAAATAGTATTTCTGCATTTAATGAGGGTTGAGGACAACAAATGAGAAATTATAAGGCTACAGTTCCTATTATCCAAAGTGCTGACAATATGTATGTATAGCATTTTTTCGTAGCCTGGGTTTTCTGTAGAGTGGCTATTTTTGATTCTCACAGCATGGTTTTGTCCTTGCTGTGTGTCAGGTAAGCAGCTACCATCAGAGTAAGAATCACACAGGGGTAAGAGAGTCTCTGTTGAACAATTGCAAGAAGACATCAGTATAATGGACTTGAGGCTGAATCCACTATTAATTCTAGTCTTGTCCACATGCATCTGAAACATCTTTAATCACAGGGGGTTTAGTATTTGTAAATCAGTAATTTTACTTATGGGTTGATATTTTAAAGGATTGGACACTTAGAGAACAATTTTCATCATAAAATATTAAAAACCATACACTGTTCAGAGCTTTGCTGAAGATTAAATGCCATTTGAATTCAACAGGATAGTATTTTTTTTCAACCAGCATAAGATAATGACTGACCTCTATAGCTCCTACCTGTCTCAGTATTTTAAATGTCTTTTTCCCTACAGAATACACAAACAAAAACAAAAACAAAAAAAACCCACCAAAACAAAACAAAACAAAAAAAGAGAGGATGGTTCTGCAAAAGAGGCAAAAAAAAAACGACAGAAGAGAGCCTCAGAAGTATTTTAGAAGTTCCACTCCTTTATTCTGTTCCTCGGGGTGGAATTTATCTGAACAATTGTATAAGTAAGTCCAAAGTACAGGCATCTATGTCATTACTAAATACCCTTTCTAATCCATATAGAGAAAGTACTCCAGGGAATGATTTTTCCAGACCTATTTGAAGTGTAGACTTTACACTAATGTGACTTGCACCCCTCATTCCCTGTTGAATACTGAGGGAACCTACAGGAACACTTTATATCATGGATATCTAACCATCAGCAAGGCAAATTCTGCTTTCTGTTGCATGGCAAAACCACCATATCCCTGCCCTCTCAAAGCCTGTTTGGATTTGGCTACAGCTGCACAGCATGTTTTCTAACAAGATCAATTTGAGAGTGGGTGAAACCCACCTACTCCAGCTCAGGGTACAGCTTGTTCTTTGCTTTGCAGGTTCATAAATTTGATGCTGCTGGCTAGAATGGTACTGTTCTTCTGACCAGCTGCATTTAGCAAATGAAACTGAGGAAGAGAAGAGCCCATCCAAATGCTTAAAGAGCATTTTCAACTGCAGGGAGTGTGCAGAAGACACACAATCTCAGAATGTTGCCTTTAAGTACTGGACTTGGCCAGGTGACAGGAATTAGCACCCCTGACTGGAAACTGTTCTTATAATTAGGCAAATCATTCCTATCCAAGTTTTGTAGGCTTGCCTCTTTCGGTTAATTAAAAAAATGAAAAAATTGCTTTAAAGGAGTTCATAATTTTTGACATAATATGTGAAATGGATAAATAGTAATCTCAGGGTGAATCTTACAGGATTAGAGACTAAAATTGTTTGCAGGAAATAGAGGTTTCTCAGGGTATTATCAGCTCTGATAGGATTTTAATCAGGTGTAGAATATTTTATTTTCAAATTTGTGATTCCTGCCAAATTTAAGGTATGGCATCTCTTATTTAGAATCTCTTTACTGCTTAGAAACTTGTGCCAGATGTCCAATGAAGGCTTGCAAGCCATTACATGCTACAAGTCAACAGATGTTGCATTTCTTTAAGCTTTCTATTTGCTCTAAGGTATGTATTTTGGCAAACACAGAAGTTAGGCAGTGTGTTAAACCACTAGATGAATTATATGTAAACTGTAGCCATGCTAGCACTGTTAAAGCCAAGTAGTTGTGGATTTTAAAAATCCACCTGTCCTGCAGTGGATTTTGCATTTGATGTGAAACATGTCGCAAAGCAACACTGAAATATTGTAAAAGAAACAAAGTAAAACAAACATACAAACAAACCACAATCATCTTGCCCAGAAGGAAGCCCCAAAATATCTGGTAATCCAGCTTTGGTATGGTGTAGCCTACATGCTGCCTTGGGCATGGCAGCACTAGAATAATGTAAGTATTTGTTTATGTGACTTTCCCACACCCCGGAGAAGCCTCCTGGCTCCCAAACAGGTCTGTTGAAAAGGCAGTCCTTTATGACTTCCTGCTTCCAGAAACCAAACAACCAAGCCAAAAATCTTCATGTGGAAACACTGCTCTTTCGCTTTGGATGCACGGAAAGCAGAGCATTAAAAAATATCCTGCTGGAAGCCCATCCTTTATCTGCTGACCACAAGAACACCAGTGTACAAGTGTCCTTCTGTGTTGCTGTACTCCCCCTCCTCTGCAGAAATCCACAGAGGTGAGTGAGCCTGTAGCCATGAGCTATAGCTCAAGGTTGGCTGGCAGGCTGGGCAGCAAGAGTAGGAGGAAGAGGGAGCAAAGGGCAGGAGACTTACACTGGCCATGAAACTGAACTTCAGTGTATTCCAACTTCAAGCACCTCCCTTATTTCACTTTTCACGCTTTTTTTTGGCCAAGTTTAATTAGAGACAGTTATACCTGGCTATAATAGTTCATCCCTTTGAAAAGTTGTAACATTGTTGGAAACCAACTTCAAAAAACATACTTTTTTCAGCTCTAGTATCAAGGAAGGATTCAAACCTGCTATTTTTCTCCAAGTTCTTTTATAAAGTGTGCAAGAAAAGGGAATACAGGGTGTCTGGGATGTCAGCTATTCTTTTAGGTATTATTATGGGAGATCATCTGTGAAACTTTCTTTGCTGCCCTGTAATTTACACCACTACTGCTGGTAATGACTGTAAGATATATATGAGCAGCACTAATGGGTATGGATCACTGTTCTCCTAGACTGCAAATAAAAGGAGCACAGGGAATGATGACACTGTATGATTGATCAATGCAGCTGCAGATTGGTCCTAAGGCTATTCAGATTATTTTCCTTAAAAGGCATCATGCCTCACACATTCTGCTGAAGGCTATCCATATCCATTCAAGTCCATGACAGCTATTCTTAGACATTCCTTCATTTTTAACACCACTGCTAAGACTGCTAGCGTAATTTTTAATGAGAATGAGGAGACAGTGTCTTTTATCAGGTTCTGATCTATTTAGCTTAAATTAAAACTCTTTGTCATATTTTTTCCCTATGCTTATTCAAAGGATTAGTGAGAAAATGTCACAGAACAGCTACTTGTGTCCTCATTAACATTCATGACAAAACCTTCCGGCTGGGCTGGTTTCAATTGCTGATGGAGCAATACTTAAAAGAAATTGGCTTGTGTGTGAAACAGCTGCTCAGCAATGTCACTATGCAAGGGAATTGGTGATAATAAGATGATACTATTACAGCTCCACTAGGAGCATAATATATTTTAAGCTGCTTTGAGGTATACAGTGGAGGTCCAAGAAGTGAAGCATGATTACTTGTCTGTTGTTAGGAGAAGGAAACAGCTGATCATTAAGTGTCTGCTTACACAAAGCCTTGAGGTAAGAGAAAAAATTGTATCTGCTGGGATTCTTCACTTCCTGTGTGTTTTCTGTCTGCTGGAAAGGCTTTTTGTTTCTCCTCCTAGTGTTTGGAAGGGTATGTGTGTCCCATTGCTGAAAGAGGTATTGCACTCTCTGCCAGGACCATCGAGCACTTGTTGTTTCATAAGAACTTTTCTTATTTCAAGGCTTTATTTAATTGGCAAGATTCTTAGGAGAAGATTCTTTAGATCCTCACACATCTATTAGTGAAATCCCAGATACTGATTTTGCTTGAAATGACCATCCAGTATGTCAATGCAATGACAAATATGCAGATGATAGCAATACAGATGTAAACATCTGCACATAAGGTTCAGCCAAGAAACAAGTGGCAGCTGGCATTATGTTGTGCAGTGACTTATGCTAATGCACACCACTTGTCTAGAACATGGAAACTGGAGGAAGAATTATATTGTCAGATCTTTGGTTCTGAGACATCTTTGAATTTCATATACTATGAAGAATAAATGAGTCTAGAAGAATGGAGCAGTCAAAAGTCCCTTTACAGTGACAGCTCTTTAGAAATGTGGAGTACAAATGAATAAGAAATGAAAAATTATAAAGGGCTTAAAGATGCAAGAACTGATAGGCAATTAAAAGAAAGGTATAATTTTTCTGATCATAGATGGTTCCAAATAGTTTAGTAATTTCTAAAGTTCTCTGTTACAAATTTAATCTTTAGCTGCCACTGCTTTTAACCATTACAAACATTTATTTCTTGTATAGATTTGGAAGTACCGCAGTTCAGGTGAAACAAAATATAAAACTGACACAGAAATTATATAGGCAGCCAGCAGGCTGAGGGAAGGGAATCTTCATCTCAGCTCAGCACTGATAAGGCCAGAAATGGAGAGTTACATCAAGGTCTCCACTTCCCAGTACAAGAGATATATGGACACACTGGTGCAATCCAAGCAAGGGGCAGTAAGATGAGCAGGGGACTGGGCTACCTTACCTAAAAGCAGAGGCAGAGAGAGTTGGGACTCTTCAGCCCAGAGAAGAGAATGAGCAGGGAATCCCATCAATGTGCATAAATATCCAGTGGGGGGATATATAGCCCAGTGACAGCAGTGGGTAAAAACTAAGAAAACCAAAACAAAACAAATCAGGAGATTCCATGTAAACACAAGAAAACACTTCATTGTGAAGATGGTCAATCACTGGCACAAGTTGCTCGAAGATGCTGTGCAGTCTCGATCCGTGGAGATATTAAAAATACGGCCGCACATGGTTCTGGGTGACCTGTGATAGCTGAGCCTGCTTGGAGCAGGAGGGTTGACAAAGCCATCCCCATCACATCTCAGCCATGCTCAGATTCTGTGATCCTGTGTAAAAATGTTTATCTCATCAGAGGCTAAAGAGACAATGTTCAAGTTACAGCAGAATGAGTTTCCTTTTAGATTAAATCATGAATAGGAATCCGGGAAAAAATCCTGAAAAGGAAAACAGATCTGAAATTGCCTCTCAAAATGGAAATCATAACATCATATCTATGCTTAAGTTATCATATCTAAGCTCTATGGTTGTGAGGCAGAAAAAAAATTAAGAAAGATAAGGCTTATGAAGGTCAGATGAAAATTCTAAAGAGCTCACACACCTCTAGAAAGTCTTATGTTGCAAAACTTAGTATTACCCTAAGATGTCTAGTAAAGCATTGAAAAAACCCTGTAAAATCTACAAGATACCCCTTTGATGTCCTTTCAAGAGTTCTCAAAATTATATGAATGTCTGAACAAAAAAAAAAACTTGGCAGCAACTAGAGTTGAAATTAACTCCTCAAGGGACCAACACTAATATCTATCCCAGCATTACTTAGATATTCATATATTCTTTTATTGCTTGCATATGCTACTCTTGACAAACAGAGGTACTGTGCAAAACTTCCATAAAATCATCACAATTGGCTGTATCTGTTTTGCTATTTGTGGTGTACTAGCATTAAAAGACAGAATCATGCATCAGAATTCCTTTGTGCAATCACAGTACCAAATTAAAAAACAACAACAACAAAAAAATAGATTATGCTCAAACAGTTAAAACACAGACCTTAGCTATTGCTTTATACTGAAAAGCATCATAGCATTTTAAACTGCAAGAAATCTAGCTGCTTTTACACTGAAAGCCTATTAGGTGAATATACTTTTCCATTAATGTCTTTGCCCTTCTGGAAAGAAGCAATTTTTCCATACAGGTGAACAAATTTTGAATAGCTTTAAAATAGCATTGAAATTCTGAAAGCATACACAAAGTTCAAATGCTCTCTGACAAGACATCACATTGCAAATTCCCTTTAAAACATCAATAATAAGATAGAAGAAACAACTTAGTATTTTATTCCAGTTTTCTGTGGAGCAGATCCCAGAGGGGAGTATTTATGCCCAATCAGGAGCTTTAAGCCATACCTTACCACCAGTATTAAGACACAGAACTTCAGATTACTGAAAAAGCTGTAATGTCTTTAAACTCAATGCAATACAGAGAGGCCTGAAGTTGACAAAGATTTAGCAAAGTGCTGTCTGAACTCTGTGGTCAATGAGCCCAGTGTTTTCAGTGTGCCACATGGTCACTGAACACCAGTTCAGTGATCACCCCAGTTTCTTTCCAGGAATAAAAAGCCCTGTGCATGCTCAAGATGGTTTGAAATGTCTGTTCTGCTGGCACACTCATCTTGTAATGATACACACAAATTCCAGATTTTTTTTAAGATCCTTTGAAAACAACCAATTTTTTTAAAATCCACTACTTAAAAAAATTATGCTTTTACATTAAAAAGGGAAGTCATCACAACTCAGAGCAGTGCACAGTCATCCCCACCTTCCAAGGACATTCTCTAAATTACATTAGCATCTGATCTGCTAGAGATTTTCTTCCAGCTCATCTTCATATTACACTTTTTCCATTCCTTTTTTTATAATTCATTTTTTCTTCTGTGTCACATTGAGAGAATCAATATTAGAAAAAAAAATATTTAATTGGATAATAATACAGAATTACCCTAAGGAGTTAGAGTCATCTTCACTTCTTTCTGAATGGGATCGAAGAGTTTTGAAGCAAGCTTCCAAGTTCGGAGATAACACTTCCACAATTCTCCTAAATGTGTGCATATGATCCATTACCTGAGGTTAGCCAGCTTTACCCACCTATTTGCAGGATTTCCACCTACATGAAGCTCTGCAATTCTCTTTGCAATGCTGATTTACACCTCTTAATGCCAGACTCTTTTCAACTTACACATATGCAGAAATGCTCAGGGTGACACTTTCAATACAAATACAGATTTCATATTTAGATAAAACCATGATTTGAAAACTTGGACATAACCATAAAAACAACTTAATGTTCAGACAAACACTTAGCAAATTGTCAAATTGATCTCAAAAAGATCTTATAAAGGCTGATCAAAAGGAAATAAGGCCCTCAAACTGTTCTTTTCTGTTCTTTCTAGGTAGAAAAGATGTGTTCAATCACCTGCTTAAGTGGTTTGTATGATAATCTCTCTCAAACACAACTCGAGACCTTAGTGTTTGGAAGCCAGGAGCCCTCTTAGAGCCTCTGTACATCACAAGAAAATCATGCAGGAAAAAACCAGCCTTAAGGCTATAAAAAGGCAGACTACACAAATACTGCTCTGCAATAACAAAAATCATGGGAGATCCACCGTTCATCTTGCAACAGTGAACATAATTACAAACCTAAATTTTGCATTTGAAACTAGGAGACAAAAATTATAAACCTCTCTATGCATATCTAATCTCTTTTTTTCAACATTAGCCAAGCCTGCAGGCACTTAACAGTCTGATTCTTGATGTCATTGTAATTAAAGGCAATACTCACAAGGCTGATAAGCATACCAGCTGTATATTAACCCTTATCTTAGCAAAACTGAAAACTGCAAATGTGATATCTAATTGTAAAGAATAGAGCATTGGAATTTATTATGGATATTATGGCTTTTAAATCCCATAACCTTGAAAAAAAGTAAATTATATCCAGCCTACCATCAAACTTCTTGTGCCGGGATACGAAAGTCGTGCGTACAAAGTGACTTGTCTCCTCCACCAAGTTTTCAAACTCCAGTTTGCTCTGTTGGCTTAACTTGTCCTCCATTTCTGAGGTGCAGCATGTATATTCCTGAGGGCAGATTCTCAAATGTTCCCCTGGAATCACAATAAAAGAAGAAATTAGAAATATTTGGAAACTGATAGAAATGTGCCAGAACCAAAAAAAAAAAAAAAAAAGGGTCTTCAGTTTTGGTGGGCTACCCAGGGAGCTCTTTAAGGCTAGACCTGAAGAGCTTGACAGGAAACATCTTGAATTTGTATCAACAACTTTGCTATAGCTGGGTATTCCTCGAAGGGGAGAGAAGACACTTTGCAGAGTTGTTTTTATACTTTAAAAAGTAAAATTGCCTCACACCAAAAGTGTTCTCCCATGCTGAAGAAGCTTTCCACATTTACTGAAGCATACTTAAAATTTAAAAAAAACAATTGCTTGCGTTCTGTTTGTATTCAGACTGCCTGGAGAAATATCTAGTGAGATGACCTATTACAAGCCTTTGGAACTGTCAAAAATTGCAAAACAAAAACTATGTTGTCAAAACCTAAAGAACAGAAATTATACATTTTTGTAGACAGGTCCCACTTGCCCAAGTGCACCAAAACATTGTTCCCTTCTCCCCTTCCTTCCCCTCTTCTTAAGTGTATTTTAATGATTGTGTTTGGGTTTTCTTGGGCAGCATTTCTTGTCAGACTGAGCAAGTGCTCTGCTGAATAGGAGAAAGCAGTGAATAGTTTAATTAATGCTTATGTTATATGGAAATGCAATGTAAAAGGTAATGAAAGCCTCTTATTTAATTTAATAGATTTATCTCTTGAAGCACTCTGCCAGTTCTTCTGACAATATTGCTTTCTTCAGTACAATTTGCAAGTGGAAACCAATTCTTCAGCTCATGAAATTAAAATGGTCTGTTATTACATGAAATGTGAATTTCCAATTGACACTGTACTAAGGGTGTCAGAAACATTTAGCTTGGTTTGTACAAAGGCAGAAAATTCTACCATTTCCTCTTGAGAAATAAAGAGAATGATCTGCCTGTATGATTAAAGTTACTTGTAAGGCAATGAAAACATTTAGCTTTCTGTACACCGAATCCTGATTAAAAATCCCTCTGCAAATCTCTTAAAGGTGCAAATAAAATGATATACAAAGCCCAAGGGTTAAATAAATACTGGGGACCTGATTCTCATTTCCATTGAGGCTCCTTTCTACCACTGCTGAGCCATAAAGAAGACTAAAATGCAATTTATACCTACTTTAAGGCTTCTTTTCACCATTCTTATTATGTAGTGAGGAGAACCAGGCCCTAAGTTTTATGCTTCCCAGGGGTATAATACATTTAGCTGCTGCATCATTCTGAAGACAGCATCAAAAAGAGATTTGCACATGCTTAGAATAAACACTGTCTTGAGTTTGCCCTCACCTTATTCGAATTTATGTTTTGGTTCTCGAATGAAGTCTTTTAACTTGAAATTTAGTCATTTCTCAACCCTGACTCCTCACCCCATCTTAATTTGTTTTTTCTGCAAGAGTTTGTAATATATGAATTATAATGCCATGAGGTTTCTTTTAGCAGTCTCAAGACTTTTTAAAAGCTCATAGCTATAGATCTTCAGAAAGGATCATTTTATTATTATCAGTTACTGTTTGGCAGTACTACCTACAAGTCCCAGTCATGTCCAAATGAACCATGATATAAAATTTTGTATAAAACTGGGAAAAAATTATATCCCATGACCATCAAAATATTGTAAGGATTGCTTCCCATGTCTGCTACACCCTCCCACCACAAGAAATTAATTCCTCTCCATCCTCAAAGTCACACATCTAAGCCATAAACAACACATACAGGGACTGGTGAGCCAGCTGCTGTCAAACATAAAAGATAGTGGCAGACTAATGTTTGCCTTACCCTCTACATCTCTGTCACATTAAACCGCAACTATTCAACAGGTAAGGAAGGTGCCATAATAAGAAACAATAAAGGTTATTTCAGTAACAGTAATGTGAGTTTTTATTAGATGTCAGAAAGACAAGTAAAGTTGAAATATTGTATCATTAGAAGCAGTGCTGTGTGCTTGATTAAATAAAAAAATACCCCATCCATAATGTCTGCAACCCCCTTTCCTCGATAAATCCAGGGTTTTTTCCTTATTGAAAATACCTACTTTCCCAGTTCCAGTCAGAGTAGTAGTTTATGCTTTTTATTATGATAATATCCTTTGTGCCATTGCAACCGAAAATTTTTATCAAATTCACTTTTCTTTCCTCTCTTCAACTGAAGTTCTTATTCTTTTTTGTCTGGCTCTGTTTGTTTCTCACAATTGTCAGGCTATAAGATGGCCTAATGGTAATCATCATGTGCTTAGTAAGTAACAGCCACGAGTCTAAATTTTTTAAGACATTATATTAGGCTGAGTATTATGACAAAATAAATTCTATTGAATGGTCATTTTTGGAGAAATAGTAATTTTTTCTTTCTCTGATTTATTTAGAGTCTTAGTTTTGCTTTGCTACAAAAATTATTTCTCACTTTGCCCACTACAAACTCATTCAGATTCCTAGTGCATTGTTTTCTTTTACATGTATTTGCATTAAGTTTCCTCCTTTTAGTTCAAGGGTTATTCTTTCATTCATGAGAATCTTGACTGTAGAAACTCACATTTATCAGAAACACAACTCCTAGCTTACCTCACTGACTTTTTCTCCCAACAAAATGTCTTCTCCTAAATCATCTATACTAGCCACCCACCCTCATCAAAAACTTTGCTGTCCAATAATGAACTTTTTTCAAAACACATTTCTAATTCTCTCCTCCCTGTCCACAGAATTGCATTACTGCAGAAATAAATAATAATGGAAATATTGTGCTACTTTTCATATTCTGTTTCAGGATTTTTGCTTCCTTCTCTTTCCTGCACCAGAGGATCAGGTCAAACTACAGATAAAGTAAAAGAAAAAGCATTTTCCATTGGTTCACATCAGCAGAGTCTTAGTATGCCTAAGATATTCAAGCTAATTTTGTAAAAATAAAGATTTTAGAAATTTTTGCTCATAAGCCCTGAAATGTTTATACTGGCCACGACTGGCTGCAGTTTTCAGAAGTTCATAACTTGGACAAAAGTTCATGTGCTTTCCTGGGAATGGCAAAGGGAAACTCTCTGACAAAGTAATTTCTGTATGCTTAATCTTTTTTTTTATTTTTTAAAAGCATGATTCTCATTTTGTGCTTGTTATTATCAAACCTCCAACTAATGTCAGAATTGCCAGGTCATTAGTTCACTCCTTGTAAAAAAAAAAAATTAAAAAATGGACACACTTTTCTTAGCATTAAAGTAGGGGGTTTGCTTGCTGGGTTTTTATGTTGTGTTTTGCTGGGAGGGATTGCGTTTTTGATTTTTTCTTTGTTTAGTTTTTTTTTGGTTAGTTTTTTTGATTTGTTTTTTGTTTTGCTGTTGTTGTTAGTTTGGATATTTTTAATTAAGAGGTGTGTGCTTTATTTTGGATTTTCTTCTTCTTTTGTGATCTAAGAGGCTGTTTGGATTGAAAACAACTCTGCAGGCTAATTTGACTGTGCTTCCTCTGATTTTTTGAATTGGATCATTTACCATTTGCATTTTGTAAAACATTGTTCTATTACCACAGAAAGTGTTTAATCACTAATTTGTGTATTTACACACCTCAAGTATTTTGCAGGCTGAAAATGTGCTCATAACTAATGTACCAGTTCTTGCCTTGGGAAACTCCATATGGTCGAGGTTCTTATGCTAATTTTAGCAACAATTTCCATGGCACAAGTGGCATTGGTTATAATTGACTAGTTTTTCCTTGCTGCAAATGGTGTCTCCCCAAACAAGTTTGACACGAATGTAGTTACACTGCACCAGGCTGAACAGCTACTAACTCAATATTTCCAGCCACCTACCACAATTCTTCTAACCACTGTTTCCAGCTGAAGATGCTGACCTACATATCTCTCCTCATGTGGCTTATGTTATATAAATCAAATCAATTGCCTACTACAAATTCAGCTACCAGTATTCAATTTCAGTTTTATTACAGCTGTAATCTCACACCTGCCTTCACATGATCCAAATTGGCAAGTTTTGCAGTTGAATTTGGCAATCCTGCTAGCAATGCTGCTTTGAAGTGTGATAAAGCAATTTATAAAGCACTTGTTTTATATTCAGATGTATTGCTGTTTGGTGTCCTTAAAATGTGCTACAAAACTCAGAAGTCTTTAAAAAATCGAAACTTACAGCTCTCAAGCTGAATAAATGCTTTTACTACATATCAAAATGCCAGAACTGATCTGAGAGTGGTAACTGCTTGCAGAAGATATAGTCTGAAGGATTAGTAAACCCTATGGAATATAACATTACCCTCAACAATTTAACCACCAGATTTCCTTAACACCTTGGTTATATTATTAGAAATGGAAGTATTATCACATAACATATTTATTATCAGGCAGAATTTTTTATGGGTCATGCTGCAAGTTTAGCAATTTTGGAAGCAATTCTTTCTGAGGCAGTCAAAATTTTATAGTTCTTATTCTAATCATAAATTTCAAGCCGTGATAGTGGTCTGTTCACAGAATGGTAGGGCTAACTGTATGATGGGGAGAATAGAAACAGAGTCACCAACCTGCTTCATTAATCCAGAAATGAATAAAAATTATTAAATAAAAGGGGTAAATTAAAGATGTGCTTTTAAACTTGGTCACTTTGTATGCATCAACAGAGCCTAAAAGAAGAAAAGGCAGCTGTACATTCTTCACCTAGCAGGTTACATTGATGTGATTTGGCTTTGTCATTAGCTGTGCTCTTTGAAACTTGAAATACTTGCTTTAGACCTGCTCATATTCAGCCACTTGTGGAGAAAGCAGTGGAATTTATTAACAGTATGAGCTTTAACAAAGACAAGTATCAAGCAGTACACCTGGAACAGAATAGCCAAAGAGCCCAGTACATGCTGACACCTGTGTGGCTGGGGAGCTGCCTTGCTGAAAAGGATGGGGGCTCCTAGGGGACATCCAGCCAACATGAGACAACAATACCCTGCAGCAGCAGATGTAAATCTGATACTGGGCTGCATCCCAGGGGCATTTCTAGCAGAGGCAGAGACATGATCATCCCACTATACTCAGTGCTTGTCACGCTGCACCTGGAGCACCGTGCCCCATTCTGGCCCCCACAAGACAAGAAAGATGCAGACTGGAGAGGATCCAAAGGAACATCAGGAAGATTATCAAAAGACTGGAGTGTAAAAAAAGACTGAAAGAGTCAGGTTTTTTTTTTTCCCTGGAGAAAGAGAAGGCTCAGGTGGGACCCAATCAAGGTATTACAGTTGTTAAAGGGAAGGTACAAAGAGGATGGGGCATCTTTCTTTACAAGGACCCACATGGAAAAGCAAGAGGCAAAAGATACAAATTGTACCAGGAGAAGTTTCATCTTGGCACAAGAAAGAAATTTCTTAAAGTGAGAACTGACGGACTAGTCACTGGGACAACCTCCCCAGGGCCGTGGTGGATGCCTCATTGCTGGAGCTTTCCAAGATTTGATTGGACAGGGTGTTAGTTAACCCCAGCGGGGCTCCCTTTCCCTCAGTACCTGAGACCAGATGATCTGCCTGCATTCCTTTCAAAGTGGGCTCTTCTGTGGTTCTGTGATTAGTTATTTCAGAACTTCCTACCTCTCAGAATTATAAGGGACTGGAACAACTTGACTTTGTCTAAGTTAACATTTTCCACCCTATTTTCTGTATTTTTTATTATTGTAAAAGATTATTTTAAACTGATGATAAATAGAGTTAAAAGAAAAACCTCATTCAACTTTAACCCTTGCCCACTGTTTTGAGATTTGGATCATTTTCAGTATGGGTGATGATGTTTTTGAATGCCTACTTTTTGAAGTTTTCAAGGAGCATAGGAAACTCTTAATGATCACATTATTAATTTTCGAATAGTGAAAGCTATATTTCTCCAATACACTTACACCATTCTGTCACACATCTGCTAAGAGTGCTGTAGAAGAATTTGACTGACAATCATCTTTAATTAAAAAAAAAAACAAACCCAAACAGCACTATCATGTTTTCTGCATTAACTTTTTTAGCAGTTAAAAATAAATTGGAAACATGAATTTTAGCATTTCAGGCAATATTAAAACAGCAAAAATTAAAATATCATTTTGTTGGACAAAACCCTGTTCTCTAACCAAAAAGTCCTAAGGCTCCTTCTGACTTTGTAATTATCTTCTCTGTGGGGTATAACAGCCCTGCAAGCAGCCTCTGTAAAACTGCACCTGACATTCAAGTCACAAATTGAACTTTCCTACTCAAACTAAAAGGAAACAGATTATGTTTTAAATTAATTCCATCGTAATATTGGCCTGACAAGTGATGACAGGAGCAATATTTGCACAGAAAATGACAGCTGGAGGAAGGGAGGGAAACCTGTCTGTAACACACAGATCGTGCCATCAGACACAGCTCTCCTAATTTTAATCAAAGGAATATTAAACTTGAAAATCTTTTATGTCTGGTGGATTCCAATAAACCTGTGCAACTACCCCAAGAATAAAACTGACTCATTTGTTTGCCTCAGAACTCAGATCATCTTTGCTCAGATTCCTTTTGTTCCTTGATTTCTTTGAGGTCAATTAAAAAATGAATGCCTTCCAAACAGACTGATAATTAGTTAACAGTCTCTTCATTACAGGTCCCACAGGGAACACTCATTTACAAGAAGCCCTGACCCTGTTGTCCTTGGGAAGATTTCAGTAATAAGTTACTGAAGCCGAGGCCAAGGCAAACTTGTTCAGACTAAGACTATACAGATGCTAAGGAAAGAACTGAACTCCCTTGAGTATTCCCAACTAAACTACTAGAAGCAGTACCACTGCTCCAATGCTCAGGATCATTTTATTTTCCAAGCATACACAGTCAGACAAATTGTTTTTTGATAACACAGTTTGTGAGAAGAATCTCTAGTTACCTCTTGGAGAGTGTATTACTGGCTTTGTGCTCAGTGCCTTGTGGAAAGCAAACAGCAAGGCTGTGATTCAGCACCAACAGTTTCATCATCTCACTGGCTACATGGCTGCAATTTTCTGACTTCAAAGCATGCTCCCACCTGGGAACAGCAGCCAACTCCCCCTCCCCCTGAATTGATTTTTGCTGTTTATTATGTTCCCTACTATAACAGCAGAAATATCTTATATAGCATTATAGTGAGAAGTAGAATACAAGCAGCACATTTCTTTACCATGACCATAAAACACAATGCAAGGCAGGCTTTAAATTTAATCAGCCCTCAGAACAATTTAATGATTAAGGTAGCAGGATGAGATTGTACACATTCATGTATTTATAAAGATTTTAATCAACATTCTTCATGTAAAACTGAAATCCAAAGATGTGATTGTAACACATGGTGTGTCAGACAGATTTACACCACTTAGGCCACATACCCCCTGAAATACTGTTGCAGAAGGAGAATATGCTGAACTTAGCTTCCTGGGACTAAGTGAGTATTCTGTACTACCCAAACCAGTCCTTAAGACAGTTATATCATTATTAATATAGATACATCAAAGGTTAAAGCTGAATGGGATACAGTCATGCCATTTGACTGAATTGTCAAGTGTATTTTAAAGCTGTGCAGATCCCTTGCTAATCACTGCATTGTCATGCATAAAATCCATGTTTCTAAAATACTAAACTTAACGACAACTGTTTAAGAGTCATTAATCAAAGTGCTCTCCTCTTATTCTCTTATATTGATGCCTTCAATCAGCCCAGTGAAACCTTTTTGTGCTACCATTAAGCAGATTAATCTACGTTTTTGTCTTCTGATTAATAATGACATTCTTTCCTGCAATGCCACTCA
This sequence comes from Molothrus aeneus, assembly GCF_037042795.1. Classification (NCBI taxonomy): domain Eukaryota; kingdom Metazoa; phylum Chordata; class Aves; order Passeriformes; family Icteridae; genus Molothrus; species Molothrus aeneus. The sequence goes on along the minus strand of NC_089647.1, from coordinate 75,074,657 downwards.
CAGAAACAGCTCAGGAAGACAAACATGATAATGTTGAGTTGGTCATAAGTCATAGGCTGTAATGGATACACCAGTGGTTAAGACTCTGGTGCCTCTGCCATAAACTCTTTATTGAAATATTTTTCATCCTAATCTCTTTCTTAACTCCTTCAGGAAAAAGACAGGACAAAAAGGGAGGCTACAATTTGTAAAGGTCTGAGAGTCCTGCTATCATACTGATCAAGGTCTACCCATGAAATTTAGGGCCAGAAATGCTGGCATTTGACCTTTAATTTCTGTTCAGAGCCAACCACTGTGAAAAGCAAAATGCCTCTACCAGTTCCTAAGTATTAACCTTACTGTGACACAAGTTGTAAGGCAAGAAGAAGCAAAGCACTTTCTCCAAGTTTGTGTATCTTTGACTTAATAAAGGGGGGAGGGTAATTTTTTTTTTCTTTTTTATTTTCCTCCGGAGAAGCATGCTAAGGATACATCAACAGGTATAATGGCCAGAGAAATCACTCAATGAGAGAGAGGCCAAATGCTGCAAAAAATAATGTCCTGTTTCCCCCATGCAGGAGTTCTGTGGTCTGCAAGCCAAACTTGGTGCAAGTTGACCAGTCCCCAGCTCGGTTCTGCAGATCCAATCACTGTTACAATGTGAGGAAGTACCTGCTAAAGCCAAATAAGGTTCTGGAAGCAAGGCACAGACAGAATTGTGGGAGATTCAAGAAGAAAACTACTGATATGGGAAGGGGTAAAACCCTACAGGAAAAACGGGAAAAACTGGAGGGTGGCAATGAAGAAACAAGGAAAACCAGCTAATTCCTGACCTAAATGATGACTGCATGAACACCTGAGAGTTATCAGGTGATTTATCACTGATGGTAACCATCTATTGCTTGGCCTCATAGCTCATTGGCTCTAGTTGAACATGCTCTGCAGCGACTCTGGGAGCCTTGACTCCCAGGGTCATGGGAAGAGGCAGAGACATGAAAAACTCCCCCAGGTGCTCCTCCTGATCAGACAAGTAGAAGAACATACCACAGTAGGTGGGTGCCTTTTTCTGCATGTGGCCTCACCTTCAGGTGGGAGAGTCTCAGAACTAAAGAAATAAGTATTTAGGTCTTTCCTAAAGCTGCAGAAGAGAGTGTCCTATGACTTTCCACAGTAAATCTTATGCAAGTAAATAATTCAGGCCATTTCTGCCCACTCTGATGAAAATCAACACTGCTGAAATGACTCTCCCTCAATAACAGAGGATACCAGCTGACACAGGAGGAAGAAATACAGATATCCACTGAGATTGTGCCAGAGGGAAGTCCTCTCATGAAAGATTTTTTTTCCTATTGCATAACTACTTTCAGACTGTTTTTTCACTTATGTGACAAATTTAACTTCATGGAACTGAAAATAAACATGTGTTAAAGCATGCATAGAAATACTCTGAATTACAAAGATTCTAATTATCAATATGAAACAAAGGTTTCTCACTGAATATTGTCACTGTATAATGCAAATAGAAATTCTATATTATTAAAACCATGGATAGGCAAAAGTTTTATGAATATGCAAGAAATTCTGAAACATTTTCAATAAATTATATTTCCTTAGGAATCTCAGATTCAGCAGTAAAGCCTGACATTCCTGAAATCCTGCTCATTGCTGCTTTCAGATTCTCAGTTTCAACAACTTGCTGTCACATCTTGTAGAACCTGGGTGGGGGTGTCCAGGTCCTCCCATCTTTCAGACAAGCTGGACTCATGGGCACCCTCCGAAGAGGGAGGCAGCTGGTGTGTGTGCAACTAAAGTTGCCTGGGATGTGTTTGGACTGAAGGTGGTTCAGAAAACAGTGCTGTCACTCTTCAGCAGAATTTGGAAAGCTTTGAAGGGTTCCTGAGCATGGTCTACATGGTTTTTTTCTTGTTACAGGCCCAGTGCTGTCTTAGAGCTTGCCAATTTTCATAACCTCTGAGGTTTCCACATTACAGGAGATGATAGAAATTCTCTTAGCTGCTGGTTCAGGTCAAGTTCTCAAGTTTCTGTCTCTTTCCATGTGTATCCAAGGGCTATAGCTATATCCCTCAATAAAAAGGACCTAGCCACTGATACATATGGTTAGAGGAGCTTGCAGCTGTAAAGGGAAAATCCCCTTTTATGCACCTAAAAATTTTGGGTGAGGGCTTGAGCTAATTTCTTAACCCATTTTCATACAAAGATCCCAACAGAAAGGACTGTTGCTTTGCTTGACTTTAGGATCCCTCTGCTCTAGAGTGGGATCTGGACAGGCTGGATGGATGGGAAAGGCCAATGGTATGAGGTTCAACAAGGCAAAGTTCCTGCACCTGGGTCCCAGCAGCCCCACTCACTGCTACAGACTGGGGGCAGAGTGGCCAAAGAGCTGCCCATTGGAAAAGGACCTGGGCATGCTGGTCAACAGTGAGATGAACATGAGCCAGTGAGTGCCCAGATGGCCAAAAAAGGCCAATGTCATCCTGGCCTATATCAGCAATAGTGTGGCCATCAGGACCAGGGCATGGATTGTCCACTTGTAGTCAGCCCTGGTGAAGGCACAGCTTGAATCCTGTGTCCAGTCCTGGGCCCCTCACTGCAAGAAAGACTTTGAGATCCTGGAGCATGTCCAGAGAAGGGCAATGGAACTGGTGAAAGGTCTAAAGCACAAGTCCTACGAGGGGCTGAGGGAGCTGGGGATGTTTAGATGGCAGAAAAGGAGGCTCAGGGTAGAGTCTCTACAATTGCCTGAAAGAAGGGTATAACAAAGTGGAGGTTGGTGCCTTCTCCGAGGTAACAAGTACCAGGACAAGAGGAAATGGCCTTAAGTTGTGCCAGGGTAGGTTTAGATGGATATTAGGAAAAATTTCTTCATGGAAAGTGTTGTCAAGCCCTGTGACAGGCTGTCCCTGGAAATGCTTGAATTGCCATTCCTGGAGATATTTAAAAGATGCGCAGGTGTGGCTCTTAGGGACATGGATTTTGGTGGCCTTGGCAGTGCTGAGTTATCAACTGGTCTCTCTTCATGGTCTTTACCAACATAATGATTCTATAATTCTAACAATGAATTAGAGAGGGGTGCTTCAGAGGTGCTGGCAGAGCAGGCATGACATTGTCCTTGACTTTAAGTGGTTTCCCAGCTTGAAGGAAGATACAGGGCAGGTGCATCCTGCATTGCTGAGGCTGCAAGCTTGAGAATGTAGGCAGTATAATGAATGCAGTGTAATAGAAAAACCTGTTTGCTACATCATAGTATTTTTTCAATCAATATTTTCCAGCAGAACACTGTTTGCTCTGAAAAAGCTTTAGGCTCACTCTAATTAACAGAAACTATGTTTTCATAATATCATCCAGCCACAGTAATCACTGCCAAAAGGAAAAAGAAAGTTTTCTAGAGGATAGCAGCTAGCTACAACAATTTCCCTTTCCCATTATTCCCAATAATGTTTGAGATCTAATCTATTGTTAGCTCTACAGAGTGGGCATTTTGTTCTTTGTTCATGTTTTGGTTTGATTTTGTTTTGTTTTTTCCCCCCTGCATTTAGACACAAAACCAGTCAGAGCAATTTCTTTTTAGCTTCTTTTTTATTGTACTTCTATCAATACCCTCTATGGACTGTGATACTTGGTAAGGGTCAGGGTCTTCAAAATCAATATCTGAATGTTTCTTGCTCTTCAGGTGTTTTAATGTTAAAGGTTTGACCTTTATGATTAAAGCTCAGCTTGAAAGGAAATCCCTTTAGGTTTCTGAAGTCTTCTCTTATGTAATCACATTTTTGAATGGACATTTTTGACTGTGTAAATTAAAAGTCTTTGGTGCACTTTTACAGATTTAATCAAAGCATTTAAATATAGAAAAATAAAGTAATAAGCTATACTTTTTCTATCAGTCCTTTAGGGAATTACTTTTACCTTCTTAATATAGCTTTTTTGGGGGCCCATTTCTTTAGTAAAATCACAGCTTTTGACTGGCACCTTACAGCAGTGACCAGCCTCTTGTTAATTTGTAGTTATTTTATAAGCCACACTTTAGGAAACCCAAAACTCCTGAAAAAACAACCAAACTTTAAAAAAAAAATCTTTATTGAAAGAACATCATCTTCAGGATATGACAGGCATAATATTTTCCTTGAAGAAGCTTAATAATTATTGTTCATTATGATTAAATGGGATATTTCCTATAAAGAATACTTGGGACTCTTTGTTACTATTTACTCTGTGTACTTTGGCTGACATAACATGGACAGATACTATCCAAAGTGAGTACTTGTCTCTTGGAGAAAATTCTTTGCAGATCTGTTGCAGATTGAGCCAGAAAGAAAGTTGGCAAACACTATGTCAAAGTCCTTTGTGCTTTTTGCTTTTAGTATAAATAAGACACTGAGGCATCTGTCTGAATTCAGATCACCTTGAGTACATTCCTGTCTTAGCTCCTTCTCTCAGAAGCTACTCAGAATAAAGTATTCCCTGGCCTCTGCTGCATGGATGGAGCCAAATTAAGGTATAACAGTAATGACAGGAAAAATGTAAGGAAGTCTCTGAGGATGTCTGTACAAACCTAAAACGACTGCCCACCTTATCCCAAAAACTGTTAAAAACAGCTATAAAAATTCATAAACACATGCAAGCCAGCATTGCAGATGTAGATAGGATGATTCCAGGTTTTGTTATCATCTCTGAAGTTCTAGATGTAAGGATTTCTCATTCCCTGTGGAAGGGCCCATTGCCTTCCCCAGGTGCCTTGGGTTAAACCATTTGAATTTGCCTTCCTTTACTCTCGTCTTCCCTTCTCCTCCTCTTTGGAGAGAGCCCTGTGGCCCTGGCAAGGGGCTCTGTGATTGTGCCATCTGGGCAAAAGTGGTGCTTATTTGCACCCCTAATAGGGAGTGACTGTGATTATCTATAGAAATCCCCACAAACAGCAAGAATAAATCTCTAAAATAAAAGCTAGGTCAACATGCACATTATTCCAATATGATTCATGTATATTTAGGAAAGAGCAATATTTTGGAATTTTTTTATTAACTGTGAACTATATTTCAAGCCTGGGCTCAACAGCAGCAGTAGTAAATATATTACAGCACTTTTTGGTGCTCTGTTGGACTAATATATGTCTAAAATCTTGGGCCTGAAATATTTTGGGTTTTTTCACCTTGGCAAAAAAATTGTAAAGAAGAAAATAGTTCTAGGCAATATATTATTCTTTAAATATTAGTTACTAGTAATTTCTAAAGTCTATAAAGTTGACATTTTCAGCAATAGTATTGACTTTTACTGTCCTTACAATTATTTAAAATAGAAAATGTCCTGATAAAACTTACATTATCTTTTTCCTTATCACTGTCTGCATTGATTGTCAAAAGTAAGTAATATATAATGTATTTTTCTTGTATATCACAAATACAGTTATAAAAGATGACTGACAAGTTTCAGTTTAGGAATACATCTAGTAAACTATAGATGAAAAAACATCAAACTGTCTTTCCCAGCCTTCACAGAGTAAATGTCGGCAAGTGAAGGTAATGTCTGTAATTGCCAAGGAGAAAAAAAACCAGTTATGTGGTAAAATGTGCAAACCATCTAAAAGAAGATCTCCACTCACTGTGATTTCTATGTGTGCTTTAAGTTACTGCAGAACTGTGTCACAATTGAACATCAACCTGCAAAGTCTCTCTTTCATGGTTTGATTCATGGGCAATAAGGAGACCCAGGAGATGGAACTTTCCTCTGAAGTGGTGATTTACACAATCATGATTTACACAATCAAACTAGAAATAGTATGGACAAGTTTATGAACATTTGCACAACACTGTACATGCAATTAAAAGCACGGAGTGACAAAAAGATTTTTTTCTTCTTGTGAAACTGTTGAAAGCCATTCTCTGAAAAACTGGAGTGGTTTGGCTGCTTCTGTGACAAAAAGTATATCAAGATCAGTCTGCTCATAGAGGGCTTATGAGATAAGGCAACAAATCACATTCTGCAAAAGAAGTCATCAGCAAACAAGCCAGAATGGTTTATGAAAAAGTCATATACAAAATATACACATCTGCCAGTAAATAACCTCTTCACTGAGCTGGCGCTTTTCTAAATTACAAATTAGGGATTCATGATCCTAATAAATACAATATACTACCAGTTGACAGGTTTCACAGCATTTTATGTTTCTGAAGGAGATTTATAGGTTTATAATGAGGAATAATACAATGCAGGTGCTATTAACTTCGCTAAAAGCCAGGTGCAAAAAAGGAAAAGGAAATCCTTTACATCTTGATTAAACAGAAAACACCAAAGCTTTTCTATTTTTTTTTTATTGTCTACTGTTTTCTAAGGAAAAATGTCCCTATTCCAAGGCAATTTCTAAGCAGTGTAATTAATGTGGTGCAGCTCACAAATTGCCTAATGAGTACTGTGTTTAATGAATATTCTTTTAAAGTTTCTGGCTATTTTCTACATTCATTCAGTGACAGCAGTTGCTCAACTGCAATAGCAGTTTTGAGCACTTGTTGCAGATGTTTCCAACCATTTTCTGCCAAATGCAAATTCAGCTACTTGAGTGATTGAATTATCAATGCCAATCTTAGCTGATACTACTTTTAAAAGATTAATGTCCTAAAGGGAGAATCAGATTACTACTAGCATTCTTTTAACGTCACTTTAGGAACACTCTAAATCCCCTTCCACAGAACAGAGTGCTTCTTAAAATCTATATAGCACATTTAAATAGATTTAGCCTTCCTCACAATATGGTTGCAAAGTATCTAGAGCTGTGGTGGGTTGACCCTGGCTGGATGCCAGACACCCACCAAAGCTGCTCTATCACTCCCCTCTGCAAGGGGATGAGGGAGAGTTTACGAGTTGAGAAAAGGACAGGACTCACTGATTGCCAATATGGGCAAAACAGACTCAGCTTGGGGATATTAACTGAATTTATTGCTAACAAAATCAGAGCAGGCTAATGAGAAGTAAAATATATCTTAAAAACACCTTCCCCTAACCTCACCCTCCTTCCCAGCTCTACCTCCTCCCCCTAGAAGTGCAAGGATATGGGTCCAGAGGTCTCTGCCAGGACCCTTCTCCACCATGGACCTCCCACAGGCTCACAGCCTTCTTTTGGGCTGCCATGAGCATCTTTTGGGCGTTCCACATGGGTCTCCTCCACGGGCTGAGGGTGGATCTCTGTATCCCCAGGGACCTCCATGGGCTGCAGGGACGCAGCTGCCTCACCATGGGCTGGCTGCACCAGGGGCTGCAGGGGAATCTCAGCTCTGGCACCTGCAGCACCTCCTGCCCCTCCTTCTGCACTGACCTTGGTGTCTGCAGAATTTTTCCTGGCACATGTTCTCACTCTGCTATTCTCTGGCACCCACTACAACTGCACAACAACTTTTCTTCCCCATTGTTTACTGTGTTATCACAGAGGTGCTACCACCAATCCTGGTTGACTCGGCCTTTGCCGGCAGAGCTGTGCTGGAGCTGGCTGCCATTGGCTCTGCTGGACATGGGGGAAGCTTCTGGCAGCTTCTCTCAGAAACCACCCCTGGAGCACCCCTGCTGCCAAAACCTGGCCATGCAAACCCAAAAGAAAAGTTAAATTCTATCTTAATGGAGTTGTCATACAAAATTAATGCTGCATAGTCTCTGACCAAGTTCTAAAACTACACAAAAACTAATTAAAAACAAGTTTAACAAAACAGCTATCTAGGCTACTCCTTGCTGTCATTTAATAATTCAGTAGTATCTGACAACTCATAAAGTAACTACCACAGGATAACATTACTTCCTAAAAAATGAAAGCTACCCATAACATCCAACATAAACTCTTAAATGAGGATGATGATGATGATGATGATGACAGTAATAAATTCTGCAATAACTTTTGCATCTGAAAGTAGCACTAAACTCTATGTGATAACTTACACACCTGAAGTCCTTCATCCATAAAAACTGCCACCATTAAAATTCATAAGGACAAGCTGCTGAAAAATGTATTTTTATTGATATTTGGAGTTTAAATTTATAATTACATTATTACTCATCATTTATATATTATCAAATCATTGATTTTCCTTTTATACACCTACAAAAATATAGGAAAATTTGGGTCTGATCATGAGCTCCACACTCATGATTTAAGCAAAGAGGATCTAAAATGAATCAAACATGCTTGCTTATAGTTAAGGTTGTATTTGGTATACAATGAAGTAGTATGATTCACCTATCAAATGATTATAGTCCTTGATGCAGCCTTTGCCTATTAAAACATACAAGTGTGTGACTACTTACTCATAATCAGATGATGAATTCAGTCAAGACAACCTTAATGTATTGATATCTAAGATATGTACAAAACCAGCAAATTAAGCACCTTCACTGTCTTCTTCATTCAAGCAATACTCAAGAGCTTCCAGAGCAAGAAACTAGAAATCCTGTGTGACCAACTTCCTGCTGAAGTCCCTATAACAATCTGAAACTATTATTACTATTACCAGTAACATAAAATTCTGTTTAAGAGATTAAAAAATGGTAGCCATATAATAATAAAGACTTAATAAAGGCACATATGCTAGAGACAAAATCTTGTAAGGTCCCACAATAATTCTAAGTTGATTTGCAATATAGTAGATCTATGAAGACGAAATAAGTAATAAAAAAAAAAGTTCAAAGCTTTAACCAATCTACCTCCTTCAGGAATGAATTCTAGAGTGAAGATAAGAACTGAATTCCCTGCATTTTTAAAGGTAGATGCTGCATACTTCATGTCAAGCTGCAGATCTGTGAGTACAGACTGCAAAGAGAAGCAGTAAGCAGTGATTTAATGCTAATTTGAAACATCATTCAGAGTTGAGATAGTATCTAAGACTTGTTTGACAAGACACACCCAAAATACAAAATGATCAAACTGAAATTGTGTCAGTTATTTTATGAGCAAATTTAGGTCTCTGAATGTTGCAGAATATCCTTTACAAGGGGCTGTATCATCAGAACAGATTAATTAGATGAAAAGTAGAAGTACTACAGGGAATGACATCCACACTGCTGAAAGTGGGATGGATCAAAGAAATAGAATGGTATCATGACATTCCCCAGGTGACTACATCTTACTTTATTAAATGTTCCCATAGCATGGCATGATCATGTTTGTGCTTTATTTCTGCTGCTCAGAAATGAACAGAGTTCACCCATTTTGTTCCACAGAGTCAAGCTAATATAATCTTCAGTTCTGATCTGCCTAAATTGCCGTTCTGCAAGTCTGAATGTTTCCACAATCTTCTAAAAAAAATGCAGTCAAACTTGTAAAATTTTCTTTACGTACCCACTTAATGTGTAAGTTTGCATAACTATGAGGCTCACCCAGGACTGGACTGCAATCCTTAGATTGTCTCAGTTTGCTTTTGGATAGTGTAATTAAATTGTCAAAAAAAGGTCTAGTGCTTTTGAAATATGAGAAGGAAACGGGGACTGAAAGAAAGGGAAATGAAAAGAGAGAGAGACAGTCAAAGTGTATTAATAATGAGGGTATAAATAATGTAACATTTGTCCAGAAAGAACCATATCATTGCTATTTTAATTTTCATAAGCTCTCAACTAAAATAGAATATAAAAGCAAATCACACTAATTATTTAGACAGAACAAAACCTCACATTATTTCAGATACTTTGAACTGAAACAATGTCACCTGAATAAATGCACCAGTAATGCCACAGCATTACCCTCTTATGGGAGCACAGAAGAATGAAGGTTAAGGAATATGAAGTGTGGGATAAGTAGGCAGCTTCTGCTTCAAAAGAGGTAGAATAATGTGAGTATGAGCTTGACTATACCACATGCATTGGGACTGTATATTTGGCTAGCAGTTTTCTGGTTAAGCCAGGCAGGCAAGCAGAACATATCCTGGTCTTCTACAACTTCCTGATTCAGACATGGTTCTTAAGAAAGCACAATCCAGTGTCAGGATGAAGGGTTTGGATCTTAAAGAAGCTTTTTCACAGTTGGAGATCTCCAGGAAAAGACAGTTGTCCTTCCTGCAGGTTCACTCTGCAACACCCACATCCACAAACACGCTGTAGCTGGTAGTTACACTTTCAAGATTTTGCTCAATGTCGCACAGCTTTGCTGTGAATGCAATACATTGGTATTTTTCCACAGAACCCTTGCTTCTACAGCAACTTTTAAGAGGTTATGTCAATTAGCATTTTTTTTCCATGCCAAAACACAGCCAAAAGAGGGTAACAGCAAGCTTGTATAGCTGCATATGAGTGAAAAACCAGACATATGGAGTGTGAAAAAGAGAAATGAAATCATTGAAGAAGAGCTAGCAGATAATGCTTCATACAAAATTCAGCCTTTTTTTGAAACAATGAAAAGTAAAAAATGTGGTGATATTTTTCTAGATGTAATCTGTAGCACATTTTTAGAATTCATTTAAACAATCTCATTCAGATATTTTGACGCTACTGACTGATGCTTGTGCCTTCACTTGCACTTAGATCTGATCTGTACCACAATAACAGAACCAAATACACAGAACTTCAAAAATACAATAAAATCTTCATATACAGTCTTCCTTAATCATATTGTCCTACATACATATGCCTTCAATCTTCAAAACTGACTATTTAGTCTCACTGAAATCTGCCACATGGGCTAAGTTTGAGGACAATTAGTGTTTTGAAATTGTAAGGTACCTAATGGTAGCAAGCTGAAACTTTAAAAATATGAATTACAGCTCAGTTTTAGACAGATACTCAAAAAACCCCAAATGTATCTCCACACATCCCCCAAGAAACTGAGCTGTTAAAGCTCAGTTGAAGCAACTAGGTCTTCATAAAAGCTGTGGGTAAAAACACTACAGTTCATCATACAGTATTTTAAAATAATACACTTAAGTACTGCTGCAAACTAAAATTTCTTTTCCTTGATCATAATCAAATGCATCTAAGAAATTAAAATAAAGACAGGAGTTTTCATTGTCAATCCATGGTAAGGACAGTGTCTTAACAAGATCCAAAGATTTACATGCTTTCTGGTACTACATTGCTGCAGAAACCTTCAGGGCACAATGCTGCCTAGGATGCTTCACTCACAAACTAAATTTAAATGCTTTTAAGTTTCACCAAGAATTGATGGGTGAAAATAAAGAAGTATTTTTCTTCTCAGTGCGCTAACTTTTTTTTACTGAGTAATATTTAATGAAAATAGAAAGAAAAGAGTTTTCTGGTCTGTATCTTCAGTTCAATTCTGTAGAACAGACTTCAGATACACTGATTGGCAGGACTCACTGGAAAACCTGAAAGACCTGCAAGATTGAAAACCTTTTTCTCTTACCAGTTTTCAAGATCTGCAACTTTATGAAACCCCTTCTGCACAAATATTTTCCACATGCACTTTTCTCCTTATGCCGCCTTGGAAAAACTGCCTTTCTGGCTCATAGTACTGTTTCCATTTTTCTTTCAGAAAACAGCCAACAGTTTGTATATTCACTTGGGACTGGTCTGCAATTCATTTTAAGCAATACATTTAAATAACAGGGAGATCTGAACATTTTCAATTCATTTTATACTTTTTTACATCTGACTAAAATGAGCTGTCTATTAAAGTGGTAGTCTACGGGGCTCACCTCTATCCATGTTATGTGTCTCATAAATATTCAGAAACTTGTTTTGATGTTGAAAATTATTGTATTGTTTTTGTTTTATCTCACTGTCCTTGAAACAAAAGAGTGCATCATACTTGCAAAGAAGTTTTCACATATTGTCATTCTAAAGTTTCATATCCACTACATACTAGAGGATCTGCATGATTTCAATTTAATTGACATGTAATTCTCAGAAGCGTTTAGATAAAAGATTAGTTGGCTTTTTTTGGAAATAGTGTCTTAAACAATAAACTTATATCTATGAGGACTTGCATCTTCCCAGAGGAAAGAGCAAAGATTCTTATCAAAGCATTTTTATCAAGAATAAAACTGCAAGAAAGTACAACTAATACTGGTCCAAAGTTATTTTAAAAAAAAAAAAATTAGAATGTTGAAGATATTTTCAGTTTGCCGTGCATTGAAATGTGTATTAAAATGATTTTAATTGTAAAAGAAAAAATAAAAACCCACATAATTTTTCAATATAATTTCCTTCAGGCACTTAAATGCATTACAATAAAGTCTATTTACTTAGTATTTACTGCAAATTCCTTCACTGGAAGGAGGACTTTATTAAGCATTCAGGAAGAAATAAATGGTAGGGGGGGGGAAAACAGAGCATCTAGATACATTAAAATAAAAATTTTAAAACAAAAAAACATGTTATCAACAAGGAAGCTAATGTAAGACTACGTTCTCTTAAAAAATATCTAAAAAGAAACCTATATTGCCCAGCTTGAATATACAGCACTTGAGTTATGATTTCATTTCATGATGGTTTGTGAGCCCATACAATTTGTGAGGTACTCGATTACATTTTTTCTGTGTGAACTCTCTCAATCAATCAACACTCCAACACATGCAAGTCCTGCTAGTTAGGAGAAAAGCATCTCCCCAAGTGTAGTGCAAGAGTACTGTGGGGAACCCAACACAGTTTAGGAAGTTCCCAAAGCTTCCTTGACATTCTTTTCCTGGATTGGGAATCATGCTAGATCACCAGTTACTGTCTAACTATTAAATTATGTCTCAGTCACTGCAGAGAAAAAAATACATTTGTGTTGTCATTTTGACAACCAGCTCTGTAAAAAAATCTTGAAGTTAGGCAACATTTTTCATTTGTGTTAACCTTGATATAAAGCTTAGCAGAAAAGTCAGGACTTGTTTTCAGAGTTACACAGAAATGAAGAAATTTTTTTTCTGAGAATTTGCTCTTTCTCAGGAATTAGGTGATTGTTCATGTATTTATTTACATTGGAATGGTAACAATACAGAATCACAAATGTCAAAAATCAAATGTGAGCAAATTTGCACTACAAATGCAAAGTAATGGCAGCTGAGAGAAACCTACATGTGTTCTGCTTTCAGTTCATAAGTGTTTACATGCAAACCTGGATATTCTCAGAAGAACAGAAAGTTCTGCCAGTGGTAAATTGTTGGCATTTCCTAGGCACAGTGGTGCATAACTGGCTCATCATCTAACACTGCAGAAAGAAAGTGAAGACCAAAAACCTGTTTATTCAGTAGATGACAAAAAAGAAAAGAGACAACACCATAAGGCAAATGTCTTTGTGGCAATAAACAGCACTCTACTGAAATGTTTAAGTTTTGGTCTTGAAGGATGTGCTCAGTCTTTTGACAATACAGGATAAATTGTATAAATGACCATGCTGAAAAGAAAGCAAGACACATGGGAAAATGCTAAAGAAGTCATTCCTCCTAAATAAATAAATTTAAGGTAAATGCAGTTTACTGTGTGCTAATCCAATGGAAACAAAAAAAAACTTTCTTGAGACCTATGTGAAATTATATTTGGATAGTCATAAAAAATTGAGAGTAATATTTTGTCTTGACTCATCTGCTATAAGGTTCACTATAAATAAAATTTTTAAATTTATTTTGTTAAGGTAAAATTTAAAATAAGTCAGTTAAGACAGTTTCACAGGCTGCCTCTCTGATGTTACATAACCCCCAAAATTTTTTGTGTTTGCCTTGATTTGATTTTTTTTTCTTTTAATAGGAAAAGTTCTTCTGCTTGGTGCAACACTACTCCCAAGTCAGATCTCTTGATATTGTTTAATTTATTTTATTTAGCTTGCATTTCCTTAACAGATGCGATGCCAACTTTGCTTCCATTAAAGCCATAGTACTTTTGCACTAACTCCCAACATCAAAAATAAGAGTTGCAGTGTAACTTACAGCACAATTTGAAATTATTTATATTTTGTAATTTATTAGTACATGGCCATTTCTTTTCCATTGAACATTTAATTTGATTTTAAAAAGCTTAAAAATTTCATCTTACTTTATGCAAAACATAGTAAATTACAGATGTTCACGGAGAGTATTACACAGACAAAAAAGACAGCCCCATGAATACTTAATTTTTTAAGGCCTGTTTTGAAATAATATGTATGATGATCTATTAAAAGTCTACCTCATTGCTTGTAAGTACATCTCACTGTAAATACTGTTTAAATATAGAACTAAAACGGTATTTTCTTATACTAGACTTTCTTATGGGAGATCAGTGCAGAGCAGTCTGCACACAGCATTTGACTGAAAATTAAATGCTCTTATCCACAAATTTGTACTATTCCAACAAAACCCAATGGCTCTCTGGTGTTATAGATTAGGACTTTGATTTGAGGGTTGATGATGGAGCTTTACAGCCACATGACAAATTGATGGAGGGACTGTTATTTTTTTTAATAGAAGATTCTGAAAATTTATGACTAATTATATAAATAACTTCTGACTATTTAGGAGTTTTCATTAAAAAGTTGTGAAATATTAAGATTACTGCAACAATATTTTAAAATTTAAATCCATTCTAAAACTACTTCTATACAGCTATCAGTTACATTCTAAAAACTTCTTTGCCGGCCAAGAAATAAAATACCATCCATGTTAGCCAAAGGTATTGTGTAACAGTGTCATTCCTGATCATTGATTATTACTTTCAAAGAAATCATGACATATCTGATAATAGAGTTTTGAAAAATCTCCACTGGAGAAGGGAAAAGAGTTCTTTGGATAATACAGCAAACTGTGATTTTACATGTTTTAGTACATATGTTGTGAAGTGGCACTGAATATTACAGAATAAAATATTTATTTTACTGCAAAAACAGTCTCTGGGAACCTGCATATTCAATACTTTTTTTTGCAATATGGTATTTTCTCTTTATAAAGCACACTTCTACATTGTCTTAAAAAAGTTAACTAAGAAAAAAGTGACCTTTTATGTGGCATAAATATAGAAAGCACATTTTTACATCTCTCAGGTTTGTGCTTTGATTATTCAGGTAAAAGAGAATGTTTCACGGGCTTAGAAGTTAAATCCTTTATCTGGCACTTTGACCAATTTTTTATTGCATATAGAACTCACCAGTAAACAGTGCCATTAGGTTCACATGAAGGCATTAGGAAAAAAAAAAATAAATTGTAAAATACAGTTTTCTCTTCCTGACCCAGTTCTAAGTAAATGTAGGAAAAAAAAAAAGACAAACTGAAAATTCCCCTCTCAGAGCTACATCTGAACAATGCTTTCCTTCCTGGTCCCTCATAAGGTTGCAGAATATACATGTATGATTACCATATTAAGCTTCATCTACACTTTTAACAGATACCTCCGATTATTTTTATTTCATTATGAATCAACAAATGTATTTTTGAGAAAAAAAAATGAGATATATACTCTTCTCCAGAAGATCATAATAACCATACCAGTTAGGATTAGTCCATCAAAATTCTCATTTTTTTAATCAAGAGAAATACTTTAATAACCTCTTGTCACCTCTTGTCACGGTTTAACCCTAGGCAGCATCCAAGCCCCACACAGCTGCTTGTTCATTCCACCCCCAGTGAGACCAGGGAGACAAGGGGAAGGGTAAAAGCAAGCGAACTCATGGGTTGAGATAAAGACAGTTAAATAGGAAAACAAAAGCCACGTAGGCCAGCAAAGAAAAACAAGGAATTTATTTGTCCCAAAAAAGCAGGGCGTCATCACCTGTAACGTGGGAAGACAAAATTCCATCACTCCAAATGCTTCCCATTCTTCGTTCTTCCCCCTACTTTATATACTGATCATGATGTCCTATGGTCTGGAATATCCCTTTGGTCAGTTTAAGTCACCTGTCCTGGCTGCATCTCCTCCCAGCTTTCCCAGCACCCCCACTCTCCACACCAGTGTTGCAGTAAGAAAATCAGAAAGGCTTTGGCTCTGTGTAACCCCTGCTCAGCAATAACAAAAACATCTCTACATTATCAACACTGTGTTCAGCAAAAATAAATCCTATACCAGCCATGGTGACGAAAATTAACTCTATTCCAGCCAAAACCAGCACATCTCCCTAAATCCAAGAAGTACTGTCTACTTGCCTGCAAGTATCTACAGGTATCTACAACTTTCTCTTTCTTGCTTCCAGAGTATTGAACTGTATAAGTTATCAACTCAGAGACATTTTTTTAAATCACAGTAGAGAAGCAGTTACAAATAAAGAAAATAAACATATCCTTTTATGAACGGCAGTGAAAAAGCCAGCATCAGCAGTTAAAACAGTGAAGAAGCAGCATTGTCAAAAACATCACTATCTCTGCTGATGTCCTTATTCTTGCAGAATCAGTGTCTGTCTCCAAAAGAGGACTCTCCCTATTTGTTGGTTAGACCTGTAGACAGCTAATGCTTCTCCAATATGCTTTGTTCATGTTTTGAACAAAGGACATTGGTCCAGGAATAGAAGAACTGAAGTTTAGTGGCAAGCTTTGTACTCTGATCTCCACTCTTCAAAATTCCACAAAGTTGCATATTTGCTGTTGTTAATTAAACACCAAATTGTTGTTGTTTTAACACTCACATCTCTTGTGGGATGAAGAGGTCAAGGAGAAGCCAAAAGAAATGTGTAGGCAGTCTCAAATGCATTTTTACATGGGTGGTTCTCTACCTCTGATGTGTATATTCTCCACTGACACAAACGCAGCAGACTTCAACTTGATTTATTGTTTTGATTTATTGTCAGGAAATTCTCATCTAGTTTTCATCCTGAGCTCCACACATAACCTGGACTGGTCTATGAAGAGATCTTGCACAGTTTTTTCAGCTTTTAAAAAATGTAGTTAATAAAGATATTGTACTGTGCAACTAATTCCCCATTGCAAAAGAACAGTCCTTATTTATGGAACATTACTCTCTGCCATGCTAATAGTTACAAGCAGAGGAGGAATCTTAGGCTTTGGGGGTGTTTGGCAGAAATTGAGCTAATGGTGTTCAAACTTTATAGCATCTTTGAACTGTACAGTACAGCTCAATTCTCAGTGCCTCAGATGGATTTCAGGGATTTAAGATATTGTAATGTTAATGATTTTCCTTTATTTCTAATTTTTCCAAGAGTTTCTCTGCATGCATCTTCCTGCTTTGGGGATGCTGAACTAAACCAAATAGATTTGCACAGTCATTTAACTCTTCCCATCAATAAGTGCTCTTCTGCACAATGGGGATGTTGCTTTCTTCAATATCCAAACCAGTCTGGATATTACAAGTACTATTTCCTTTGCCTGCAGTCCTTCCTTTATACTATTATAGTCTTCAACTTCACATGATGATGATATCATAGATTTAATCTAAATTCCTCTTTGATCACAGAAATATGTGTTTCTTGTGGGGTGTATGGATGTCTACATTATGTGTGAGCCTGTGTGTTGGTGTGTCTTTGACCATGTATATGTGTCTATTCTCTAATTCTCTAATTAAAGTAGAATCTCATATGTAAGTTTTTGGTCATTCTATCATTCTATCATCCAAGTTCTTAAAGCAGCCTGAAAGTAATAAGTTTTCTAGAAGAAGGAGCCAGAAAACTGAAGGAAAACTGGTCCATTAAGCACTGTTTGCAGAAGGTAATCAGTTCACCAAATCATCAATTTCTCATTACAACCATTAAAAAATTTTAGATCTAATTAGGGAAATATTAAGCACATTGAAACATACTTGCTTATTATGTGCTTTTCATTAATTACTAAAAGAAAAAAATCTAATTCCATGACAGATTCAAGCTCATTGCCAATCGTTTTTCTATACTGATACTGTCAGGAGTCAAGTAACAGAATTTTGACTATCAAAAAGATCAAGTAATAGTATTAGAAACTCAAAAGTACTCAAGAGACAAACAGAATTATATGAAATATATTTATACCCTAAAAGTCTTGATTGCTCATTACCAAAAACATTATTCTGTACCCAAAAGAAAGTTCTACTAGGAGCACTTTAGTACTCAGCTTAAATTGCAGAATTTAATTATATAAGCACTTTAACTCACCAGCTGTAGCTGCCAGAAGGCCAGGTTAAAGTAAGCAAAACCCAGGCTTCACATTACTGACATTGGGCTTACCTTTCAAAAGACTGATTAAAGCTTTCAGGTTTGGGTTCTTTTCAGAAAGCTTCAATTACGTTAAATTTAAAAAGAAGCTCAGATAAAATAGAACAAGAAAGGTGTTTGCTAATTAAAATACATCCTTCATCTTCAACTTTTTCTACAGAAAAAAAGAATTTCCCAAGGTACCAGAAGTATCTTTCACTATTTTGATTTTGTGTGTTTTGGCTTTTTTCGTCCAAATAATATATTTTTCAAGCAGTGCAAAACAATTAGTGCAGATGATTGGTTTCTTTTACCATTCTCAACTGACAGCTCCAGCAAACTACTGTGAAGACTTTTGTTAAAGGTTGGGTTTTTTTTCACTTAAAGGATTTTATTTCACTTTTTCTCTCCTTCATAGTTCTTTAAAATTCTCTTATGAGATCACTGAAAAAACCAGCTTTTCCCTCAAGAGACAAACATGTTATCCAAAATTGTCCCCTTCTTATTAGCACTATGTTAACCAGCAACCTTCAGGGCAGGTTCCCAACTGGTCTAGATTCCATTTAAATGGAAAAAACCCATTTGTTGAGAGTATAAATTTTTTACTGTAGAGTGTCTACAGAATATCAAATACATCAAAGACAACAATGCAGGAACACTGTACTTCTTTATTTGGCAGCCAAGCAAGAGAAAAAATAGTTTTTCTTCATTCATTCATTTTATTTCTCTGGTGGGCTTTTTTGCACAGCATGAGTGATTCCCAGGTTAGATCAAATCTGTCATGTAGTTTTCACTGACCTAAATACCTACTTTTACTGAAGTAAATGTTTGACAACAACAATTAGAATCATAATCATACATGAAATTATCATTCAGGTGTTGGACATTGTTATCCAACTTCTTTCAGTGAACCTTTGGCATTTTTGAACCTTTAATTTTTCATTCTTTGCCACAAAAAACTGAAAATACAGTTGTTCAGCCACAGTAATACTGTGATCATTTTTAGGCATATTATTCACATAAACATGCATTAAAAAACCAAAAAATCTCCTAATTTCCAATGACCAAAAATTTGTTAGCAACTCTTCTCCTCATATCTGCAAATGATAATGTAATCTGCCCTAGGTCCTATATGAAAGGTTTGTATTGGCATACAGAGAAATAGCAATATAGTAATTTGGTTTATTTTCCTTAATGAGGGGCTTTATCTCTTTGTAAAATATGCCAAACAAGTTAACTCCCTCTGAAAGAGTCAAAGACTGAGATTACTCCTTGAAGTTTGTGCTAAAATGTTCTTTCAAAATGATAGCTGAAGGCTACTATTCTGAAAATCACTATCAATAAAAACTGAGATTTTCATCACAGATAAATTAGTGTAACAATTAAAATATTACTATTCCAGCTATTTTTTGGCCATTTGTATTTCAGTTTGAAACCCTTCAAGTTATTACTTAGATTATAGGTTTTTAAGACAGCAATCACCATTAAACTTTCAATTCCTGCTGCTCCCACATTTAGAACAAAGCTACCACCCTGAATGTTTCAAAATTCATACGTATTACAAAATGGGGATTTCTACCCAAATAATTTGCTTTCAAATCTTTAACTAAAAGAAGTTTGCTTGAATCACCGCAATGGAGATGTAATAAGGGTGTGCAAGAAAGTATTAAGAGTAGGAAACATTCATCAACACTAATCACGTCCTGTAAATTTTTTGTCAACCATGAGCATGGTCTGAAATATAGTAGTCAGTAGGAATAAAAAAAAAGGTGAGTGCAGGGGTTTGGGATCTTCTGCACATCAAGTCAGGAAGCCCATCTGCTGGTGGGCTGGTTTGGAGCTGCTCTTTGAAGCTGCTGAGGAGTATCCCTGGTTATAGGTGCTCTTGAGAATTGCAGTGCGCGGCTGCAGTGGCTGCATTTCAAAGCAGGGCGAGAGAGCAGACACACATCTCTCCACTGGGTCCTGCAGCTCCGTGCCACTGGTTTTCTAAATAAAATGCTCTAACTGCCAGGCACTATTTCGTCATCTTGAGTGCTAGCTATACTTCAATTTTGCTGCAAACTTGACCCTCCTGAAAGACATTTTGAAAATAATTATATAAACCCAAGAGTTTGAAAAGGCAAAAAATTTTGATTCTCATGTCAAGCGGATTTTTTACTTGGTAGGAAATCAAAATGAAACTCAGCTATACAGTTTCATGTTGAGATTTTGTAAGCATTCTGTATATGTAAGGAAATGAAAAATATAATTTAGACTAATTATTCTTGACATTTTGAAATTATGAAAATACTGAACTTCAAAAGAAATTTTGCTTATGCACACACTGTGTGGTATTCTTAATGAGGATGAATGTAATTTTACACCACAATAACTTCATAATTATTTTGTAATTAAAAGGTCTACTCCTCTGATGACTTGTACTTACACTTAACACATAATTAGATGTAATATAATTGATTACATAAAATAACAGAAAATGAAAGAAAGATTAATGTTGAGAAGTAGATAAAAAAATGTATTTGAAACTACACTGTTTTTTTTTTAAGAATCGTTTCAGTGGTTACTCTAAGATTTGCACACATTGCATGCTGAAACTTGTTTTTAAATAATTTTTTTGTGCAGTGAGATAATTCCTTCATCACATATGAACTTCTCTTCTTATTAGCAGGTGAAATTAGGATATACCCTCACTGACCCCCTTCTCTTTTGCCATACCCTATCCCAAAAAATACCTGAGCTGTCCATCTAAGATGATAGCCTGACTATTACAAGTGCATTTTTTCCATTTTAAGTGTTGGGGGAAAAAAGGCAGCTCTTGCCCACAGGCCCCCTTGAGACAGGGATTTCTGATCTCCACATAACTTTCTTGCATGGACATTTTTGTGCTGTGACAGCAAATGCTGCTCCTCTATGTGCCACTTTTGGACAGTGAGCATGTGTCCATTAAGGAAGGTTCTGCCCCTAAGGATGCACTATTCTGTATCCTGAAGTGGTGACAGCTGTGGATGTCTCTATGGCAGCAGGATAGCTGGAGCCTCTGAGGATCTTCTCTAAGACATCTATCTACTCCTACTGGTCCCTTAAATCTAAATTTTCTCACTTCTTTCTTCCTGCACACACTTTTTTTAGAAGTTCCATAGTCACTTTTCTGAAAACAAATGAGGTCTACCTCCTGGGATCTGGGGTACCACTCTCTTCCAGAATAGCAATGTATTTGGGCCTCCCTTGACCTCCTGATTTTTTGTTTTGGGGACGGTTTCCAGTCTCAGACAATAGCAGTTCTTCACCCAACTGACCAGAGAGCTACAGAATCTTTTAAACATAGATACAGGTGATTCTGTCAACAGGATTAAAATACATGATTTATTTAATTGGCATTGGTTGGATCAGAAAAAGCAATGCAAGCCAAAATATGATATGGCTGGGGTGGTATAATCACCTCTACCAGGGTGTGTTGGTAAACTTTTGCATATACAGTTGTTGTGAAGATGAAGGGATTGATTTAGAATCACACACATTACAGAGTCATTCTGGGAGTACATAGGGAATAATAAATTGCTGTTCAAGTGCCAGCACAGTCCCTGGTGAGAGGCAGACTGGCCACACTCAAGAGTATGAAAACTTTGGATCAAGAATGGACAAGCTTTGAAAACACTTTCAGGAAATAACTTGGGGATATTTTGTTCCTTTTCAACTCACTTTTTTGCACAAACAAGGAAGCAGAGACATGGTAGTAGAATTGCTTCAAGCGACAAGAAGATGAGAGAGGTTTTCCTGTTGTGTTTGCATAAGCAGATGGCTGTTCTTGATGTGTTTCAGTGGGAACATAATCAGTGCATTGCAGAGGCATGCAAAGACGCAACAAAAGTGACAGAAGAGCAGCTGGGCTTTAAGACTGACATCACTGATGAAACTGGGGTGGCATGGCTTGAGATTTATGTGAAAGTCAAACTGTCAGGAGACTGTGAAGAACAGAGGCATGCAATTAAAAAAGCATGTGCTTTAACAAAGCAGATTTAAATGGGAATTTCACATTACAGGAGGTTTTTTTAATCAGATATTTTTTAACAAATAAGGAAACACATCAAGACAAAAAACCAAAAGATGGAAAAGAGTTGTTCAAGAAAATTTGCATGATTCTTGAAATACCAAGTATTTCTTGTTAATTTCTTGTAGCATCTTGCTACAATACTGTCTGGCACTTGGATGATGTATTGTTAGATGAATGGGTATAGCATATATTTTCCCACAAAGTTGATTTCCTTTCAATATGGATTGTTGAATTTGTTCACATAGTGGGTTAAAATGGGAAGAATCACACAAAATCAAAATATGGGGTTCTTTTTAATTATTATAGCTGAACATTCACAGTGAAGGAGCAATTAAGATTTTTACATCTTAAAAAAACACCCTGATACTTTGGCATGAGTGTGCTTACCAAAATGTTATCTTTAAGCTACCTTATGAAAGCATTTCAGTCAATATGTCATGAAAAAAATCAAAGTGCTTATACCATCTGCAAACCCTCCTTTAGAGCATGATAACAGTTTGAGCAAAAGTAACTATTATGCAAACCAGAAGCAAATAAAAAGAGTCAATTTACTATGGCAAATTAAAATGAGATCACAGAAATTTCATCTCCTCACAAAAATTATTTAGATGTCTCCTAATTGACTTACAAAAGTATTCAGAACAATTTGATTTGTAATTCTGTTCTGAAACTACATAAACAAAAGATTAATTTAAACATCTTTTTTAGAAGTGTCTCTTGAAAAAGCACATTATGTTTCTGTGTCCTGTTTAAAAATTCTCATTGAAGGCCCCTTCATAACCTGACATACACTGCATTTTACTACCCCCAAAAACCCCATTAGACCCAAATAACACTTAAATAAATTTGTGTGTGCATATTTTTAATTTATGTCCACTACAGCAAAGTCCATCTTGGGAACATTAATACAAATTGCAAATTACAGACAACGGGAGAACTGCAAGCCAACACTCTTGGCTCACTTTGCTGTGCTTAATCTCACTGCTAGGCAAAATTAAGTATTCCAAAGTATCTGCGACATATCTGTAAAGAGGTTAAAAAATTGACATGATGATACTGTTAATTAAGATAATATTAGTGGTGGAAAAAATATCAGGACATAATAGAGAATCTGAGAACATCAGCTCCTTGCCTGTTTCTCTCTTCTCTTCCCCTCATCTTAGCTAGAATTTTCTACTGAAAAAGAAATGACAGGCTCAGGATGGGAAGTGCCAGTGGGGTCTGTGTCTGGTGGGGCAGAAGAACATCAAATCATGACCAAGCAGCAGCGCCCTCACAACATTAGTGCACCATTCCATCAGGAGGGCAGACATGATCACAGCAGCACAACTTGGTTTTTATTTAGGGCTATTCTCACTCCTGCAGTAGCTTGGCTGTAATTCAAAAATTCTCTGATTGCAATTTGGTACAGATTACCCCATGACAAAGAAGATAAAACTCACAGAGCTATCTGTTTATGCCTATGCCACAGTATATACTCATTTCCCTGACACCAGGCTTGCTCTGAAAGTGCTAGAGAACTAACAGCAATTAGCACTTTGCTAAAGAGAAAGGGAAAACATCCAGACTATACGCTACATTTTTTCTTAAAGCTATGCAGCACCTGAGTTTTAAGAGCATTACCACTTAATATGTGTGATATTGCTCTAATTGACTTGACTTGCAGCTGTGACTTGGGCACTTCTGCAGCCATAATGCTGACATTTCCTAACATTTGAGGATGTGGCTTTTGAGCCTTTCCAGACCCTGTTTACAGGAGTCTAATGCTCTTTTAAAAGTCACTTTTTTGCTGTATACAAACAAAGGAAAGTAAATGTCACATATGCTTTGTGAAACCATAATGAGCTCTGCACTAAATGTTAGATGCACTGGACGTCCTAGCTAATTATCAGTTGCTTTTGGAGTGTACATATATGCTAACAAGTAAATTGGAGCAACAGAACAGGATCAGCTAATCAAAACAGATGGCACTGTGGCCCCTGCAATGATATATCTGGTACAGGAGTTTTACCTCAGATGAGATGAATCCAGTTCCCTGGACTGAGTGCTCGCACCAAGGACATGGAAACCGACTGATCCAAAGGACTGGTCATGGGTAACAGCTCTTGCTCTCCAAAAAGGGGCAGACTATTTGGCTTGCATCTGAGCCAGGCTTGTATGAAGGGGGTATGCTTTGAATATTTTATTGTTTTCCTCTGAAAATACAAATAGCTCTGTGACTCAGTTCTCTGATGAGCAACATGTGAGGATGACCTGTGAGCTCTGCCCACAATTTCAGCTCTGCCTCAAAGCAAGCAGTGAGCATAGGCACAACCTAACAGAATCAACTGTGCAAGCAGGATGCTATTTTGTAAATCTGTTTGACAGATATTTTTCAGAGGAATATTGTTTTTTTCTACAACATTCTGAAGGAGATATGTGACTTTAGACCTCCCTGCTCTCTCCTTTCCATTTCCCTTACCTTTAACGTACTTGAATTTCCCCTTGTCATTTTTGCTACTTCTTTAGTCCTGCAAATTGCCAGTTACCTGATTGCCTCCTTCCACTTCTCCACTTTGTCCCACTATTTGAATGAGGCTTCTACTCCACACTGATCAGGTACCAAGCTAAGGAACAAGAACAGGATAAACCTTCATTTCCAGAGACTGACTCCAGGGTCCCACAAGTGGGGCAGAGAAATTCACTTGTTCAACCTTGCTGCAGTCAGAGAGGTGTTAAAGGATTTGACTTTTGCAGTCCAGCAGTCCAGCTCCCAAGGAGACAATAAACTTAAGAAGATGACAAAAATGTTAAAAGGAACGGAATATTTTCATACAAGGAGGAAATTGATAAACTAGGGCTAGGAAAAGAGATTACTGAGGAAATCGTGAGGCAGATCTGGAAGATGACAAATAGCAGAGAGAAGAGCAGGGAACTCTTACTAGCAATGTGAATCCACATCAGTGTTTTGTTTTGATCTGGAGAGCACTTGAACCAAATATCCTCTTTGGTTCACACTACAGAGGAGCTTCAATGCACATTAAATAGATTCCTTTATAAGGAAAATAAACTGAAAGATGCACTCCATATACTCACCTAAAATGAGTCAACCACTAACAGCTGTACATGTAACTAGACTACAGTTAGCTTGATGTAAAATCCCTTCAAATGCATATTGTAGGCTATCAGGTCATCAGCATGAATAATTTCATTCTACATATTCACTTTCATCCCACTGTACTACTTGCTAGGGAAAGCATATCCTATGTTGCAAAAACCAGAAAGCATCA
Organism: Molothrus aeneus; assembly: GCF_037042795.1. Classification (NCBI taxonomy): domain Eukaryota; kingdom Metazoa; phylum Chordata; class Aves; order Passeriformes; family Icteridae; genus Molothrus; species Molothrus aeneus. The sequence goes on along the minus strand of NC_089647.1, from coordinate 75,049,354 downwards.
AATCAAGCAGAGACTTTAAAAAGGAGATATTCTGTATTTGGCTCATTGGTACGTTTCATTTGAGTGGAAAAATTCTATAAGGGTTCAGGAGTTATTGGACAAATAAGATGTCTGCAGAACATATTGACACAGATGCAATTTCCTGCTCAGAAAGCACCCAGATTGCAGACTATCAGCAAATCAAACCAGTGGACAGGTCATTCCATGCTTGTCACATTACTGTACCATTTTTGTCAAGCACATCACAAACTCCTTTTCTCTTTCAAGCTGGATACTCTGAACTCAGTTTCAATAGATCTGGGAGATTCAGAGTTCCCTAGCTACGTGATTTGCTTAATGACCATAACTTGAAAGATGGCTTTTCAGTGGTGCCTAGCAAACATTCCCTAGCATCCTCAAGGAGGGGCAAAACACCATGCACCAAGTACAGAGCTTCGCAAGTTTTTCAGTGCTGTTGCATGACTCTACACACAGCTGAACAGCACCTTGAACACATTTTGGAGTTGCTATGCTCTTATCAACAATCAGGGGACCTTTTTTCTTCTGAGAAAAAGAACAGTTTTTTCTTCAGGTATTTTTTGCCTTGTTGAAGTCCTATACGTGTTTAATTCTTGGGTGTGCTACTTTAGCATTTTCGTTTGGACCAGGAAGGAGAATTTTGAAGAGAATATTGCAGTCTCTGCACATGTGATGCTTTGGTTTATGTCATATATCAGACAGCAGGCACAAATTGCATTTCCTTCCAAATAACTGCAGCAAGAGAAAAGTAGCACTCCAAGATCTTACCTTAAGTATCTAAGACAAATACAGTCCACAGAACCATTACAGCCCAAGTGAAATAAACACCCTGAAAATGCATATCAGATCCTCAGCAGCAGTTATTGCATTCTACAGACCCACTCTTACTGGACTGCACTTCTTGCTAACCAATAATGAGCTGTTTTGTTTCATTTTGACTTTGATTAAATGAAAGAAAAAAGAAAAAAACCCAGAAGGCTCAAAATGAAAGCAGTGATGGGAAAGTTAATGATGAATCTTCTCTTGGCTATCCTAGAAGTCACAAATTTAAAAGGCACCACTGACAACCAGGCCAGCAATTACAAATTACAGACAAGATCCCAAGGGAGCAATTAAGGCATGTGTGAACAAGCTGGTTGCAATGACCAAATATCTCCTAAACTTGAATGAAAATTTGGTATACAGCTTAAGAAAGAATATATTTTATCTACACTAATTCAATTTAATTGTATATGTATATGTATATGTATATGTATATGTATATGTATATTTATTTCTGTTAAGGTTTGGCTTCATCCTTTCCTGTTGTTGCACCAGGAACTGAGAAATCAAGATCTACTACTTATTCAGGATTTTATACTTTCCAAATTAAAAGGAGCTCAGATTATTACTTCTCTGTAAGTGCTCCACAGCCAAACATGCTCCTAATAAAGGTGTGGCAATATTACTTGATGCCAATGCAGTCAATAAGTTGAAATTTGTTCCACATTTTGGCCTTCTTGGTCAATTACACACAGACTTCATGAAAGAAATCTGTTGAAATTTGAGGAAAGAAGATTGGTCACTATTGCTCCATGAGTATTAGAAATTTTACATTGGCTGTATGCATTGGTAGGAACGCTAAAGTTTGTTCCTCTTAAATAAATCTTCCAGTCTTGTAATTTACAAAGAAATTGGAGAAATTTTTTGAGCCAGCTCAGTCTGAAAGATGCAAATTTATAGTGATTAGGTGCTGCAACACAAACTCTAAGACTAGAAATACAGCCTTGTGCTGTGACCAGCAACAGGGGAGGGAGCCTAGCACAGCTTAAACTGCTATGATTTTCAGAAGTTTGTCTTTAATGCCTGGTCCAGAATATAAATTTGCACAGATGAAACACAGATGATTCATAACAGCCCCTTTCTCCCACATTTTTTAGATTCTGTCTCTTTCCAGCCTTCATGTTCTGCTTTGTCTTTGTATTCTCGGATCCCTGGGTCTCATTCTTTGTGCATGTCTGCAAAACATCTCCTACAGCTGGAGCTGAAGCTGTACTGACATAGAAGCAGGAGACTAACAGAGGTACAGAGGAGCAAAGATACTGACAACTGAAAGGAACAAAGGAACAGGAACAAGTTAACCTGACTGCAATGTAAATTCCTCCATGTTGGGAAAGGGTTCCTTCCCTGCTCATTGGAGTGCTGAATACGGTCCCTTCTCAAACAGCAAATGTTACATTACAGCTGGAGGATGCAGTGTATTTAAAGCTGGATTCCACCCATGACACAAGATAGGTTAATTACACTTGATCAGCCAGTTCAGTTAAGTGTTAAAGACTGTTACTGAAAGCTTTAATTCTCCAACATTTGTTTGCTAAGCTCACCTGATCAAACAATACCTCAGACTCCATCTCCTCTTGACTTACTCATTTAGTCAAAGTAATGCAGAGGACATCAACATGATTTACTTTTTAAGTACAAATACATCATATGCTCTCAGGAGTCTGGATCTTAGGCTTCACAATTAGTGAGTACCTACTACAGAGAAACTGTAAGCAATGCTCTCAAGAATCTGATTGCTAGCTCTAATTTAGTAGCTTTATCTACTTCTCTTACTGTTTCAGCTCAATTGCTGCTTTTCCATGCATCAGAATCATTAGTGGTCACACAGAGATACTTGTCTCTGGGTTAAAATGTCTGCAAGCTGTCAAAGTGTTTTAGTGTAAACCTCTGTGACTGAATATCCAGTGGTGCTCTCAGCATACAAGAGATAGGCCTGCCAATATTATTTACATATGATGATGAATGAGCAACATTACTCATTTCAACCTAAAGTAAAAAGTGCTTTTGGGATGCTAATTAAGAAATTTTTTTCCCTACTGTAGTTTTCTATTAAAGTGTTCTAGCTTTACTTTCTTTTTTTTACATTTTTTCATATTAATTTTAGGCTTATCACACACGAAGAAAACCATATGGTTTCTCAAAAAAGAAAAAGAAAAAGTCACTAACCTGAAAAAAGGGATTAAGAGAAAAATACTTTTGGATGTTTTAATCTGCAGCAAGAGGAGAGAAATAATTCATGCCAGCAGCAACCGTAGCTCAGGGATTTTTTTCCTACCACTTCAGAATATATATTAGAAACACTTTTTTTCATTGTATTAAAAATATTCTCTGCTTTGTTTCTTTTTATCTTATTAAAGATACTTATATAAAATTATGGGGGGGTCAAAAACAGTCTCAAATCTTGGAGAAATTTGGGAAAAGATATCCTTTTTAAAAACATTTTGTTTTACTACTGTAATCCTTACCAAGGATGTTAATGTTAAGTTAGAATATTTATTTCCAAGAATTTGTTTGTTTCTCCACCTGCATCTTTACCTGAACTCTTAATCAGTTTTGTAACAGTGTAATTATTTCCACAGAAACCAGTTCAGGCACCACAAATAGAGGATTATGACTTCAGTGTACAAAAGAGCAGCGAGAAGATTAAGTTTTAGAAACAGCTTGGGGGAAGGGTGGTCTTACTTAATTTCCACAGTACTAAAGAATACAGGAAAATAATCAAATACATACAATCACAGAACAGTTTCTGAAGAAAAGGCCTGCAAGCAACTTTTCATGAGAAGTAGGATTATTTCCAACCAGTAATAATTATATTATTATGAAATCTAGAGTGGGATTTAAGTTATACATCAGACACCTAATTTACAGGCTATAGGAGTGGGTGGGTGGGTGGGTGGGTGTGGGTGTGGGTGTGTGTATGGGGGGAAATCAGCTCCCTAAATGTAGGTGCCAGGCTTCATCTGAGACATTTTGTTGTGCCTGGCATATCTGTCTGGGCTATCAAATAAGAGAGAAGACACAGGGGAGATGTGTGACCTTCTGAATTTGCAGCTGAAGTCAAGCAGGATGTAGTAGGACATCTCAGCTGGTACCAGATACCTGAACTGAACAGACACTCAAAGACCAAATTCTGGGTTTTGTAGCATGTGTCAGAAAAACCTGAGTATTTATGTTAGGCAGGTGGATTGAGTACCTACAAGGAGGTGCTTGAATCACAGCCTTGCTCCTGCCTTTAATGACAATTTAGAAATGTAGAGACGTGCTTCATTTCAGTGACTGAACTTCAGTAAAAAATCCCAACCAACCAAAAATTACCAAAAACCTAATAACAACAACAACAACTAAAAAAAAACTCAACAAAATGAAACCAACAATGCTTTATCAGGGACCTTGAAGAAGTTTCTGCCGGCTTTTAGAAAAATTTTTGATGGCTCTCTGGAGGGAGATTAGTCCTATCTGAGCATGAAAAGCATGGGGTTCAGATTTGGATTAAGGAGATACAAGAACACTGAAGATCAGTCTGTATTGATTTCCTAAGTGCCAGCCTATCTCATCGGTACTGCAGAAATCAGAAGGGGTTGTGCATTTACCAGGTATGTAGCAGGCAGCTAACATTTTTAACAGAGGGACAAACAATCAGGTGAGAGCAGAGAAAGAACTGAGGAGGGAATATCTGGCTTAATTAGACGTTGCCAAATTGACTGAATCTCAGGAAATTTGCCTCAGAGAACATGAAAAACTGACTACAACAATGTCAGAAGCATTTGTAGTTATCTTTCAGAATTTTGAGAGGACAATGACATTTCAGAAGATTTAAAAAGGCCAAGCACAAGCTTAATCTCTAGAAAGTGGCAAAAGGAAGACACAAGGAGTTATAAACTAACTACTCAACTTATGTTCAGTACCTGAAACAATACTGGAAGAAAGTAAGAATTTTAGAAAATTGAAAGATAACACAAAGATGAACAACAGCCAACATATATTTATCAAGAACAAATCCAATTCAATTTTCCTTCTAAGAATAAGGCCTTATAAAAAAGCAGAAAATACATTAACTTAAAAAATACTTTTGGCATTGCTCCAAGATACATTTTGATAAGCAAATAATGTTACATACAAAGCTATTCTGAGACCCATGCAATATCACTTTCAGAACTGCATTCAGGGAGCAGTTATCAATAGTTCATTGTAGGACTGGAAGGTATATGACAGTCAACAGATACAGATACAGCACTACATCAATAGTCTCATACTTAATTGACAACATAGTGACAGAGCAGAGAATGTAACTATTGAATTCACAGGCATCAAAATGAAAAATGTTTCGGAAAACAAAACCAAAGGATTGACAAAGTGGTCTGAATGAAACAGGATTGGATTCATTATGAAAAAAAAAATCCCTATGCAATGTTCTCCAGTGAGGCAAAAAAAAAAAACAGTTGCAAAAACCCTAGATGGGAAACAAGTGTCAGGGTGGCAGCTGTAAAAGGAAAAATCTAAGGCATATAATGAATTCTCAGGTGACAGGAAGCTGTAAATGCCAGCTGAGTGGTAAAAGGCTATCATACTGAGACATATAAAGAGAAATATTTTGGAAGCCACGTGGAATAAGTCTTTTGGATTGGCAAAGCCTGTTATCTCTACTGAGTCTTGTTTTGGGCCTTGCATTTCAAAAAAAAAAAAATTGGCTACTAAGAGATCCTACAGGGTAGCACCCAGATGTCTAATAATCATAAACTATAGAAACAACTAGATTTATTGTTCATAGAAGAAGAATTACTGAAGCTGGAATATAAGAATGATCTCCAGTATTAAGAAGCAGTTATAAAGAAAAAGGAAATAAGCTACTTTCCATGTCCTCAGTGTATAAGAGAAGAAATAATGGTACTACACTTCGGCAAGAAAAATCTAGTTAAGAAATATGAACATTCTCTAAGAGTAAAGCTATTTGAATACAGGAACAGATTGTCTGTGCAAATTGTGAAATCATAAAAGGTTAGATGTGCAGTTTTATAAGTATAGGACTCTGTTGGATGAAAATGGGGAACATGAACCTTTGAAGTTCCTTCTAGGAGGCTGGGGTTTCTGGAGGGGGAGACTTGATATTTATCTCTTCAGCTCAACAGCTCTAAAGCAAGGAACTGCATTTTTATCATCTAAGTCAGTTATTGTGAATTTGGGCAGGAATTTTGTCTATTCCAAATTTATCTAGTAGGTCAGTTTATTATTATTAATTTCTTTCTTATATAATCATTTTGATACATTCACAAAGCCTTAGGAGAATGTTTAGTGCATCACCTGTAACTTGCATTAAACTAAAAGACCTGTTAGAAACAAACCAGCTAGTATTTTCTGAAACATGGGACAGAGAGAAGAGATGAGCAGAATTTGATGGAGTTGTACTCATTCACTGAAAATGGGAAGGACACATGAGAATGAGAAGGACACAAACATTGCAGCCTCACTGACAGTTTGAGAAATTTGGATGACAACACCATGTTTATACGTCAGGAATTCTGTCATTTTTTCACTGTACAAACTTATATTCTAAAACTTTGCTTCATACCTAAAATGCACTCCAGCACTGGTTTTAAATCCAGCCTGAAATGGTACTGGCATTTTACTGAAATTCCTGGCATAATTGTTCTTTCCAGGCACTTCCTCCTTCTTTAACATACAGGCTCCTAAATATCTTTTTCTTGCATATCTCAGGTTTCTTTTGAAAGCCCATATTAAAGTAAGTTGTTACTCCATTTATGAGTTCACAGCTTTACAGACTGAGTTTCCATTAGTTATGGTACTATTGCAGTTAATAGGCAGAGCGTTACCTTTCTTGTTATTTTGTTACCATTTCACTTCAGTGTTTTCACATTTCCCAATTTAATGTTATAACTCACATGCTTCATTCAATATTTATTTGTTGTTTCTTATATACTGTCTCCTCTAAAAAATGGAAAAAAAGCTAGCTTTCATTCAAATGTCTGTACATTTGTAAAGCTTTGAGTAGAGTGACTCAGCTCATAAATATCCAGAAAGTTTGAAAATCATTGGACATTTAATAGCTGTTTATTAAATTGTAAAGGAAGTTTTCCTTGGGGCAAGAAAGAAATCCACCCAATGCTTCTGCAAATGGTCTAGGAAGGGAAACATAATAGTTGCAGACAAAATACTGTCAAAGCAGTTCTTTGCTCCATTTCAGTATCATCAGCTGTTTAATGATCTGAGAGAGAAGATAATGGCACCAAATATTGACATCTGAACTGCTCCAGTAGATATTAGTTTTCTGTATGCTATTTTGTTCTTCATCATTCACCTTCCCCTACTTATTTTTTTATTGTAATTGGTTACTAGGGTCTAGGACTAAAGAAAATGCAGCCAAGGAAAATAGTCCTTGGCTTGGCAACTGAGAACAAAATTAATGTCAGAGATCAGGATTAGCTGGAGAATTGCTATCTTTCTGAATGCTCAGTATGAAATGATTTGAGGGAAGAAATGAGGCTGTTACAATATTCTGCAAATGTCAAGACAGGGGACCAATGTTAAGTGACGGCTCCTGGCCTCCCAAGACCCTCTCCAAAACCATCACTGAGGACTGAAGAATAAGAGGTGCAATCAGAAGCATGAAGCTGATGTGTTCCTAGTTTCAAGTGACTAATTCAAGTGCACCATCAAAAATTAGCCCATTTGTATCCAGGTTTCCTGAACTCAGAGCATAAAAGTGACTGCATAAAGTACACAGAAGTCTTCAGTATAGGAATCATATTAACAAAATTTCAATGACTAAACTGCAATTGTTGATTTTAGTGGCCAAAGCAAAGAGTTGTCCTGTTGAATATTTCTTTGTTAAAGACATATTCAAATATACTCACAGTCTCTGGATATACTTCCTTAAAAAAACCAACCCAAAACCAACCCAAAACCAACCCAAAACATCAAAAAACAAAAAATGCAAACCAAAATAAAAGCAGTCTTTTTTAAATAGGGACCAAAGAATATAGATTCTTATGATCATCTTTTTGAAATGCATTAAGATATGGCAAAAATCCCACCCCAAATAAATCAGAAATAATATGCCAAAGACTTTTTGTGCTCACTTGATTTAGGAAACAGCTAGAACAAGTTTAGTTCATTAACATAGGGGGGCATAAGTATTCCAAATGGACATAAGCATTCAGGTCCCATTTCCTGAAATACCTATCTTGAAAACTAAGCTCCTCAAAACCCAGAGAGCAGTGCTGCCTAACACCAGCAGCACATGACTTCCCCAGGACTCTGAAGCCCCACAGGTGTGTTTCCAGCCATGAGGCTTCCCATTCCGGGCACACTCAGACTGCAGGCTCTGAGCAAAGCAAGCAGGCAGGTTTCTGGCACAGAGATAACCACTGCTGGGCTCACAAGCTCAGTATTCCTGCCCTTACATCCCTTAAATGACTGAGTACGTGCTTTAAGAGATGCTCCTTTGTCAGTATTTAACTGGACAGTTACTCCAGATGAAAGAGAAGTTCAGTTCTCTACCTCTGCCTGAGAGAACCTTATCCAAATTCTTCTGGTACTCATTCATTCTGGATACATCTCACCTATATTCAGTGGTACAAACATTGTTAATTGTCAATGCCACCACCTACAATAGCAATCTACTCTTGATGACCACTTTAGGATGGAGTCCTTTAACTTAGGCTATTTTATTTCTTTGCCATCAGCTAACTCCTTCTATTACCTAAATTACTACTGAAATCATTAATGTCTGTTTATTGCCTAAAGTTTTGTAAGTTGAATTCCAGGCAGGATATTTATTGCCAAAGTTGGTTCTCTATCGGTCTCTCCTCCTAAAACTGTATTCTGTGGAATAGCTTGACATATGTAAGACATGTAAGATACATAAAATATCTTATGTAAGACAGATAATGACAGCATTCAAGCATTTGTGCTGCACCAGAGTTTATAATACACAGGAAATCCTATGAAGAAAAGCTAATGATTAGAAAATATTTAGACAATTTTAGAAAATGAGAGTTTTTGTTTAAATAAGTGTTTATGGGCAATACTTGTAATTTTCTCTCATGCTGAAAGTATTGTTTTATTTCTCCTACAGGTGCATACAAAAGACGGCTGTGAAACTAATTTCTACTGTTTACACATGAATATTTTTGCACGCTATTTCTGTGCTTACTGAATATCCTTTAAAATAATTGCAAAGCAAAAGAAACATTAACAATAAAGTCACATAACTCATTTTGATACTGCTTTTGAATAAAATGGGTAAAAAGTTAAACCCTGTTTAAACTGTTCTTTTTCACAATTGTTCTAGCAGCATAATACATACAACTCATCTGAAGTGGCAGCAAAAAAAGTTCAAAATTTAGCTGTTTATACAATCTCTCATAAATCAATTGCTTCACTAATGATTTACTTAGGAAGATAATGAAAGATGAACCTGTAAAGCAGCTGATCTCAGCAGAAAGGTTATAGCATACTTATGATACAAATCAGGAGAGATAAGTACATTTATCCCTTAAGACCTCTACTAAGATCTGGATTAGTAGCTTTTGATACTTTTCCCAAAATGAAGAACAGTCCAAGTCTCTGCTAGTCTTTATAAGCCACGAGACAAATAAAAGTGAATATGAGGATAACAAGCTTAAAAATCATGTCAATCCTTCAGAATATTTCTCTAGAAAATACACAGTATGTTTTTAGTGAGGGCAGAAGGACAAAAATCCTGGGATAATTATCGATTTTAACATTAGAGTCAGTACCTGACTTGAATATTTCTAGGTACTTGCTCAGCCTTTTTGTCTGGGTACTTGTAGAAAAAACAAAGAGTGCAATGCCTGCACCATTCCTGAGAGAAAACCATAAGAAATTTGTTGCTTTCCCGATTATCTACTACATGTATTTGATACAGCTGAGTGTTAGCTTCTGCCTGTGCTGGTGCAGATTTACACAAATGAGTGAAATCAAATGACCAATGTTTAAATTAGAGTAAGGTGGACACTAAGTTTCAAAAAAATGAAAATAGATTATACACTTTAGTACGAAAATCACTATCATAAGAGAATAAAATAAACCCACAATAAGCTATTTAAAAAGGAAACGCTGTTTGCATTATTTTTCATTATCTTTGGATGTGAATTTAAATAAACAGAGGACAAGTTCTAAAATCAGAACTCAATAATAACATTTAAAAACATCATTAGTAATTTAGGGTATTGTGAATCTTTCAACTCTGAAGACCAACTGATGACAGATATGCCTATTTATTTCTATTTTTTTCTGACAGCTATGGTTACATGCTCACTTTCAACGACAAGGAAAACTGCACCTTCATGCAGAAGAAAAATTATGGATGCTGTGAAATTTTCAATGTTGGCTGCTGATTTTTCTTTTCCTCTCTCCAAATGAGAAATTACATCACAGTCGGTAAAATCCAGATACTGTTCCTTCAGGGAGAGTGTGCATAAGATACAATGCAGTTTGAGGTATTAAGGAGGTAACTTGGTGCTTTGGATCAGGATTTTTCTGAATCTCTCTCTCTCTGAAAACAGAACTATTGGTAGCAGACTGAAGGACTATTACAACTTTGCTGTAGAAGAAAATAGCGTGGTTTTAAGCTAAATTAACGCAAACTGAATGCCTAAAAAGTCTTACCTTAAAAATGCATTGTTTTTGAATGGTGGGGTAAATATTCTGAATCAAAACAGTAAAAACAAGTATTTCTATAATCATGTTAGACTCTCTTTCTAAAAAGAAATGGGCAACAGATGAGGATGACTTGTTAGTTGATAGAAAGGTATGAAAGTTAAAATGCTTTTCAACATCCAAAGCATCCAAGGATGGATTTAGACTGGAAATGCTTAGATTTCTTCTTACATATGCTGCTTATGGGCATATGAATAAAGACAAACAAAACATAATCTATTTAAAAAGACCAAAATGTAAGAAGCAAAATTAGTCTTGATGTCAAAGTTAAGTAATGTCCAACACTATTAGGGAGCCAAAAGCAATGGCAAATATTTCTTAAAAGGAAATAAATATTCTAATATTATCTTGTTCCTCAATTATCACTCTTCATAATACCAGCAGTTTTCAGGTGTTACCTTTGCTATTTATGTATCGTAAGAGCACTTACTGCTACTACAGTAGCAGCATGAACACAGATTTCTGTTCCAACAGCTCTTCATATGTGTTTGAACTGGAAAATTAGGTTACATTTGAGAAAAAAAATCTCTAAAGTATGCCTAGAGTTATGTTTGCTGCTTTTTATGAAAGCACTTATAATCTTGGATTAAAGTTGAAAACAACTTGAGGAAAAGAATGACGAAGGCCTATTAATCTGCATTTACACTTAGGCTATTCTAATGGATTGCTCTTTATAATACATTTCAAATAAAGAAACTACACAATGAAATGAAGCAGGAACACGCTGACAAATTAGATTTTCTGAACCCTTCATGCATTGTACAAGGACATATCTTTAAAGCAATATATCTTCCTGTTACGTCTTGCAAAGCCCATGCAGATCTAACTGAATATCAAGGCCACTATTTTTATAAAAACACTTCTAGTTAACCAGTTATGTTACTTACATAAATTCAATTTTTCATTGTAGAATAAGTGAATCTCTAAAATTCAAGCTTCTGTTTCACTATTAATCTGATAAATAAACTACTGATTTCCAGTTTCAGCCACAAGGACTTAAAAGTCTCATTCATGCTCAATTTAAAATCCTGGATTTAGGTGCTTTAGGGCAGCTTGCCACGATTACCTATCCTACCAACTACTGGTCTGTCTTTTTCTTACTGAAACGCATTTTCCTCTTGGCTCTCTGCCCAAATACTGTTAAGAAGCATTAGCTCCCTAGGCAGGCCTCATCCTTTTCCAGTTAAACAGAGTAAGAAGTGCTGATTCTACTATTTTACTGAAATTCTCACTATATTGCTCTTTATTTTATGGCTTGTCTCAGAATGCTCCCTGACCTAAGAACTTGCTGTTCATAAAGTGACGTGATTGCTCCTTTCACACAATTATAAAAGAACCCAATAACCCTGTTACTTTTACTTCCACTTCACTGATCTGAGCACTGTTTGAATGTAAATTTGATAAGCCAGTATTTTGTCAGAAAAGCTAGAAAGATAATATCGTTTTAGCCTCAAGGAAATGTTGTGATTTTTTTCAGGATTTCTTTATATGTGAAAATGGAATCTGGGAAGTGTAGTCAAGGCAATTCTCAAACATATTTTCTGTTTATTATCACTTACATGTTATTCTTGATTAATAATTCTAGAAAATAAAAGTGTAAATATTTTAATGCCAGGTGAGTTCTTCAGAATCAAAATCTTCAAAATGATGTGTCTTAGCTTTTGAACTAAATGGTGAAACTCATTCTGAATTAATTAAGGACAAAATGCTACTGCTGGTATACCTGCACCATTGCCTTTTTGCTACCACAGCCATGGGATGCCAGGTAATGTAGATAGTTTGGAAAGTGTGGTTCAAGATCCTGTTAGGTTTCAGGTGCTGATCTTCAGTAAGATATCCCAGATCCCTACAGACCTGAGATCTGCAATATAGCACCTCTCTTCACCCCTGTGATCCTACCTGCCCTATGAGAGCAGTTAAACCAGTCCTATCTTGGTACTGGGTAGAGCCACTGTTTGTACCCAGCATCTGTGTAGCTACAAGCACAACACAGGACTGTGCTACACTTGAAGGCATCAGTAAGAAAAGCTCGACACTCACACACACTCTCTCCATCCCCTAAACCTCCTCTGGGCTCTGACAAATAGGTGCATGCATCATGCAGGTTCAAAGAAGTTCAAAGAGTACTTCTCTCAGTCTTTCAAGGTAAGTGAAAACAAGCCAAGCTCCTCAACAGATCTGACTTGTCAGTTGACTGTGAGCAGATTTGCCTACCCTTGCTGATGTTCACCAGGACAAGCTATCCCACTGATTTCTCCTATCCAATCTGTTTTTTTTCAGGAAGAAACTTTGTAATTCTCTATCTTGTTTTCTTGTGATGGTCTCACTTGTCTAGCAAGAAATATCAGTATCTTGCACAGTGTTTCATATGACTAGACATCATAAAACCTACAAGGAAGAGGAAAAAAGCCTTATAAGAATGTAAATATGCCTTGAGGATGAATATTAAAAAAGTATGTTTCAGAGTAATTTTTGAAAGAAAGAATATTTTAAAAGAATGCTTACAAGTAAAAAAAAATTATAAAATTTATGGGCTAAGAATAGATGCCAGCCTGGTTTTATAGCTAGAAAATAAATTATTTAGAAAACATTAGTATATTTTGGAAAATATAGATGTATTTTTTTCTGACTTCCCTAAACATTAGATATGACAACAATTTAAAAATTGTTAGTTTATATAAAGATGTTTAACATTTATTACTACAATAATTGAGATGGAGACAAAATTAGTTCAAGGGAGGAAAGCAACATATTTTGCCAGAAGGAAGTTACTCATAAGTTCCTTAAGAATATTTTAAATAGTGATTTTGGCAATAAGAGCAGAAATACACTAAAGAATGTTTTTCAAGAAACAAGACAGGAAGATATGAATACTACAGAGTGAGATGTAAATCTTCAGGAATAACAGAATTAGGAAGAAAGGTAACACAATTAGGAAATTATGTTACTGAGAGGAATAGCAGAATACATGACCAAAATAGGTTTACTCGTGGAAGAGAGGATAACTGAAAAATGCATAATGAAGGCTACAGCATGCATATATAACTTGTCATACTATGTATTTGTAGAATTGAGGAAAAGTATTACTGCAACTTTGTAAAGAAGAATATTTAACCTTATCTAGAATACTCCATGCATAATTCATTATTTACAAAAAGAAAAAGATGAATGCAAGCTAGAATAAGTCTGAAGCAGTGCTACCTGGATGAAAGAAGAGTTTTCAGAAGAGAATTTTTACTTTCATTTACATTTAATCTGAAAATATGAAAGCCTTGTGAAGTTTATGGAACAAGTCCCCACGGATCCATTTCCAAGCACATTAAGGACAACAAGTGACTGTGAACAGCCGTCACAGATCTACAAAGAGCAAATTGCACTTGACCAACCTGATTGCTTTTTGTGAGGAGTTAACAGCCTCTGCAGATCCTGGAGCTGGTCAGGAGGAAACACTGGAAGAATTTTTTTTTATTTTAGTAGAGCTTTTGACAAAGTCTCCTTGTAGCCAAACTAGGCGGGCTGCAAGTGTAAACTGCAGGGTGGACGAAAAACCGCCTGTGCAAATTAGAATCAAAGTCTAGTTCAAAGTCTAGCAGGCAACCAGTTTTGGGTACTGTTTATCAAGAGTTGATTCTGAGGCTAATGACTCAGCTGAATGAATCAATGAATCTTTGTCAGTGATGTGAATGATTGTTCAGAACGAACCTCCAGTACATTAACAAATGGCAGGTGGGGGAAACCTGTGATTGCTTGAGGTCAGAGCTACTATTCAGAAAGAGAGATAGAGAAAGGGTCATCATAAACTCCATGAAATTCAACAAAGACAAATAACAAGCTTGTGCATCTTGGGGTGCAGCAACAACGTGCAACTGCAGCAATTCTGAAGATGGCTTCAGGGTCCTGGTAGATGATATGTTAACATGACAATGTCTGTTGTGCACTGGGTACCCTAAAAGTGGACACAGTGTTCCTTATGGTTGCAGAGTAGACGGAATAATTATTTTCCATACCTGATGCCATGCAACCCATATTCTCCTTAGTATACCTGAAGAGCCTGTTCTGGCAGGTTACAACATAGTCTTTGTGTTATTTCAGACAATCTTATTAATAAAAAAATGCATGCACACAGACACAAAATAAGAACTGTGTGCTAGGGCCACAGGAGAGCGACACAGGGCTGGGAAGGGACTTAGCCAATCTGCTCTGGAAGGACTACTACGAAAATGGACAGGAGCCTGTCTATGAGCTACTTACTCTTCAGAACCTTAGACCATTAGAGTAAACAGCAGATTACCTAGAGAAGTGTAAGAGCAGGGGAAATGTGCAGCAATACTTTTCTTCAACACTTTCCCAACTGTGAGAAATGTACTTGTGTTTCTTGCCAACTTTATGCCCAACAATATAATTGAATGTCAATAGCTTTTCCTTGTACAATAAAATATGATGACCCACAATGACCTGGCTATTGTCTCCATCTATTACAGAGATCTCCAGCATCTCCTTTGACCTCAATCAATCATTTCCTTTCAATGTTGAATACTTTTACTCTATTTAATAATTCTGTTTGCATGGAAGTCTGTATTTCTAATGATCTTTTTCCAAGCACCTTTGCACACTTACAAGATCTTTAGGGGTGGTTTTCTGGTGGTTTTTTTTTTTGTTGGTTTTGTTGTTTTGGCTTTGAGTTTTTTTGGTGGTGTTGAGGTTTGGTTTTTTTAGTTTTGTTTTTTTTTTTTTTCATGTGGCTTGTTTTTTGCTTTTTCTTCACTTAGATTATGAGCAGAATTGAATGAAATGTTCAAGATGACAGCAAAACATTTGTTTGGATACTGGTATAGTGATGCTTCTTTTTGACTGGCCATTCTTAAAAATCCCATAGGTTATGTCCTTTTAACAGCTGTTGAGAAGTGAGATTTAATAACTGTCCTCTAAGAAACTCTTTCCTGACTAATATCTAATCTATAGATCATCATTGTGTGCATTCTTATTGCTACATAATGCTATAAGTAAAATATAGATTAATTAGGTTTATTTTAATTCCATCACCCTTCATTTGAAAGGACTGATAATCACTTTAGTTTTATCTGCCTTCTGCTATCTTTTTTTTTTTTTTTATTTTGGTCAATCATAGAGAGGTTAAAGAGCACAAGTTTCATAAGTTTCAGCCTTTTAAGGTCACATCTAAACAGCAATTTTCCATTACTTTCCATGGGAGTTGCCATCTCCCACTACTCTGGAACTGTGGAACTATAAGCAGAAGAGTATACAATTCCTATTAGTTTTTAACAGCACTTTCTGCTAGCATGTAAAGTTAAGGCAGTTCCTTCTACTGCCATCGCAAGAAAAGAAAAACAGTAAAATTATATAAAAAGCAAAGTAATGTAACCATGAACTGGTGTTCTGGCATCACTCAACTGCAATTCAAATTTTCTCGCTTTTGGCTGTATTTCCCTCTGGCATGTTTTTCAAAAGTGTGTAGAGAAATATTCCAAAACAGAACCTAACCAAGAAGTAGTAAAACAATAATATACCTAATTCTAAATAAAAAATTATTAATCTTTTATTTCCTGCTTCCTTCATAGAATCATTGAGTGGTCTGTGTTGGGAAAGACCTTAAAGATCATTCTGTTCTAACCACCTAGCCATAGGCAGGGACACTGTCCACTAGACCACATTGCTCAGAGCCCCATCCAATCTGGCCTTGTACACTGCCAGGGATGGGGCATCCAAACTCATTCTTTGCTCTTTTTCATCACTTGGGCCACCTGAAGCTGGTACTCCCTGTTTATCAGTCAGTAGAAATAAATGAGCTTACAGCTCATCAAGGAGTTTGACCATACCCACAGGTGAGCCAGGAGCATTGTGTTCTTGCAGCGACAGAGTATTTGCAAAATTATTTTCTTAGCCTGCAAGACTGATTTATTTACAAAGGAAATTTCTTGAGTCAGCTGCATCTCATCTTACTGATGATGGCCATGTCATCTCTCCTCGATCCCAGCAGAGTACTCTGTTCCACTACATCAACTCCCAGGAACACAGGAGAATAAAGCTGAGTATCTGTTTACGTACCAGTCTCCTTAATCTTTCTAAAAAACTACTTATAGTTCAGATTTCCTAATGCTCTGCTGCCCCTGAATACAGCCTCCCAGTCTCAAGGCAATGTTGCTGCATTAACTATATTCAGCTGTATTTTGTGATTTTGTGTCATCCCTGACTTCAGCTCTCCTTATGTAAATATTGTCCGTAAGATACTTTCACTTATTTAAACAAAATTCAAACAAAAGATAATCTTGTTACTGAGAAAGAAAAACATTTCAAAGCAGATTTTTTTTGATAACAGGTATTTTTACTGCTGAAAACCTGAACACTGTTAGCACACATAGCTTTTAAATCAAATCTCTGCTTCAACACAGAGTGATATTTGAATGGATTCCTTTTAATGAAATAAGACTTAGAAACATATGAGTTTAGTTAATCAGCCCTCTATAGGAACACGTGTAGAAATGATCATTTTCAAATGGATAAACATAGGAATTAATAACTTTGACATATTAAATTATGGAAAATAATAACATTCCCCCTCAAATACATAAATATTCAATTCTTCCCCCATCCTCTCACTCTTTGGAAAGGGAAGTACTGCTGCAGTTGCTACCTTATCCAAGTAACTTATTTTCTGAATTAAAAGTGTACCTGAATTTATTGCCACAAAACAGTGGTTGTTGGAAAAATATTTCTCAAACATCTCTCAGTCTAAAGGGATGGGAAATGTCTTATCAATCCTGAGATTAGTTTGCTTGAGGTTGACAAGTTTGTTTGATTGTTGCTTCCAATTATAAGTCTTGAACCATAATTATATCTTATACAATAACCATCTTATATGTCTGGCTGGCATTGGCTCTCCCAGACATGGGGGAAGCTTCTGGCAGCTTCTCACAGAACCCACCCCTGTAGCCCCATCCCCGCCCCCGCCAAAAACTGGCCATGGAAACCCAATACAGCATCTTTTGGTTCTCTTCCACAAGGTTTATATATATATGTGCATCCATCACTGTCGTTTCTCTGCAGTTAATGGGGATAACTTATTTGCTTTTAGAAGTTCCTGACTGTCTCTCCTACCTACAAAAACATAGCTGACAACTTACACAAAATGAGTAATTTAAATGGATTAGAGATTAGATGAACTGAAGCATAGCGCTCACTTCTAGAAAAGAGGAGAAAAATATGTCTTTTTGAACACATGCTAGTGTGCATTTGAATAATTCCTAACTGTTTCAGGCCCCAAGTAATCACTTCCACAGATAATATGGATCTCTGCTGATCTTACTCATATTTGAACCAGTGATTTTTCCTATGTAAAACAACATAAAAGTTTTGGATTCAGTTGCTCTGTTGAAGTTGTTCCCATGTTTATCACTGCTGAAACATTATTCTGAATTTTCACCAACCTCTCCTGTAGTGACTTAGACTGGCAAGAATCTAGTTTAAACGATTCAAGAACCTATTTTTAAGTACAAGCTACCAGGATCAAGGTCTTAGATTGTTTTTCACATTAACCTTCCTAATTATGACTCAATTAATTCAGAATATCAAATTCAAATATTAATGCACTGAATTTAGTTTGGCCTGAAGAATAAAAAGAATTATTCTTCATTATGTCACTAGAGTTTAGCAATAACTTCTAATGAACAATTTATTTGATTAATTTAATCCTTTTCTCTGGTCATGAAGGCTGCATACTCTTCTCAAAGTCCAGCTACAACAATCAAGTCTCAGCTACAGAAAGTTCATAATACATTTTTTGTAGTGTTATGAAAGATTTATGATTGATTTGATATTTCAGTATTTCTGTTTTCAACAAATTTTAACTAGAAATTTACATTATATTTTATAAGTAAAGGAAATAGCTTGTGAAAAATTAAAATTGCAGTGTCACCTTTTCTGGAAATAATGTGTAGCATTTGTACACAATTCAGAAATTGCATTACACTTCTTTGCAGTTCAGTTGCAGCAATAGTTCAAAGTGAGAAATATCTAGTTAGAAAAAAATATTTCTGGCTTTGTCTTTTTTTAAAAGAAACTTAATAGTTACTACAAATACCATTATGCTTCCAATTATTAGCAATATGAAATAAACGTGATAATGGCAAGCAATTACCTTGCTCCAATAACATAAAATGACCTGTTTCCTTTCATTCTTCCAAAGAATACAGAGACTTTTTTTCCCTCAGGGTAATTAGAAAATGTATCACAAAGACACAGAAATTCATAATCAGACTTCTGAAAACTATTTTATCATGGAAGTGTAGCAATAAATTGTATTTAAAAAATGAACAGTATTCAGTGGCAGTATCAAAAAGAACTCTCATTCTTCCCCATTGCATTGTACAGAGAACTTAAGACTAAATTTCATGTAGAGTGTTCACAGGTTTCTTTTTTTTTAATATTTGCAGTCTTTGGGAACTCAGTTCCCATTTTTTGGTAGATCAAAAAATGCCAGCACAATCAGTATCAATATCTAGCAAGTGTTGAATCTCAGTAGGAAGGTACTGACAAATTTCTGGACAGTTAAATAAAATCATCAAGTCTTCATAAAGGACATCGATCAGAAGATGCCTTGATCACAATGTGCAGGACTTTCTAGCAGCTAATAAGTAAAAAAAAAAAAAAGGAAAAGAAAAACAAATGTGTATGACAGCTTTCAAAAAATATATGCAACATCATAAAATGGTAAATATTTTGACAATTTTAATAGAGTGCTATATTTTATGAATAAACATCTTCAAATTTTCTCACTTTTCTCAAAATGAAACACTGGCCAACTGAAAACATTTAATATATCTGAAAACACAAAGTAAAAATAAAAATCTCTCAACTCTCTGCGCTATTTACTTGTGCTATTGGATTATAATCAATGGCATATTTACTAGCAACACTCTAATGCACTCTAGAGTACAAAATCACACCTATATAGGGACACAATCTCTCTATTTTGTGTGCTCCATAAATAGAGTACCTAAACGTAGAAGGTGTTGACAAATTAGTTGTTGAGTCTCTGTTTCCACATTACAAATTGAATTACATCTATCTAAATTTCAAATTATTTCCATGGGTAAATCCCTCCATGACACCTACTTTTCTAGGGCAAAAAGGTCACCTTTCAAGGACATGGAGTAGCACTTGCTACACCAGGAATGTGGTGGCCAGTCAAAACTCAGTTCTTTTATCTGCACTAATTTTTAGGGTCTCTTTTAGCCCTCTGAAATCTGTGATATATATGGAATTGGATAACATTTATTTTAATATTTGAATAGTCACTAGAATTTACCAACGTACATATATACAGGTTCATATGCATATACATACACCAATACACATAAATATACACTCACGTATACACTAACATTGCATAATTTTTTCTTCTAAAGATTATAGCTGTTTTCAGGTAAAGGCACATTTTTCTGGGAAAGCCATGCCCCCATCTGAAGCCGAATCTGAAAACGTGCAGGAAAGGCCACAAGGACTTCTCAAGGTCTATCAACAGGTCTAGCAAATGAAAAAGTGTGGGCCTGCTCCCAAATGAGAATGGGTACCTCGTGACACAGGACATGGCAAAGGCTGAGGTGTTCAACACCTTCCTAACCTTGACAAGGTGATCTTGGTAAGACCAGCCTTCATTAATCCCTGCCCTGAGACTTATTGGAACAAGGAAGATTAAAGGTTGGTGGAGAAGGATCAAGCCAGGAGACATTTATACTGAATGGACAGAGACCATTCCTATCTGGATGGGATGCAGCCATGGGTGCAGAGGGAGATGGCTGCCACCATTCAAAAAATCTCTCAAATATTTTTTTAAGGTTAGGGCAATATAGGGGGGTTTCTGAAGTGTGGAAGAAAGCAAATGTCACTTTTATCTTCAGGAAGCGGAAGATGGAAGACCCAGGGAACTGCCAGTCTCACCTCAGTATCTGGGCAGGTGATAAAGCAAATCATCTTGAAAGCCATGTCTAAACACAGGAAGACCAAGAAAATGACTGGCTATAGTAAGCATAGATTTATGGAAGGGAAAGCATGCTTGATAAAATCAATAACTTTCTACAGTGAAAGTACTAGAACTCTGGATGAAGGAAGAACAGTGATGAATTTTATCTTGACTTCAGCAAAGACATGACCTGGATGATGGGACAGACTGCACCCTTTGGAAATTTGCAGATTACACAAAGCAAAGATGATTATCTGGAAGACCAGACGGTTGGGCTACCATCCAGAGGGACTTCAAAAGGATGAAGAAATGGACTAACAGGAACCTCATGAAGTTCATCAAAGAGAAGTAAAGTCCTGTATATGGGGAAGAATAACCCTACGTGCCAGTATGGACTGGGGCTGACTGGCCAGAAGCTTTTCAGACAAGGACCTGAGAGACAAGAAGTTGAATAAGAACTAGCAGTGTGCCACTGCAGCCAAAAAAAAAAAAAAAAAAAAATCCCAACAGCTTCCCAGAGCATTATTATGAGTGTTGCCAGTAAGTTGAAGGAAAATGACCTTGCCCTCTGCTCAGCCCTGGTGAGTCCACACCTGGAGTGCTAGGTTGAGTTCTGATTATCCAGGTCAAGAGGAACATGGAAACACAAGAGGGAGTACAGCAAACGCCCACAAAGATGATTAAGGGATCGGAGCATCTGTCATATGAGGAGAGGCTGAGTGCCACAACTGTTTAATGGGAGAAGGAAGGTTCAGGGTGATCTTCTCAGTGTGGATTTGACAGGAGTAAAGAAGACTGAGCCAAGCACTTTTCAGCAGTGTCCAATTGTAGAACAAGAGGCAAAGAAAACTGATATATTTTATTTAAATGGTAAAAAAACCTTTTACTGAAAGGGCGATTGGAAGAAGTTACCCAGAGAGGTTGTGGAGACTCCAACCTTGACATTATCCAAAGCCCAGCTGGACTACATCCTTGGCAACTTGTTCTTGTTGACTGTTTTGAAGCAGATGAGTTGGACTAGATGGTCTTTAGGGACTTTGTCCAACCTCAGCCATTCTGAAATTCTGTAATATATTGAAGCCTTCTTTAATTTAATGCAGGGAATTGCTGCTGCCACCAGAAGTATGGTTTCTCTGGCTTGACATTTTCGCCAGCAAAAAAAGAACCTTACATCTTAAAACAGAGTTCCTAGCACATGCTTATATGCACAGTAATGTGTATTTTTTTTTTCTGTGTGTCAACATGAGTCATCATCTGAATCAAATCTAACAATATTTTTTGTATAAAAGTTTCTAAAAGTTAGTGGTTTTCATGACCTAGGACTATCAGAACTTTAAAAAGTGTTTAACAAAATCATGGTAATTTTCAACAGAAATAACTCAAAATTTCATTTTGAACAAACTTTAAAATATTTTCTGCATCTCTGAATTGTTGCAATTTTTTCAAAGATGCATACTAATCATTTCTTATTTCATTATAACTCAAGGCTATTTTTTCTCCTTGTTAATCAAATATGCCCTGATCTAAAGCAGCAATCCTAACTAGCACTTTTAAACCTAATTATATTATTTTAATGGGATTCGATATATAGATGCTTCAGTAATTTAGTGCAATTTGCTCAGCTTGGTTACGAAAAAAAAGAAAGAAACAAAGCTTACTTTTCAATTTCATTATGCTGTCTTGAAAAGAAAAAATAAAGAACGATCAAATTTATATACAGTCTTGTTACAACTGAATATGTTAATTACTTTTTATCAAAACAAGTTGATGTTACTAGGAAACAGAGTGACAAAGGCCACAGGTGGTAATGAAAGAAGGATGCTTTATCAGAAGTGACTAATACTGCTTGAGTTGCCAAAGTAACCAGATTGTCTCCTAAAAATGTATGCTTTGACATTCGCTTATCAATGCTACTGAAATGCAGGTCTTATCATGACTGCATAGCAAATTTCATTTCCATATAAGTGATGAATATGCAGATTCTTCCATTATTTGAACATCCCATTTATTTCTTTTTCATGCACAGAAGAAAAGAAATGTTTCTTGTGGGTAGATTTCACCCCTTGAAAGGGATAGGCAGTGGCTTCCCTGATTTCTCTTTTGAACAGTTTTGCTTTTGGGTCTTGGGTGATTAAGCAGTAGTTTTGCTTTGCATTGAGGGGCTTCTCTCAGTTTCTCTTTCCTTTACCAATTTCTTTTTGCTGTATTTTTATACATCTCATTGCCTCTTTCAGCCACATACTGCTACCTAGATATCAGAAAACATTGTGAATGTGATGTTTCACAGAGAATCAAAGACTTTTGTTGCATATTTTTTTTTAATATCTGTATTGCCATAAAATCTCAGAAAATTGTTTGGATCTGAGTCACTAGAGTCTTTGTTATACCTTTAGTTGCCATTTTCATCTGTGCAGTAAAGACAAATGTACATTTTTCTTAGCTTTCTCCTACAATATTATAGCAAATTATTCTTGTTCTATATGTTATCACAACATCTACACTACTGCACACAGGGCTCTAAAAAGGGAAAATGCCTTTTTGTCAGTCCCTTAAAGCAAAACCAGGCTACAAGAAATGCTCTGGCAGCAGTATGGTACTTTATAATAATTTATTTCTCTATTGACTCATTTTGTATCTGCAGCTGGTCAGTAGATCCCCGACCAGGAAGTGCAGCATTTGTGCAGGGACTCGTGGAGTAGGAGAGAGACCATGGCACCACATGGCCAAAGTACAGGTGTAGTGGTAAAGAAGCACAAGAAAATAATCAAAACAGAAGGGCAGGACTCTCATGTTCAGTGCATGAGATTTGACAGATCTGAGCAGCATAAAGCCAACTATTTTGACTTGCTAAAGTTCTGTTCTTGGCACATATGTAAATGACTACCAATTGAAAGAGTAGAAAATCAAATCCTACTTCCTTTGTTGATACAAAACAAAAATATGACTTTCTCATCTTTGGAAATTGGCCATGAAAAATGTCTTTACAATTTTCAGCAACACAGGCACACAGTATCATCTTGGGAATAAGCGACTTCCAATAGTTCAGAGCAGAAAATCAGAATGGTTCTCAGCTGTTGCATACTGCAGGTTGTTCTCAGAAAAAGGTATGATTTAATCAGAAATTAAACCAATGAGTAATGGAGCCACCAAGAAAAACAGTTGAAATTCCAGGTAAGGCGTTTTCTGTTAAATAAATAAATACTTTTCTCTGTGCAGTAGAGATTGTTTAAAGGGATAAGTTTTATCTTTCATTTCGGACATCTAGAAATTAAATATCCACATTTGGTGTTTGGATACATACAACAATGAATAAAACTAGACTTCTCCAGAAGGAAATTTGTTTGACCCCCACAGATACCTATCTCAGGATGAGATTAATTACTCTCTGGAAATACCTCTTCCTTGACTTTAAAGGGAAGCTGGGAGTTGAAGCTTGGATATTAAAATTATAGTTGCTTAAATTATGGTGCGAAGTTATTCATGGTGACTGCAAGATACAAGACTGTTCAAACAACTGGCACTTGATGTGAATGCAAAAGCACTGAGCTGAAACAGTCTATAGTATGTCATTATCACAGAATGTAAACATTAATCTTGAGACAAAATTTATTATATATTAAAAAGTTTGAGAGCAATTTGAATTATGAATGGCTGAAACAGTGAGCCTTTTGTACAAAAACCTTGTATCAGTACCATCCAAATTTTAAAAGCAGTATCAAAATGTTAGAAAAGAGATATATTTTTCCCTAAGAAATCTGTCAGTTTTTGAAGACTTTAGTCAGAATGTGATCTGAAAACCTTATTGCTTCATTACCACTTTGATATAGTCCTATTGAATGCAGTGTCAATGCACCTACTTAGAGAACACATGGCTCCTCAGCCATTTTGTTTTCATTCAATTCAGAAAGGTTAGTCAAAGGCTGAAATTGAACTTGCAGGTCAAGCCCCTGTCTTCTTCATGAAAAATCATGAGCAGACTGAAGGTGCCACAGAACAGGTAGGATATTAGCTCTCCCTGTGCTGATGTACTAGTAGTAGTAAATATTCAGTCAAGCATTAGTAAAGATCTCAGGCTTTCCATTCATCCCCATTCCATGTATCAATATTACTAACTTTTGGAAAAAAACAAAGGAAAACAGACTGAACAATTGCAATTAATTCTTCTGGAATTCCTTCTCTCTCCTCCAACTGCTGTGTGCTATACAAAATCCAACTTATTTATATGATTATTTTTATTATAGTTCAGATCCAATTAGAATTCTTTTGACAGAAGGTTAATACAATGTTATAAGCTTTAATATTCTTCTTGAATAGTTAATTCCTTAGTTAATGCTTTACAGTTAAGTTACTGGTCAAGAATGCACCAGAATCCAGAATATTTTTGATTCCTACATGTTGTCCTATCTGAAAATCCTGACTGTGACTCACAATAGGCTCCCAAGAGGGCCACTTAAATCAGCAAAACTGATTAGATTGGAAGCCTTAGTCTACTGAAATAATTCAGAAAAGCTACTCTACCTGAATATTCTACTGAGGGAATTTTGTTAACTGAAAATTGTTTCAAGGGATTTCATCCCTTTCATGTGCAGGCAATTTTTTTCCTTACAGTGCCTGCAAGTAATGGATCACTGCAAAATTTATGTTTACTATGAATTACAAACTTTAAACCCAATACATTATAAAACTACCACATCAACGTTTCTGATTCAGAACACAAATGCATGCAAAATGTAAATACAAACTTGTATGTATACAATGGTCTGGGGATAATATGCCTGGCTTCTTTGAGCTATCACACAATATCCAGTGTTAGCAGTTAAAGCATTAAGTTTGCATGTCAATTGAAATATATAGAGAAAAAGAGTTTTATAATGCTTTTATAATGCTAGAAGAGATGAAAGATAACAGGACTTGGATTGCACAAGAAATAGAGGCAGACTACTGGAGTCAGTATTACAAAAGTTCTTATTCAGTTCCTTTTTATTGTTGTTGCTGTGAATACCACTGCAAGTGAAGAATATTAATATTTCAAAGGGAATAAGCAAAAACCAGATTCTGGCTGAATAGTACTAGTCTTTCACTGCAAGACCTCATGTTTAACCAGACTACAAGTGTACTGTACCTTACAGACTTTCCTCTTCTGCCTTACATTGTTTTTGTTATTAAATAATAATAGTTCCCTAAAGTACCCAGTGGAACAAGGGTGGTCATGTTGTTAAACATGCAGTGAGATGCACTCCTTGCACTACTTTCTAAAGTATTAGCCTAGACAAAAAATTTTACTCTCAGTCAGTGACAAGTCAAGGGCAAAAGAAATAAAAGTGCAGATCCTTTCAGTCTAATGTCCCGTCCTCTCAAGTCATTTAGCTCCATGTTATCATATGGCCTATTTGAAGCCTCACAGTTTTCTATAATAGTGATCCTTCATTGGCTAATGTGGAGTGAAAATGTTACTGTACTTGTTCTCAAGCATCTTACTGTGCTGTCACTAAGACAAACCAAACCACACGAACAAAAAAAAAAAAAACCACACAGACTTTCACAGTAACAAATGCATTATTCCCATCTGCTTCACATGCATTATTATGTTGTCTGAAAATTTTCCAATGCCTTGGGAATTTGCTTAAAAGAATATGTGAATAGCTAAAAAGTGTGTTAGTCTCTCCATTTGGATACAAATTCAAAGTCCCACCCAAAAAGCCCACATAGCTACACTACTTAGTTCTTATTAACACATACTTCTACCATGAAACAATCACAGTAAAGTTTAAATATCACTGATTTATGAGGTCAAAGGTTTGGGCATTCTAATCAATCCCAAGTCCATCCTGAGGTGAGACTGTGGCTTACTGTCTTTTGCAAGAAGAAGAATGGTATCTGGGGTAGACAAGAAGTGCTCTTTGTGACAATGAATTCTCTCTGAGAACCAAACTCATCACTCTCGTCTGTCTCCCATTTCTCAGTGTTTGTGCCTTCACTGAAAGATTTTTTGTCTAATCTGCTCATGAATTCTTACTCCAATGCTTCAACTGCCCTAGTATTAGAAAATTTTTGATTCTGAATGCCTATTTAATTTCCTTCTTGTAAACTTTGAGAACTTATTTGAATTTATTAAATAATTTTTTATATATTTGAAGATTATTCTCTTAACTAAGAAACATAAGTTTCCTTCACTTTTTCTCAGAGGTGTCATAATTCTTATTGCTCTGTATGGTCTATCTCCAATTGCTCTTTCTTGTACTCAAGTCTGGACAAAATTTCCCTGCCTCACAACACAAGGGAGATATATATATATAGATATATATATAGATATATATATATATATCTTTCCAAAAGAAGGAAAGCTTCTGTGCATCCATCTCACCATATAATTTGGGAATTTTTTGGCAATATCATGACATTTTGACTTTTGACTTTTATTATATACAAAAAAAAATCTTTACCTTTAAAATGGTACACAATCAACCTTTCCCTAGCCCATACTTACACTACTCTTTCTCCTAGATTTCCTTTTCTCATTTATATTCCTCCTCTTTTCCCCCCAGTCACTTCTTTTAACATTTCAGTCTTTTCCTTTCATGTCAAAGGTTCAACTGTGTACAGGTTAGTATCATTGGAAAGTTGAATAAGTATTGCTCCTATTGTCTCATCCAAATCAATACCATGAATATTAAATAACACCAGACACAGTACAGACGCTGCAGAACCCTTCCAACACATTCATACAAACCACCACCGAAGTGCTGATAACGACTCATTGAGAATGACTTTCCAATCAAGGTTATGTATAGCCAGATAACAGAGCTGATAAGCAGTAAATAAACAAAAATAGGATAAAAGCCCAGAATGGACCTCATGTGACGCAGACTGTGTTGTAAGTTTATAATTGCATGCAGCTTGACAGCACTGTTGTATATATATGTTAAGGGAACATGAACAGAGAAAGAATCTTTCTTATTCAGAACACTAGTCAGTCTTAGAGCATGAAAAATTATTTTCCAAGACTCTCTTATTAGCAACATCATGCATTATACAACAGCACTGCTTGTTCAAACTGTTTTTCTGATAAGAAACACTGCATTTTAAAAAGCAACCTCTATTTTAATATTTAATACCACAGCATATCTAGATCTCCAAAAGTAGAAAGCTATTTAGGCAAGTAGAGCACTTCGTGTAATGTTAAAAGCATTTCTGGCATTTTATGTTATCTACTTTTTAATGACTGTATTTTCCTAACATTAAAAATGAATTAATATCTTTCCTTAAGTAGTCTGCTGAATGCTGAAAGAGTAAATCTGACAGGGTTACTCATACCTTGCCTGTACTGTAGAGACCTACACATCAGTTTGTTTTCCATACTGTTGAAAGAAAACTGGTTTGCTTCAAAACTCAGCATCTCCAAAGCTCATCATAGATATGCCTGGGCACCAAGGAGGAAAACATACACTAATTACCTTCAAATTTCTTTAAACTCAAATGTCAAATGCTAAGTCACCACTGCTCTTGCTGGCATTCAAATCCAGTGAGGAATGAGCTGTATCCATTCTTCAAAATTGCATGTGGTCTAAACCTTGCAGCAAAGAAACCCTCAGAGTTGTGCAGTGAAGTCCTAGGAAAACTATCAAAACCACCAAAACAAAGATCAAGTGTCTCTTTATTTTATCCTCATCTCTAACATAAGTGACTTCACTTTCTGTGTTTCTACCTTCCTTTTCCTGAGGTTTTTGTCTGCCTCTTACAAGTACATTTTTTATTGATATAAAACAGAAGCAAAAATGACCATTCATAGAACTCCTACGGTAAAACAGGAATTCTGGGAGTATAATAAAATATTTTGTACTGTATTTATGTGGTTTCCTATTTTTTCATTTCTTCTCCTCATATTCACTTCAAGTTATATATTGAGATCTGAAAACAGCCTTCATTCCAAGCTGCTAATGGCCCTGTGTCTTATCAGCTTTTTTATCTTTACACCCTCCAGTTCTTACTGGTAAGAAGGTAAAAGAAACTGAAGCCTATATATCTCAAATGTCCAATTTTGCAGTGTTTTGTTAGACAAAAGTCAACATTACTCCAACATTCTCTAAAAATTAGAAGGATTGTGTCAGACAACTTATCTAAAAGCTATTGTAAGAAATAGTTCTCAATGACAAGGAATGTGAGAAAAAATATGGGACACGCTATCAGAGCCAAATCAATAGTAAGGAAAGAAATTCCCTGACACTTTTTTTACATATTGGGAAGATCATGCTGCTGTCTCATAATTTCTGACTGACTTCCTAATTTTCTTAAGAAACCTATAATCAACTATAGCTGATGTTACAAAACCCCATACCAGTATTTTTTCATCAACTTTACATTCTGTTCTGCAAATTATGGCAGTGTTTAATGGGAAAGAAATGCTCCACTGATGCCACTATATTAAGCTATTCCCTAAACTAGAACTGAAAACAGAACAGATGCAGTAGCAACAAAAACTGTGCAAAATAATTGCAGAACCCTGCCTCAAATCAATACCTAAGGATTCCAACACAGATCTGCTTGCCTTTTCCTCTTCTGAGACCACATGTGTTCACACCAGAGAAAGAAGAGAAAATCTTCCCTGACCTTGGTATGCAAGGTGCTAATAGCTGTGCAGCAGTTAAGGCCTCAGTCAAAAGCCTGATTGTTCCAATGTTCTGTAACCCACATAAAGCAGCTTTCTTCAAAATGCCTAATGCCACAGATTCAGAGAGTCTAACTCTATTATTCTGCTTATTTCTTAAAATGTATGCACAACAATAGAATTAATGAGCGTTTTTGTACAGGTACAAAGAATTTCCCATTTTCATTTGTATTTACAGACCTACAGCTCACTGTGTAAACCCAAAATGTAAGAGACAAAAGGGTTTTATGGTGTATAAATGGCAAGACCACTTATAGCACCTATTCTTGGAGTGAATATTCTTTGTAGGCATATTATAGGGTCTTTGAAAATGTTGTCCCCCATTATACTGAAAAGAAGCTTTATTTTAATGGTTATATATTGATTTTCTTCTAGAAGCAATAAGTTCCTTCACACACATGATCTGTTATTCTCATGTATGCTGACATTTCTAATGCAGTATATTAAATAAAGCACATCCTACCCACTGGAATTACTTTCTGGAAGCAATGACAAGTATTTCACAGTATTTCACAAACTTCCTCAAAACCATCTACATCAGCTTCTAAGAAAAGCAGATATTACTTGCAGTTTTCCAGACTTACAAACAGTGCTTCATTATCTTGACCTAGTAGTCTACAGAAACTTTCCCATAAGGGAAAGCAACTACTTCTCATACTAGAAGCATCACTATAATTAGACCCCTACTGAGCTGTCCTTAGCCCAAGGCTCAGTCAAGAAATTATATCTGGAAAACAGCATTTGATTAGGATAAACTTATAAATTCATTATGCAGGTCTCCTAGCTATCATTTAATGTGGATAATTCAAACTCCTTTTCATAAGTTATTTAATGAGACAATAAGTATCCATGGGACAGGTTATTAGAAGTTCCCAGTAATACATTTGAGCTGGTATATGTCATATATATGCCTCGGCTCTGTGTTCAAAAATAGGTGTTTGAAGATAGACTAGGAATTAAAAGCCATCAGAGAGCATGAATATCTGTGTAACTGTAGCAACAAGGTTAATTTAAATAATGGAGTGGTACCTGAGTGATTCATGTAAAAATCAAATGTAAAGGACTAAGATTTCCTTCCAAGTATAATCCTTCCATCCTTAAAAATAAAAAGGATGACTTTCTGCCTGTGACAGACTCGCTACCAACGTTCTCAAGAAAATTTAAATTAGCACTAATAAGGAACAAATCTCAAGTGATTCAGAAAACTGTTAGGGCTTAATTCTGCATCTCAGAAACCGTGAGGCATATCCTGTTGGAGCAATTTCTGAGGCACCATACATGGGCCTGCATTGATTCATCTTTCTGATGTCAAAGAAAAGCAGCAGTGAAGGCTGCTTCCCTACCACCTAGGATAACTCATCCTAGTTATTCAAGATGTAGGTGTGGAAAGAAAAGGATTTATATTGCTCCTTATCAAGGCTGCTTCCCCTCCCACTCTGCAGCAAACATCTCTGTCACTATGTACTCCTTCCTGAATTCCATCCCATAGTTCTGACGTGAAGATGGGCACTAGAAGACAGCCCTCTCCAGTGGCCTTGCCACTCAGGTATTTGGCATAGCTTCTGACAGCAGGGAATTCCCTGCCAGCACAATCAGAACTACAACAACACTCTTTGAGGACCCATACTGCTTGACTTCTCCTGGATGGTGACATTCCCACGGCATTTGTGCTCCTCTAGTAACACATTTGTCAGTCTGAACCCTTGGATGGACTGGAAGGGGGCGTTTTTCACAGTGGTTGAGGGGTGTTCATGCCTGGGAATCTGGTTTCAACTTGCTGCACTGCAGCAGCCCCACTGTGAGAGAGGAGAGCAGGCAGGTCTGGCAGCTCTGTTTCGAACATTTGTGTTATTCCTACCACTCACTGATAATAGTGCAAGCAGATGGGAAGCCCTATATTGGTAGGTTTCTGCAACTTTATGCAAATCAAGACTAAAAAAATACAGTCTCAGGGTTAGGAAGGTCTTGCTGCCAGGAAAATATAGCTTCTGCAGCAGCACCTATGGAAAAAATGGAGTTAGGAGTGGCAAAGGGCAACCTTTGTTCCCATGGGCAAGTTGCATGAAGCAACACCTTGAGGTAGAGAACTGAATATAGAGGTGTGATGGCCCCCCTGCCACAGGACAGCTCTGGATAGACCTAATTTTTCATCACTTATGTAGCCAGAACCTAAAAGATTAGATGAAATAGTTTTTGTTCAAACATTTTTTTTCCCTTTTGTGCTGGATCGCAAATCAAATGAGTGGTTTTATTTTTATGTGATTCTGACTGAGATTTTACTCTACCTGGAAACACAGCAAAGAGCACGACAAGAAGTTAGTCATACCTCCCCTTGTACAAAAAGGATGAGTGACAACAGCAACACAATCAAAGGAGTGGTAAAACTCCCTGCCCAAGAGTCAGATCGAGTCTGTCTTCCCCTTACTGATCTTCATTTTTCCAAGTGTTCCAAGAAGCCCTGGTGAAAACGAATTTACTTGGCTTCTCTGCCTGCCACTACTACAAGATCCCTTTCCTCATGGTCCTCACACATGATGAAAGTGTAAAAGGCTTGCACGGTGCCTTTCACCTCCTCCCACTGTGAGCAACAACATGGCAGCATCCTGGATTTAGGAGACAGTGAGAAGTTTTACATATGTAAACAGTCACTTCCCACTTATGTGATATACAATTGTTATTCAGAAAACAGCCAAGGACACAGAATCTGAAAGTAACTATAATTCTACCATGCAAGCACCATAACTTTATACTGTGAAGTTACCTTTAAAAATATGATTGGAGTATTATGTTTCCATGTTATTCTCTTGCCAGAACACAATAAATTCTTGTCAAGCCTGCTAAGATTGGAGGATTTTATTCAGCTAAAGCTTAAATCAGTCTGACTTATGCAAAATTTGAGAGGGATGAGAAAGGTGCCCTTTGCCATATCTCACTGGTACCTCATACACCTTGAGATCAATGTGCCTTTCAATATTCATTGTGTCAGGCTTTATTCTAAATCTCCACAGGTGCAGCAGGCAGTGGGAGTGAGAGTAGGCACAGTACTGTTCCACGTACCTTCAGCTTGGAAAATTAAGTTAGAGATGATTTGTCCATTACCATTTGCAGACCTGCAATTGGGGCTATTTTTGGTTCTAAGTATTTCTGTGCTCAGGCAATTGTCTTCCCTTTGCTATTAGCCTTTACTCTGCTTGATCATGCAGTCTGTCTTTTGGTACCTTCCTGTTGCTTTCTTGGCCTCACAAGTTTTGATAGGCTTTTATGGGCAGAAAGGTCTCATCATGCCTTCAAAATGTGAAATCCACATCTGCTAACTATTGGGGGAGGGAGGTCCAGACAAAATGGATAGCTGTAATTGCATGGAGAAGCTTTATTCTTTCAAATCCCAACTAGATGGCTTTGTGACATGTAGCGTGCACAGTCTGCACCTGAAATTTTAATTAACTGCATAGGGAACAATCAGTCACTAATGCATGTGATGAAATGGTCTCACTTAAAAAAAAATGTATTGCAAGTGAAAAATAAGGTTCACTTTTACCATGAATAATCCCTTTCTTTCATCTGGAAACCCTGCTTAATGCCTTTCCTGAAAAAAAACCCAAAAAAATTCATTAAAAACTCTGATGCTCTGTCTGCTTTCTGTATGCTGTACAATTTCTGAAGGATTTTTCCAAGGATGATGAGGGACAAGATCCTTGTTAAAGAACACTTTGAATCTCATCCAACAAAGATGACAATAAATCTTCAAACCATTTCTGACCATATGTCACAACTCCTGAAGGGAAATGAAGGCTTTTACAGCTTTTAAATAATCGTTGGCAATGACAGCTGCTAAGGCACCCTCCTCCCTGCTCTTTCTTTTCTCACAAACGGGAAGGGAAAGTTGTGCTTTCATTTACTCTGCTCCCAGAGTCACACGTCATGACCTGGGTTACTGTAAACTAAACATTCAAAACAACATGAAAGGTCTACTTAATGTGTGCAAATTGAGAAACCTGTTATCCACAGAGCTCATGCAGTTTTCAAAATAAAGATACTGCCTTACATTCCTAAACCATGGCACTTTTCAAGGGCAAACTGCATTTACTTTTGTGTTTCTAGTACTAAATCAGCCCCAGACACAGAGAAATAAGTAATTTTGTTAACCTCTGTATAGAAAACTTGCAAGGACTGAGTCCTATAAATTACTGTATTTACCATACTTAATAGTATGATTTTTACATCCATTTTCTCCTGTTGAAAGGCTCAGATTAGTAAATCAAGAGTGTAAAGCAGGACCTGAATTTTAAGGAAACAGTAGTCCTTGTGACCTCAATAGAACATTTGTCTCCTTGCAGAGAATCTTGTGAGTTATGCAGATCAGTCTAGCAAGCCTGAGAGAGGGATGCTTTGAAACAGAATGCATTTATCCATGGGCACATTTTCTTATATCACAGGTTTCTAGATATAAGAAAAAAGCATGCACTGCATTTTAAAATATTTGTAGTGGCAAACAGTGTATGCAAGTGTCCCCAGCTGGACTGGTCGGTATTCAGATACTGGAGATGGGTGGTTTCCAGAAACTGAAGAATTCCTCAGTACTGAAATGCAATATTTATTGCATTTTACTTGCCTTAAAACTACAGAGGGAATCCAAATACAAAGTGCATTCTGTGTCCAACCATATAATTTAGTTTTTTGATATTTCTTGAAGAAGTCTTAGTCTACAAATCAGTTAATTAATTTCATAAACACACACATCTTTTTCTCAGTATGTGTAATAATATATGTGACATTCATGACTAATCTAATGACAATGTTCTAAATATTCTTTATCACATTTATCTGTCTCCAACATCAAGTTTTAAAAAGCCCAGAAAAACTAAAAACCAAAGCCCACAATACCTTGCTCTACTTTTTAAAATCTTACTTGACACCAGGCTTATTTTTATCATAATATAACAAATATCTACAGTTTCCTGTCCTGAATGGATGAACAAGTAAATGCCTTTCAGTCCCCTGTGTCTTCAGGAGCCTGAGTTCTACAGGTATCAAACAGTGATATCCTCAGCTGATATTTGTTATATTTGCATCCTCAGCTATACAAAAACTGATATTAATATAATCTTTGGTACATACACGCTTTCAGAAGTCTAGCCACTGAATTTTGAGTGTTTTAATTTCACAAGTCTGATGCCAAGTTGGTTCAGAGCATGAGTTGTGTCAGTTTGTAGCAACCTATTCTGATCTGGGCTTCCCCACTGGTGAGGATAAAGAGAGTGTCTAAGAATAAGGCATCTATTGATTCTTGATTATGACAAATTAAAAAAAAAACAAAAGCAGAAGAGAGATGGGATCTAGAACCTGTTTGGGGATTTTTGAAATGGTGGGAGGAACAACTTGGGATTTCTGCAATGACACACAATGGTTTTACACATCTCATTTGAGGCAATTAGTTGATTTCTTAATTTATTTTTTTTTCAAGAAAGAGAAGCCAAGAAGCACCTGATGAATGCACTGATGGGTCTCACTTTAGAATCTACCCCTTAAATGGAAGATTTGGGTTCAACACTCTCTTCAGACAAAATATACCTAAACCTTTTACTTTCCAAGAACATGCCATCATCCATTCTGTATTTTGGAGTGAAGATTTCTGTTCCTTTTGCAAAACATTCGCTATGGTGACTAAAGTGATAGGAATATGTCACCTTCTGAAGTCTATCTCAGTATGAAAAAGTTAAAATAATGATTTAGGCCCAAAAAAACACATTATAAATACACTCAGTTGCAAATTTATACATATATTTTATACATCTCTGCCGATATTTTCCTGCAAATTGCAATTACAACTAATGTGTTTGGTGAAACAGGTGTCTTCACTTCCAGGACACAGTGAAACACATGACATAGGTCAAGTATTTGCTGACCAAACAAGCAGAAGCTGGCGTGCAGCATATACCTATGTACTTTCTATGGTGAACAAAAAGTACACGTGCTTTCAAATCCAGGCAAGTTTCTCTGAGCTGTATTTTATACCCCCATTAATTATGTAAGAGAAATGGGAAGATCTGGAACTGGAGCAGTTTTTAAGGACAGAGGCAAATAAATAATTGAATACTGCATTGCTTTGGATAGCTTCCACATTCTTTTGCCCTAAGATATCTCTTTCAAGCTTCAGGGAATTAATGAATTAGATCACTGATCCATCTATTACACCTGTTTTGGGGGAACACAAAAAAAATGGAAAAAAATATCCCCACAAGGTGGAAACATCTTGTAATTTATTCCCTTCTGTGACTGCTTGACATCTTCCCAACTG
Source organism: Molothrus aeneus (assembly GCF_037042795.1). NCBI lineage: Eukaryota > Metazoa > Chordata > Aves > Passeriformes > Icteridae > Molothrus > Molothrus aeneus. The sequence continues at coordinate 75,013,873 of NC_089647.1, read as the reverse complement.
AGCGAAACAGTAAAAAGCTTGTTTAAATACATGAAACTAGAACTGGGTTTATTCATTTCTTTTATTGGATTACATGAAAATACTAAAAGTATAATGCCAAACATTCTCAGGGAACAGTTTATATCCATAGGCAAATTGCCTGAAATGCATATATATGTTTTAGGGAATACTCAAGTTTTTATCTAAGATAAACAACTTTTGATGAGTTATGTTAAATTATAAAAGTTACAGGAAAGAACATTATTTGAAAAATAATGAATTTATATTCTAGAATTTATGAGAAAGAGAAGGTCAATCTAAATTTAGCCAAAATTCATGAACTGTCTTTTTTCTAATCTGAGCTTGCACTCAGGCTGTGACCTGAGAACATGCACATGCTTCTCTCCAGTCCTTCAGAGTCTGAAGCCCCCTCTTCTATGCTGAGAGATTAAAGTTAAATTTCCTTCTCTTTTAGGGTGAGGCAGGTGAAGGAAGAACTGATAGAACTGTCTTGTAATGTTGGCAATAATTTATTTCTGATGAACAAACACCATAATTTAGTAAAAGACAGTTCCTAGATGAGAAAGCAGAATCTCAAGACTGCCCCTTCCCATTACAATCTTCACAGCCAACAAGCTGTCTTATTGAGCATTTTCTTCAAACTCACATGCTGAAAATTCATACCCATGGCTTCAAACAAACTTTGAAATATATATTTCTGTAAAGATGTTTAGGCAGCTCTTGCACTGCCCCATTTTTTAATCCCTAGTCAAGGAAACAGTGTACCCAAAAAAAATAATGTGAAGAAGCTCTCCCTCTCTCATTATAAAGCCCACCAAGAAATACCCTTAAATACCACTATGTGATATGGAGAAAGATTTAAACATTATTATTAAGCTTTCAAACTGTCTAGTTCCAGATTTTGCAGGTTTCTTTCCACTGTTGTCATTTAATTATAAATGCTGAAGCTTTTAGCAGCACAGAATCAGTTATATTTGGTTATGAATGATTAAGTGTGCATGAAGTTTTTACCAGCACATTAATCATCAGGTACAGAAAGAAGCTCGACATTAGCTAAAAATTCACTTCTTTACTGCCCATGGGAAGTGTAAAGTCTTCACATACAGTCAGAGATTGCTTACCTTTATGACAGAACAAGTGCTGAGTAAGATGCATTGAATTTGCATCCCCCTAAAAAGCATTTCCATTTCGTCAAAGAGATTAGTTATCCTTGGACAGTACGAATGGCAGCAGCAGAAACAGCAAAACAGCAGTGGCAAAATCAGGTTAGGGGTTTTAATTATGCTCTATTTGATGCCTGATGCTGGAACTTAAACCACACACTACAGAACAAACTAGTTCAGGGGAATGGGTATCTCCATGCTTCCTTGTATTTGCCTGCCTAGCTCTGCCCAAATTGCCCACTTCTACTCTCATGTGGTTGAGCTGAAATGGTTTTGTACAGCAGAGCAGCAGTGTGCAGAGGCTCGGGGCAAAGTGTGGCCCCTCTGTGGTAAGTTTTGAAAATACATTTTGTAAAGGGCTGTATTTCTATTTTCAAGTGTGAACAACTGTAAGGACCTTTGAGGTTTGGGACATTCATGTGAACATTTTATTACTTTCACATTAGAAGAACCTTCCCAAATGTCGCCTATCTCTGAGTGAGAAAGTCCCTTTCCAGGCTTCTGAGATGCTGATTTTCAGACTGGGACAAGTTATGCCTGCGTGTCAAGCCTGAAAATAACTTGTTGCAAAAGTAGGTTATCATAAAAAGTGTCTCCAGCAGTCCAGGTTTTGTGTTCAAGATTTCCTTCTCCCTTAAAATTAGAAGCATTTTGACACACCTCAATATTTTCTTTAAATCAGTTAGGGTAAAATAAAAAAAACAAACTTTAAAGCAAATGTAAAATACAAAACAGTTGCAAATGTTTACAGTAATCTATATTTAAGCTATATGATGAACGAACACCCAATCTAACAGATTTCTCTGTATAACCAGCTCCCAGATGCAGCCTCAGGAATCCTGCTGTCCTCCATTCCCACTCTATGTCCTTAATGAGCATCTGTTCCTACTTAAACATACTGGGTTTATAGACTATTTCTCTGTGTGCTCTCCTGGAGTTATATACACATTCCCTTCTTCCAAATTCCCACATTTATTTACCTCTTTGACTTATTGCAGAGATGATTAAGACAGCCCTCCCATCCAAAGGAAGTTTGTCCTGCTGCTGCCTTGGAGGTGGTGGAAACACTGGTGCAGCAGAGCACTGTCGCTTCCTGCACTTGTGTGACCCACTACAAGCCTTTTGACTTATGAATAATTCCTTCTCCAGCCTGTGTAAAAATGTCAGAGCAGAAATTTCACTGGCTCTGTTTACATTTATAAAATCAGATGCATTTTTAATGGTAACTTGGAGATTATCAAATATATTGATACTAATATGAAAACAAGACAAATGTGTTAATTTCACTACATGACCTCATAGATAAATATCAAACTCTTGAATTAACCCTGCTGAGATGGCCACTATTTTGGAGTGACTGTCCATTAAACCTATCTTTGGTAGTTAGTAACTTGTAAGCTGGAAAATTTAGTAGTGCACCAGCTAGCTAGGCAAGATGCACCAGAATAACCCAAATACAGCAGTACTAATTTTAAAACTGCAGAAATCCAGACCAGCATTTTGCAAGGTGCAAGCCTCCTATGCAGTGGGAAGCACTCTGAAAACACTGAAAAAGAAGAATATGTATTTAAAAATCCATGTAGATTATCAGTCATTTGTCTGCACCTCTTGTTTGTAACTTGGATATAGAAACAGTTTGTCAAAGATTTTTCATTTTTACGTGGAAAGGTTAAATAAGGGAAAACAAAACTATCCATGGCTATGAACTGTATCAGCTCTTTTTTTGATAGGCTTACTATTAGATAATCATGTTTGAGTTTCTTTCTAAAACAGCAATGAAGCCTGCACAGTAGAGCTCCAGAAAAATATTAACAGAAAACAGGGAAACTTGGAGTAAGCAACAACAATTACCTTATGCATCTTTACACAAAGTGACTGAACAGTCATAAGAAATTATTCACATAAGGTATTAAATAGACCATTAATAGTAATCCTGATTATTATTCTTTACTGGACAGGTGATGGTATTTGAGGAATCTTTATTGCTTTGCTTATTTGGATGAAAACATTTGGTTTTGCATGAAAATATGTTAAAGTATGACTATTAAGCAATTTCAGTAAAAGCAACTTTCGTGTTCCACTAAGTAAACATCTAAAGAATAATATAGTGTAAGAAAGTTTACAGCAGCACAAAATAAATATGTATAATGATGATGCAAATTAAGGCTATCCAGCAGAAAACATTTACTTTAGCATAAAATTAAAACCCAACTGTGTTTTCTTTCAGCCTCTCCCTGCAGGACCAGCTATACCTCCTTTAAAGTGAACTTTCAAGATAATAAAGCAATGGCATGATGATGAATATTCTAAAAGGTCAATACTAATTAACTACATTAATGTATTTTACATAGAAACAGCTGTTTGAGGACACATGGATTTTTTTTCACATGCACCAGCAAAAGTTCCTTCAGCAAGATTTCTGTGATAAAACACTTGAAGAAAGGCAGAGTAGAGGGCTTTACAAACACTACAGCAGTTTGGTGTGCACGTGTTTGTTGTATGTGTGTGCATGTGCATATTTACCCATACACATGAATATGTTAAGTTTGCTCAGATCATTAGTTTAACAGTGTCAACATTTGCAAAGAAAACAAACCATATCCCCAAATGTACACCATTACTATCAAAGGAAATGAACCAGTGGCCCAGATGCTGTGAAGCCAGCTTCTGCACTGACTGAATTGTAACCTGCAAGCTTCATCTGAACACTTTGTAGAGTTTTAGTTACAAAGCAACTGCGACTACAAATGATCCATCACCCGGTCAATTTCTCTCTTAAAAAGATGGGGATTTCCACCTTCAAATGGTCTGTGAATGACAAAGAAAATGAGTTCCTGTGCACGTGTGAATTTGTTGTGGGTTGTCTTTTACATAGGCAATTCAGTGCACTGCAACAAGGTATTCTGAAGAGCAAAGCACTTTCTGTTGAGTTTTTAGAAGCTTTTACTACACATTCATTCTATTTCATTCTTGTGGCACACATAGGATTTGCAAAAAAACATCTGGTTAAGCTTCATCCAAAAATCCTTCACTTTCTACAATCAAGCACTGTTTCCATTATCCATGCTAGAATCTAAGAGGCAGTTGCTGTATCTTACTTTTCTCTCTTTCTCTATTTCTGTCCTTTTCTGCTCCTTATTTCTTCTTAAGGTTGGATGGATTAGAGTTTGCTAAGTCAATGTTTTGTGAAATGCATTGTTTTGATGGAATATTTGCTTTAAATTTTGCTTTAAACTTCCTGACCTTCTAAAGTTTGCCAGTAAAGTTTGTTTTTTTAACCTTCTGCGAACTTTGTTGTGTTTCTCCTGAGTGCTCACCTCAGGAAAAAGTAGTACCTTAAGCCCTTTTTAAATAAACACTCTGAGCAAGAACCAGGGCTTTACAAGGCCCCTTAAAGATGCAAGAAGCTATGAACATTTCTCTTGATATGAGTTTTAGACATCTCCATACATGAACCCTTCACAGCTCATTTTAAAACTCAGTACTCCTTGAAAAGGAATTAAGGCATAGTTTGAAAGAGCTTCAAAGATGCTAAGTCTGGCCCTGCCTTCTTTATGAATTAATAACTTTTCCTTTGCTTCCTCCTAGACACAAAAAGATTCTCTCACCAATTTCTCACCCTGCAATTCTTTTGGCTTTCCAAGTGACAAAAGACTGGTTAACAGCATGCAAAGTGTATCTGTACATTAAAACTTAATGAAGATATAGTCTGATTCTTGAAAAAGCAAGCATTTCTAATTTGCCTCACTCCTCTTATGGTATGCTTTATAGAGTGGCTTTGACAATTATCTGTACATACATCTTTTGAAAAAACTAGCAGCTTGAAAGCTGTCAGGCAAAAAAATGGCCACAAAAATGACCAAGGTTTTGGAGCATTTCTCATGTAAGTAAAAGCTGCAAGAGATGGGACTGTTGCAAAAGAAAAGGCTCAGGAGGATCTCATCAATGAATGGAAATACTTGAAGGGAGTGTGTAAAGAGGACAGAGCCAGGCTCTGCTCAGCGGTGCTCAACGATGGGACAAGAGGCAATGGGCAAAACCTGAAACATAGGAGTTGTCTCTGAACATTAGGAATGCCTTTGTCACTGTGAGGGTGACAAAGCACTGGCACATGTTGCTCAGTGAGTTGTGGAGTCTCTGCTTTCAGAGATCCTCAGAATTCAACACGAGTTATGCGCTGTAGCTGACCTTGGTTTGAGAAGTGGAGTTGTTGTAGTTGATCTCCAGTGGCACCTTTGAATCTCAAATATTCTGTGATTTCCTAAAGAACCTTCTAGGATTCATGTGAACTTTGGCCTTTTCTTGTGGAGGGATAGAGTGTAAGAAAATAAAGACAGTGCAGAAGGCAGTCTCACCCCTGAGGAGTTGCAGCTGTACTGATCACCAAAGATTAGGAACAGGCCTGCCCTTAACAGGCCACAGCTGTGTCCGATAAGAAGATGAGTGCTACAAAAGAGTGGGAGGGGAGAGTTGAAGTTTGTAGCTGCTTGAGGGGAGAGGTGGAGGTGGTTGTACTGTGAAGAAAGTGTCAGTGCTGTGAGGAGTTGCCCCTGAGAAATCACTGAGAAGGTATGGAACTTTTTGCAATAAGATGACAACGTTCTCTCTTTTCCTCCATTCCTGTTCTCATGCAGAAGGGTGTGAATTTTCTTTCTTCAGCAGAATAAGGCATGTTCTGGCTCAGGAAATTATTTTAATTGATAATTCCTGCTTTCAGTTGAAGTAACTCAGACCTCAGAGTCTCTGCTGTAGGGCAACTATTCCTGTGGGTTTATAGTATTTAATATTTTTCTTAGAGCCACTGGCATCTGCAGTCACACGATTACATAATCCTTGCAGTTTTCTTTGAAGAAAAGATGAATCAACTCAGTTGTATACAAAATTTGATACTGTGCATTTTAATTCCCTAAAAAGGAAACATTTCTCTTAATGGTCCAACTTTTAAAAATTTGTTCTAGTTGAATGGTAGTCTGATTCTGGAGACAGAAACTAAATGCCCAGCTTCACCAACACTGGAACCCTGCAGCTGTTAACTCTTCCACTGAGACCTTAAAAAACTTTCCTGCACACAAGGAACACCAAAGTTCCATCTGCAAGTAAGTTCATTTAGAGCAGTAGCCTTTAGCCTTTTAGCATGAGTTTTCTCTCCTTAGCTGGAAAATCTTTACCTTGCTTTGCTGTCCTAAGGACTACTACAGTTATTCTAAAAATATGGTAGCTCAAGCATTAGAATTAGCTTAGCCTGTTGTGTGTCTGGAGGCTTCTCTTATTTCCTTACTATTTGCAAGGAACTAGCAAGTTTAAGGGGTGTTTTTGGAAAAGAAGAACAGCAGGTGAACAGCCAATATTAACTCTTGCTATACCATGAGCATATATAAAAAAAAGGAAGAATGGATTTTGCCTCTTCCACCCACTGTTTTAGAGAAGTCCATCTAAAAAAAACCCAAAAAATTGAAGTAACGAACTTTTATTTAAATTAAAGCAATAATTAATTTTTCTAAAATATTGCTTTTCCTCCCCTAATATTCTTTGTCCTTCTTCAGTTCACTTCTGGCAATAAATGCAAACAAAACCAAAATGTAGCATTGCTATAGATTGTTCAGAGACTAAATGAGATTTCTCCTTAGATGATCACAATGGGGAGTTTCATATTTTTCAGACATCTAGTTGGCAAAATAACAATCAGCTTATTTAGCTCATATATAATATTTAGCACTGTGTTTTAAGCTGACTAGTCAATAAAGCCTCCATTTCATAAAAACTGAAGAAGCCATTAAAATGATATAAAGAGGAGAGACATGACATAAAAAAAGCCTAAAAATCCTTCCTTTTTTTTCCCTTTGAGGGAGTATATGCCACTGCATTCTTTAAACAGACAGAACATGAATCACTTTCCAGAAAGCTTCTCTTTATTGGATAAAAGTATAAATAATGCCAGTGCCAAATCTTAAAGCAAAAGGAAAGTAAGAGTCACATTCTTCTTCAGAAATAGTACCTTCTTCCTAATGAAAGCTATTGAATTTATCAGCTAAATGTCAAAGAACAGAGAAAGAAGATTTACCATTAAAATCTCCAGACAAAAAGGACATTTTCATCATTCATTTGAACAAAGGGGCTTTACTGTTTTCTTAAGTTTTGGCTTTTCTAGAGGAGAGGACTTTTATTTATATATCACTATAGTGGTCAATATAGTAGAAAAAGGAACAGAAATCAACTGTTCAGTGTCATGAAAATAACTGTTCCATAGTTCTTTTCTGTTCTCAGTAGAGAATAAAAAAAGAAAGGAAGACAGAATAAATGGCAGCCTACAATATTGTTGAGTATTTCAGTTCAAGAGATGGGTTGGAAGCTACCAAGTTAAAAACTTACGCTTGATTTCAGAGTGTAAATAGCCTCATCTTGTTCATTTTTGTGCACTGATGGTGTCCTGAATATTTTCCTCGTGTATATAATGCTGTCTTTTTTGACCTCTCTTTGTCCATACACAACTGTAAGGCATTTACAGTGATTTCCCCACACATACACAAAAATTATAACTCTAGGAACCTTTTGATATCTGTAACTGTGACAAAAACACTTATATGCACAGTATAAATGTGTAGATCTTAGATCTCTTTCTGTCTATCCTTAACTCAAAAAAATAGTTTGGCCCTTTATTTCTGTGAATGAGTGAAAACCAGTATAAAGCTTTAGCTTCCACAGGAGGATCCAGATATTAGGAAATGGAGTCCCCACCACTAACTGGCCTTGTGATATTACAGCTGAGACTTGCAGAGTGACAATGCCACTACCACTTCTGGATGTGAAGTTTAAGTCCTAAGGAAAAAGGTAGAGGTGAAATTGATGTTGTTCTGGTTGCTTCAAGTTTCACACACCACAAACTAGCACTCCAATAGCTAATCTTTGCCCAAAGCAGCTCAGAACAGCAGCAGTGGGAACACTCTTAAAGCTGGTGGGTAGATCTGAAAAAAAACACCTCAAGACCATGTCATTTATTAGTCTATCAGATTCAGAAGTGTTAAATCCAACTACAGTTCTAAACATAAAAACCAGAAAATCCAAAAGTTTTGTGGTGTTCAACCTCATTGTTGGGAGGAAAGGTTTAAAACTGGTAAGGAGAAGGGTCTCACTCAAACTAACCTTGCAGCTGGGAATGCTAAAAATTGCTATAAATATAAATGTCAGTGTGGGAAAACTCAGTTTTTTATGCTAATGTGGTTTATCCTCTGCCTGTTTTGAGGAGCAGAATTCCTGTAGAGAGATGCCACATTCTCACAGACATGTAGAAGCCTTCTGTTATCTTGGGGCAGGCAGTGAGGTCTCCCTCTCCCCAGTGCTTGGTGCTGGGATGAACTAAGCCTAACAGAGCCTGTGTCCCCATATGTCTCTGCTGCCCAGCATTGCTAGCAAGGTAATGAAATAAATCTACTCCTCACATTTTAGCTCTGGCTTGGTGGTTGCCTTGGCTACCTCCATGTGCTGATTCACACACTCTCAATCTTCCCTCATATTACGAAGCCAAAATTATAAAAATCTGAACAGCACTGTCATTCTGTTGTTCATCTTTTCAGGTATATTTCTACAGGAAAGCAAGTTGAAGCTTTTTAATGCATCATGAAAGTGAAAAATAAATTCTAGAACCCCCTTTTTTTCCCTACAGATTTAAATTAATTATGTTTAAGGCTGAGTTGATTCTTACTCCTATTTTGTCAAAAGACACTTTTTCTAAAACTGTCTGTTATCTCTAAAACTATCCTTCCTGCTGGTTTTTGGAATCTGTCCTGGTCAACATTTTCGTAGGTCAGATTTTCTAGGAATATTATTAGAAAACCGTAAATTTGCTTGCATTCCCATTTTATCTGGGTTGCATTAAAATTCACCCAATATAAGAAAGACAATGATTTCTTGGAATGAGTCTAGAGAAGGCCACAAAGATGATCAGAGGGCTGGAGTACCTGTCCTATGAAGGTGTTGATCATGTAGGAGAAGTTAACCCTCCCAGAGACTTTAAGTAGCCTTCCACTTTCTCAAGGGCCCCTACAGGAAAGCTGGAGAGCGTTTCTTTTACAAGTGCAAGGGAGAATGGCTTTAAGCTAAAAGAGAGTAGATTTAGATTAGATATTGGGCAGAAATTCTGTACTGTAAGGGTGGGTGAGGCACTGAAGTGGGTTTCCCAGAGAAGCTGTGGATGCTGAATCTCTGGGAGTGGTCAGCCCAGTTTGGATGGGGTCTTGAGCAACCTTGCATCTAGTAGAAGATGCCACTTCCCACAGCAGGGAGGCTGGAACTGCAGGATCTTCAAGGCCCCTTCCAATCCATTCTGTGAGTCTATGAAAAAAACTTCACTTCAGCTGCTGAATACAACAGCTGAACTTACAACAGTCTTTGGCCTGACTATAAACACTGAAATCTTGAAAACCTGCTAAATACATTGGGCTAAAAGGCTAAAACTAAACTCTAAGATAAAAAGAACTCCATACTTCAAGTCACCTAGAGTGATAAGGCTGAGGAAATCTAAAGTTTGGATGATTTTTCTCTTTGGTGCATTCTACAACTCTTCATTGAGTTTTGCTGCTAAAAAGAAATAACATGGTTTTTTTAATACCTAGTGGTGCTGTATGAATTGCTTCAGAATCTGTTACTTTGTCCTTGAAGGAAGACTCAGCAACTTAATATACATCCCAGGTACACTGCAGTCACAGATAATTCTCTTGGCCAGGACTTCATCCTTTATCTTTAACAATTAAATTTATTTTAGAAAACTAAAGGTACTCTACTTAGGTGACAATTTTAAGAAGTGAAGGGGAAAAAGAAAAAAATTAAGTCTATTAATAGCTATCAGAGTTAACAGGCCATATAACCTCTAATTTTGACTGAAGACACAGCAAATCTTTAAATTTTCATTTACTCATGTCTGTTAGGACACCCAGCAAATGAAAAAACAGAAAACACTGTACCAGCCTTAAGCATGCTACAGGCATTTTGCCACTTGTTATCTCACCTTGAATTTTTATAAAGAAGAACTGTTTCTGAGATATAGTGAATGAGATTTGCTGCTTATTATCACTGGGTCATATTTATGTGCCCTCCGGACACAGAGTGTTTACCTATTTCCTATATTTGCAAGTCATCACAGCTGAAATCAAGAATGAGGCTGCACTTGTCCAGCTGCAACATTCTACTCCTCTGGCAAAATGAGGATGTCTCAAGAGACAGTAATCATTTATGACACTGTTTACATCTTTCATTTCTAGAGGCTGTCTAATCATGCCTTCCAAGTAGAGTCTCATGAATGACAGGTTTGAGAACTTCCCCAGGTGAGTAGACAAATAACATCAGTAAGATGCTAGCAAAAAAATGTTGAAAATGCCTCTCCCAGTTAAAGCATGAAATCCAAATATCTTCTCGGTTCATCTGGAACAATCAGTATAGTGTGAAAGGCCTGACACACATTGTGACAGATATTTTTACTGCTGATAACCCGGAAGCTGTAAAGTCTGTCTATACACTTTCCTTTGGCAACAAAGCATCATTATGACTACATGTGATCTACTCCTGCTACTCTCCCAGGAGAGCTAAATGATGGTTGTCTACAGACATCCATAGTGCTTTCTGAAGCTTCAAGAAATAATGTAAAAATACAGCATGTGGTGAACCTTTCAGACCTTGTGAGTTACATTTGAAAATATTTCAGGCATTTTGGAACTGTTCTTCAATGAAAAATATCAGGGGAAAAAATAAAAACAAATTTATGAAAACTCACATTTTTTGCCTACTACACTGCACAAAGTTTTTCCATCTTTCACCCTTGTCCTGTCATTCTGAATATTTTTATTCCACTATTAATAATACACAGAACCATTCTGTGACATTTTTTCCACACATTACATTCCTCTAATGGTAGTATCTTAGTGTATTTAGTATAAAATCTCTATAAAATTAAGTGGTTTAATCACTATGTAAAATCTTTGCATATATGGACAGACTTACATTTAGAAGGATTGCTGGACCTGTTATTTATATATTACTCACTGAAATAACCAGAAATAATTTTGTTTGTCAGTAGAAGGTCTTTCTTTTTTTTTTAAAACCATGTCCATAAATACAACAACATAAACAAAGACAACAATCTGAATGGTGATGGGTATCACATTTTGGTGTGTGCTGTGCAATTCTGGAGTGCTCAGAAAACTGTGCTGTTTAGCAGCTGATTGGCTGCTTCCCTTTAATTAAGGTGTGCTCTAAAATGACCTTAAATGGACCATAAATTCCTGACTTTCTCCAGTATCTATTACAGTTACATTAATTATTATATAGTTCTATGGTTTAGACCGTTTACATTTGTTATGAAGTTTTCTGTATGTAGATTCACAAATGGTTTCAATTTGAAGAGCTTGAACACAGACTTTTTCTGATTCCTCCCTCTTTGTTTTTTTGTCTGACTCTCTTTCATAAAGTGTCATGAGGGGGAAGGTGGGAAGGGCATTTGAAGAAGATTAAAGACATGAGAATATTTTGGTTTAGGAGGAAACTCTAAAATGTTGCTATTTTTATATGCAGCTCTTTTTAGCTATTGTTCCTGGGACATGTTTTTAATTACTGTTGTGAAGGCAAATTACATCATTGTAAAAAGGTTATGAACCAATACTGGTGTCCATGAAGCACTTGGACATTCCAGTTATCCATGTTTGACTGACAGGGAAGGCTAAGCATGCATCCTTGGTTGACCTGTGCACAGCTTTTTTTGTAGACATTACAGGAGGCTGACATTTGCATATGCAAACCCTTAATGAATTAGGGGAGGAAACTTGTATACAGAAGGCTAACTGAGGAACAGCTCCTTGTACACAAAACTCTCCTCCTAGGAGAGTCAATGCTTTCAGTCAAATTTTAACTCAGAATGGATATGAACTTATACACAGTTCCAGATGACTGAAAACAGAATTGAAAGGAAGAGAAAGAATAAAAATATAACTGTATGGCTTGCAGTCCATGATGTAGTTCACAATTTCATTCAGCTCTGGCCACGATGACACAAGATGATGCACAGTGCATTATGAAAAGTCCATCTGCTTCTTAGTCAAGTTTTACAGCCTATGCTAAGCCCTTCATTGCTAAGGACAAGATTAAGACGACCCAACAGCTTTAAAATTATTCATGATGTATTGTCTGCTTTAACATTAACCTAAAATCCTACTTCTAATGGAAAAGCTAACATTAGAATTACACTGGAATAGAAAATAAATTTTTAATCTAAAGAGAAAATAAATTTTTAATTTAAAGATGAGGCACCTAAATAGGTAGCTCTATTTAAAGACAGAGCTACCATCTAGCAAGACAGATCTTTTTTCCAAATAAACTTTTTTTATTACAGTCTGGACTGAAATAAAGTAAGTTAATAAAAAGGGACAGACCATCTTGTAGATGTGAGACTGAGAATATCTGTTTATGTAACTTTTTAACAGAAGATAATAAAATCAATATCCTCTGGTTGATTTGAAAGAAAAAAAAACAATTTATTTAATACTATACAGAGTCAACCCATATGTTTTATTACCTTTCCGTAGCAACTTTAATGTGTCACTAGCCTAGAGGAACTAGACTAAATAAGTGTGCAGTAGACATCTTCTTAGGCAAATGAGAGAAGAAAAGCAATAAACATTAATACATTTGATTAACACTTTGTCCCGAAGCCATCAGGGACAAACATGCACGTGATGAAGTTCTAAAGCAGCTCTCTGCACTTAAGGTTTCTTATAATATTTATGACATGTCTGTCTTGGGGAAATTTAATGATAGTGTACTCCCTGATGGTCTGCTTTAAGTCCAAAAATGGTTGCTGCATCTTTAAGGTGGGTGTGGAGGGAGATTTGGGGCTCTCCAGCAGCCATTTGTCCCTGACCTTCGGGGAGTTTTTTTTTCTGGCATGTGTGTGTGAGGGTTCTGACATTTCAATAACTAGCATTTATTTGCCTTTTTCCCATGCTGTATGGGTACTCTATTTGTCAATAAACAATTAGGGGGGGTTTTCCCACTTTTATCCACTAGTATTCATTCCTTATTGGTGGAAAGGGATTGTTGGAACCTTTTTTTAGAGGAAACATTCATTCCAGAGTCTTTTTCTCCTAAACTTGTCTCTAAACTGAGACAATTTCTTATAAGGAAGGAAAAAAAATGTAGAAAATCTAATAATTTGCATTCACATGGTAACTCACATAATTTAAATATCACTTCTCTCTCTCTTCCTTACCAATACCTGTTTGAACTTCTTCTGTATGACCTTAGCTGGCCCATTTTTTGGTACTCAGGAGAAATGAATTACTATGACTTCCCTGAACAGACAAAAAAGAGGCAGCAATTGTATATTCTGGATCAATTTTCTGCATTGTTTGGGGTTCTTTAATATTTCCATTAATGAGTGTAAGAATCAAAATTCCTCCCAAGTCATGATATTGAGGCTGAACACCTCTGTCTCTCAGGTGTTGTGGTTTGTAGAAAAACAGAAGCAATTTTACTGCTTATATATAAAATTGAAGCTCATTAGGATGAAATAATCTAAACCAGTTAAAAATGTTATAGACCTAAACAGGCAACCTGAAAAAAATGTACAAGAAATCTCAATCCTTTTCCAAGCAGTTGTGTCCATCCAATATTTCTGTAATTTAGCTGCCTGACAATTTTCTTAATTTTCCTAAGCATGATGTAACTGTATTCCTTTTCCTTATCTGCTTAAGTTCTTCCATCATGCCTATCCCTGTGAGAAAAATTGTGATGTAAAAAACCTATAGAAACAACACAGAGCACCCCGAAATCAACCAGATGTATGTATCTGTGACCAAGGCAGGAAGCCTGACCACAGATCTGCTCCTGATAAAGACTAATAATGTGTGTCAAAATATTGCCACCTTGGGTGCAATTCAGCTCCAGCTTACAAACTCCAATGCTGGATTATCCACCTAAACAAAGACATGTAGTCATGCCCGAGAGGCCCTGGGGTCCCTGAGCCAGCCACAGATACAACAGAGGCACAATGTGAGCACCAAGGCTTTCTGGACTGGCAGCTGGAGACCAGCTCTGATGTTCCAGGAAATTGAATATTTGCATGGCTGACCAACATATTTAGTGGAGACATCTTACACACATATATTGTATATGTGTGTGGTTTTATACATATGTTTATGTATACATTTTAAACATATGTACAATTTTATAGAGATACCTAAGTATTTTACCTTTCCATTAGTCATTTTAGCTAAGTTAAATAAGCTTGAATGATTGGTTTGAATGGAATAAGGGAAAGCAAAAAAAATTAGCAGTTGAAAATAAATACTGTTCAGTACTGTCATAAAAATTTCAATGAATAAAATATTTGCTGCTCTGTTACAGCATGTATGGTAATTTCATTTGGCATATGAACCACTGAGGCATACAAATATTGAAGGATGATTTTTCAAAGAACTTACTGCATTGGCAGTTCTGTAACAATATTACAAGGCAAGAGGTCTTCAGAAAGTAATATGCTGAGATAGCATTTTTGTGCCAAGGCATTTTAATACAATTATGTTTGTGTAGCTGCTGTGATGTCTTTAGAACCAGACTGTATAGTTTAGAATACTTCTTAATGTCTCTTGATTTCATGCTTGTATTTCTTCTGATCAATCCTTTGTAATCTCAAAACATGTCACCTTCCATTAATGGGTTTTACTTCTTGATTTAGGAAAGTATGTCTAAGTATATATACATATGTAATGAGTAAGAAATGTGTATATACTATACATTATATATGTGTGTACATTTTAAAAGTAGGGGAAATCATGTATAAAGATTGAATTCTGATACCAAATTGCTTCTTTTTCTTTCTGATGAACAAAATTTACTTTGAAAAAGCGATCCACCCATCTGCTGTAACATGAAAGGAAACCCAGGCCTTTCAAGACATTTTCATTCTTTTCAAGGATTTGCTTGCTGTGTATCTAGTTATGCTATCCCTTTACAACTTACAAAAGGAATCTGATAATCAGTATTAAAGATCTAGTGATTTCAAATATGTAGCACATTTCTTTACTGTGTAGCTGAATAACAGCTGCTGACACAGCTTCAGTGACAATTTGTCTTGAATGTGGTCAAAACTTATCAAAAGTCTTTCCTTTATGCCAAGCTTTTCAATAAACTGCCAAGTTTAGACAATGCTGATAATAGCTAGTCCACTGGGATAGATACTATATTTTACTCTTATCCTCCAAAATAAAATACAAGCCTGCTTAGGTTAGCAGTAGAGATAAAGCTGTAAAACATCTGGACTTGGGCACTGACCACTGGGCTAGTGCAGAAAGGAAATAGTGACTCAGAATCTGGCCCTGCATCAGAATCACAGTCAGTCCCAAAACCTTGCATGAGGTCACCTGCTGCATCATTTCTCTTATCTAGGTCACTGTACCTGGGCAACAGTGACAAAACATTTTACTACTTTTCAAAGATCTATGCTTCACAGAAAAACACACCAACTTTTCCAAAACCTCTACAAGAGGTGTGGAAGCTACAGAACAAATTTAATGAACAGTCAAGCCCTGATAATTAAAAAAAAAAAGCTACAACTCATGTCAGGTCTTTTGAACTCTCTTGGTTATACATAACAGTAATTATTTTGTGATCTAATTAGATATTCAAAGACATGATTTTCATTAAATAAGTAAACAATATTGAGTTTTCAGAACAAACACACTTTTAACTGTTATCATTAGCACATTTAGCCTTTCTCTTTGAAAGTCAGTTACTTGTAGAGCTACTTATGTCACTAAGTCATTCCTTCCATTAGCAAAATTTTTGCCTTTGTCTTCTAAATTTTATGACTGAAAAAAGTTAGAATAAAGCAATATCATTTTCAGAATATGAGCTTTGAGACCATTTATAAAACATCTTTGTCTTAGAATTGCCAAAACTTCTTCAATCTAACATACTGTGAGCACTGCAGTATATTCTACAATTATTCTGATTTAATGTCTTTCTAGAAATATTCTTCAGGATCATGTTAGTCTTTTTCAGCTTACAAGCATCAGCAGAGACTCTTTGATAAGCTTTTATCATAACCCCTCTTCCTCTCCATTATGTGTGTGCCAGTGTCCTTTTTTTCCAAAAGCAATCACTGTTACTCAAACAGATGACCCCTAATTTCATTATCTTGCAATTTATGTATTGAACAGACTATGTAATTTTCTATAATTACAGCAAATTTGAGTTGCTGAGGTGTGTTCATATGGTTTTGTTATGGTTTAATTTTCAGATTAATGGTTTTGTGCTATACAAACCTCTGATGCTTTCCTAATTAAAACCTTTTCAGGTAAAATATGCCTCATTACGCTTATAACAAACACATTAATCCATCAGGATTACCTGGTAGTCCAATGTTCCTCGACAACAAACAATTCTTCTAGAGTATTTTTAAAGTATTAATATGGATCATTACAACTGAGGTTTACAAATTACATTTAAAAGTACAATATGCAGTAATTGAATCAGTACAATATGAGCTGAAACAATTTTCAGGGGTTATTCTTGTAGCTGTTTTGACCAAAAAAAAAGCTTGTTTGCAGCTGGGCAGTCAATGTACACTGACAAGATGATGCCAGCTGAGATGGCTGAATTGACAATAAGTAGGTTAAGCACAACTGCTATTAATTCTCTGAAAGAAGAGAAATGAGTACTAATGCTTTGGTAAAACATGGAAATATTTTCCATGTTATTTATGACAATGGTCTATGTTTCTGCCTTTATAGGCAGTGTGCAGCCTAGAGAGACAGAAAAGTTGTGGGTGGTTTTGAGCCCAGGGAGTTCAGAGCATTTCTAATCCACATGACTAGCATCCTTTTTTTACTGAGGAACCAAACAGTCACTGAGTTAATACTAGGAATAGCAAGCAAAAGAGAGCAGATTTGAGAGACCTGGTTTCATGTCCTGGAGACTCCTTGGTAAAACCCAACTCCCTCTGAGGTCCCTGCAGGACCAGAGGCATTTGTGGGCTCTGGGGGTCCCACAAGAAGAGCAGAGGAATCAGCACATGGAAACAGTCTGGTGTGCTGGCTGCTGAAGTGTGTTTGTAAACCTACCCAGCAAGTATGACTTAGAGATTCCAAGAGCAGAGAAACAGTCTACAGCTTTCCTTCCAAGGCAGGGAAAAAGCTGCCAACCAAATTATAACAAACTCTTCACCGAGTGACGCTTGCAAGGGAAGCAGCACTGAATATAAGAATGTCATGCCACACATCACATATACAGATATAATTTTTACTGTATCTCTCTTTTTTTCCTTTAAAATTTACCTATCATTTTCAGATATTTGAAAACCTCATGGCTTAGTGCCATTAAGTTTGAGCTTGTGAGGCAATCCATGTTTCCTTGTCACTGGAAATCTACTTTGGTTATTAGTGACCTCTCCCCTGGCATCAAACTGGTACCATCTGCTATGAAAACACATCACAGCATCTAGCAACTGCTTGGAATAGGCAGGGATGTGCACAGAACAGTTGCAATCTCATTTATTCCAGAAAAAAAGCAGAGAGCATCATAATATGCAAGCAGTAGGCTACTTTCCTATTAAAATATATATTGCTCTCACAGTCTGAATAATAACTTATCAATTTCTTTGTACCTTCAGATTTGTTAATAATATGTTTAAAACAGAATAATGGAGATAAATATCTTTAATTTTCTACTTCATTTTGCCTTCAGAATACTCAGGCAACCTGCAGCTTTCCTCTTTTTGCTACTAATTCTTGACACATTGTAATCTGAATATAAAACTTGAGCAGGGAAACCATTTAAACATTTAGAAAGACCACAGAAACTCTGAGAAAAGAAATTTTAAAACAGATGGACACTCATTGAGAGTGAAATTGCACCCAGACTCACCGGCCTCACCCTCAGATTCACCCTACCAACTGCACTTTCAGATTAGAAACAACCTTTCTTTTGAAGTCACAATCTAACCCAAGACTGCACTGAAACCTCTGACAGCAAGATGAACTTGAATTGGCTAATTCATTCCTTGTATTCCACAAGTGAAATTTGTCCATCTGGTAGTTGTCTTTTGCATATTTTGGGGACCTGCTTTTTCCATCTGTGTTTTTACAGCACCAAATAAAATTGGATCGTGATGCTCAGTTCATGCTATTAAACACTCTGAAAATACAGACACAAATTTAGTATACTAAATAGTCATAGAGAATGAGGTCAGGTTTCCCATTGGGTTTTAAAAAAGGAAAAAAAGGAGTTTGGGAGTTCTGTGGGTAATAATTTTCACAAAACAACATTTTTGAACAAGCATTTGAACAAACATTTGCTGAACAAGGAAAGAAACCTCAACTACCTTGAAATACTAAATGCATTTTGACCTAAAATATCCAATCTGCCAGGATTTAAGAGAGATGAGAACTCCAAAGCAAAGGTAGAAGGGAAAAGATGATACCTACACTTTAGGCATTGACACTGTGAGATTTTTTGCATCCCAGCACACACCTTCCTCCTTCTGAGCCCTCATAAAACAGAGTTTGAACATCATGGTTTGGGGAGATACCAAGAGAGGATTTAAAATGATATGGGAACAAATGGACATAACAAATATATTAACTTCTATGCATTTTTCAGGCAGGCACTTTCCAAACTCATCAACCTTGCAGTGCTGGAAAGAAGATGCAGAACCAGGGTCTGAATATGAAGGGTTTTATTGGGCCATTCTAAAGCTTGTAATTTATGATACCAGCCTCCAGGATATGAAATGTTTACCTAGCCTTTTCTCCTCTGATGTCAGGGAAAAAGTATCTGGATGGATTTTAAATTGTATTACTCAAAATAAAGTAAAATGGAAACATGAAAACAACCTTAGATAAATTGCTTCAACGACCAGTTAAACTTGACAGCAGAGCAAATACTTTACAGCTGGATTTGGTTCTCTGACCCATTGCCTGAGAACATCTTTCTTTTTCTCCATTTTCTAAATTACAAATGTACATTTTTGACTTTTACAGGAAAAAAAATATTAAAAATTAAAAATCTCCTAGATTCACACCGTTGTTTTCAAAGAGCCTTCCTGGCTTATATTTGTATTCTCAGAAACCAGTTTTCCTCCCCGTTTTTTTCTTTTAATGTTTTTTTGCAAATACAAATGCATAATTATATAAAAATGACATGAAAATCTCTTGTTCTTTATACATCCATGTTTTCCTTTTAAATACACCAATATATAACTACTTCTAAAGCACATTAATTTATTATTTCATTAAGTCTTCGCTGTACTTATATTAACTTATCTGAACATCTGCATTAACTGAAACAAGCTACAGCTACATCCTCTTAATATTAAAAGCAAAGCAGCAGCTCATCTTATGAGGAAGCAAATTAAAGTTGTTTCAGCCCTTCACAGTTTACGATTTTTAGAGCAGCTACTCTCCCTGACAGTCCACTCCATGTTTACTGTTGTGGTCTGGAAAATACACACATACCTTCATTTACTATCTTCTTGATCCATGGCTAATTGCATCTATACATCTTTTTGCCTGTTGCAATCATCTTCCAGTTTCTAGTAAACCAACTTTCTCAGGAAACTTCATTGCATGAAATATGTTTTTAGAATTCTATGCTGAAAGTTTCTTTTTCTCATTTTTGTCCCTTTTTGACACATCACTCTCCACATACTCAGGCCTTCTTTAACTCTGAAGAGTACTTATGATTAAGTACTCTAAAACTTAAGAGCCTTAGAAGGATTATGACTATTCTGTTGGTCCTGCAGTGGCAACTATAAAAACATACCTAGATGCCTAACTACTGAGGAAAACTTTCAAAACAATTTTGTACCAACCTTTCTGAAATTAGCTGCACATGTCCTCTACTGAAAAAATACAAAGCAATTATGTCCTCAATACGACACTTGATTTTCATCTGTGTGGTACATATATATTATTCCCGTAGTACTATGACAAATCATTATTCAGAATATTTCAGAATTTATGAATATAAGGTACTTTGCCTTATTCTTTTTTCATCTTTTGGGCTAGCTTGAAAAAAATACTTTTAAGTATTTTAAAGTATTTAATACTTTAAATATAATACGTTTTTAATACTTTAAAGGTCTGTGTCTACAAGCTGGCCTTTGCTGTAATCTTATTTCACTTTTATATTTTAATCAATACTGAATATTAAATAAAACTTTAAGTATTATCTAAATCTACAACTGCTACCACAATGAATGTATTTAAAAGTTTGTTGACAAACACTTTGAGTTAAAGGATGTCCTGTATTTTACACATTATACCTAAGGTACTTGATTTAAAGCAGAAGACATATAGAAAGATCTTTTCCCAAAATTCAGTCCCAAGAAAAAGATTGCTAGTTGCTCCATGTTCTGTAAAATTCATGTCCCTTTAACTTTCCTGTTCTTAAAACACATTTTATATCTTTTGGAAAGCAGATTTTCACTTTTGTAGCCCAAGGGCATACTAGAGTTGTTACTGACCAATTGCTGCTTTCCCAGTGTCTGCTCCTCATTTAAGTACCCACAGGGACATCTCGTTTGACTAATTTAAACAGCCCTCTGTTCCCAGAGAAAACTGAGAAATACAGTTTCAAAATTCTGTAGCCTTTTCAGTACAGCCCTCAGGTCTGCCCTTCTTCCTAAATAATTACTGTGGTACCTTCTTCTGGATCATGTAGATAAGGAGTTTCCTCTTAAATTCAGCAAAAAGCAAACACAGGTAACAAAGGTCACTTCCACCTGAAGAACCAAAATACACCGGAGAAAATCTTGACACAGTTGAGCATAGCAACATAAGCCACTCTATTTAGCCTTATAAACTGTTCCCAACTATATCCAAAATCAAACTATGTCTCTCAGGTAAGCACACAGAGACACCCGTAACACTCAGTCAGCCCTTGTGTTTCTGCAGCACACAGGTTTCCTAATTCTGGGATGACACCTCTGCATTTAGAAACTCTTGACGGGATACATTTCATCAACTTTTTACTGAAATTGGCCCTTGCAGTCTTGCACAGTTTTGGTATCCATAATAATGGCAAGCAGTTTTACAGTTCATAAGGTAATCCACAAAGTGCAACATCTTTCTCGGTTTTTGTTGATGCTGTCTTTGATTTTATTTTTTTTTTAATCTTTAACTTTCTTACTGAGACCTCCTTTTGTGAGTGAAGTTGATGGGATCTCCCTTTCTCCAGTCCTGAAGGACTGATGACTGGGACTGTAGATGTGGCTCCTTTGCTCTATCCACTGCACTTTGACATTTTACCGCCAGACCTTGAGCCACTGCCCTTCTCAGGACACATCTCAAGGCAGGCAATACAGCACTGACCGTTCCACTAAGAAAACAGCACTTTGCTGAGCTGCAATTAGGCCTTCACTTTATTTCAGGGACTTCAAGAAACATCCATGAGGCAGTCATTGCACCTAAGCACACAGGGCACAGATGCCACTTCTGCAGCAGCAACACAGTCCTCCTGCTCAAACTCAGTGGGCACACAAAGGCTCCCTGTATCCCTTGGCTAGAGAACAAAGATCTCTTCCTGATGCAGACAGCTGTGGAAATTGAGAGATGGCTATGGGGAAACTCAGAGAAAATAAAAACAGGCTGATAAAGGTTCTCCCTTTTACTGATCACATTGAACTGCTGTGCTGTCTTGTATCATGTTACAGCTTGGACAAGGAACCCAAATGGTTTCCAGTTTTGACATACAATCACTAAAAAAATATATTGACTTTTTTGCTTTCCCTATTTCCTTTCACATTACATCATGTAGGTGCAATTTTTTACATTAAAATATTAAATTCCTTTGCCTTATTTTTCAAAATGACGTTTTGTAATTTTAAACACCTTCTAATACCATTCGCAAACATACATGAAGATGTTCTTGTGAGATTCAGAAGCTGGGGAGCAGACCCAAATACTTTTTGAAAAGGTCATGTTACTTCCTCTGGCAAATGTACAGCTGATTATTAGTTTATTGCACCAGCCACATAACTTACATGATACAAACTATTACCAGTGCATTTGCCTAGCTTCATCTTAAAATCATACTGAGACCCATTTCTCCCCACCTATCTGAAAAGAAACAGAACCTATTCTCAGGTCTTGTGAAAGTTACCATGTGAGCCATGATATTTTTTAGTTTTGTTTTTAACTTCTTATTTATGCCAGGGTCATTAGAGCGAAACACAGAAATGTTTTGCTTTAGTATATGAAAATCTTTTTGACAGTGATCATTTGTACTTTTTAGACAAGCCAGTCCATAATCTGTATTGCCTTTGAAGAATTTATCTTCAATGCCTACTCACATTCCCCTCTCATTCAGCAATTTCTCAGCTTTCATGGTTTATAAACCACAGAGATCAAGTGATTCCAAAGGAGACACTGTTTTTTCACCATGCAGGGTGTTCCAGCTATGCTTTGGATTGTGATGACATTGCAGGTAGCACTTCTAAATCTCTTTGCTTCATGATGCCTATGCTTCGAAAAAATCAAAATAGTATTTCAACATTATTTCAGTGAATTAATTACTATGCAACTCTTTGAGAACTCTTGCTTTTAATGCTTTTTATTAAAAGATATCAGCACTGACAGACACCTAACAAGAACACTACATATAACACAGCAATGTAATAGCAGGATTTTTCCTGCTATTTTTTCAGTAAACAAATATGCAGGTTCCCCTTCCATGTGTACCTGACAATAAAACATGATTGAGCAGTCAGCTCTGTTGATTTTTCAGAGCCAACAACATCTCATGTACCATTGCTAATGTTTTAATCAGTTGAAATAATTTATTTTTCTTTGGAGTGGTATCTCTCTGATATGGACCAGTTTCATCTGTGCTATTAAAAGAATAAAAAGCATGTTTTCAAGAGAACTGTTAAAAACACATACCATTTGTTCAATGTCTGGGGTTCACTTAAATAACATGACAAAATATCTTCTCATTATAAATTGTGACACAAACATGCAGACTTCCAAATTCACTTAAAAAGAAAGAATTTTTTAAATCTTCATAAAGCATAAGTGAATCCTCTGACTGCACTTAAGCCATTTTTAATTTTTGAAATATCTGCCATCATGAAAGCATTTATTACCCTTTTGAGGTCAGTCAGTTGAGGAGGTGGGAATACAAAAAAATAGTTCTACTTCCAAAGAATAAAAGATTAAATTTTCAATATTGAGATCTCATGATCCAATTAAATTGAAATTTACAAGCAACAAAAGAGACTCAGAAATTCTATTAAATCCGTAGTATCAGAAAAAAAAAATCTCTAAGAATGCTCTAACAGTAATGTAATAGCAGGACTGATGAAAACTGTTCTATTAGCCCGAGTGTGAAAATCAATTATAGGCATAATGTATGAAATAAGCTGAATGAACTTCATTTAGAATTCACTTTAATTAAAGTTCTACACCAGGTCTTCGGGCTATGAGCTCCCTAATATGTAACTACCTCTTTCACCAATAAAGCTTCCTTATGAATAGCACAATAAGTATATCTCCAATAAATGACAGAGGCATAGGCATTTTTTCACTGGCTTTTTACTTCTGTTGAATGACATGAACTAGCTATCAGAACAATTGTGGATATATTTGGGTATGAAGGTTGCTTCATCCCTAACCACACCACGGTTTTTATTGCATAGAAAATATTGTGGAAAAAAAAGACTTTTCTTTTCTTGCTCATTTCTTCATTAGTCTTGGTTTTTTACTTGGAAGAAATTTATTTCTGGCCTTACTTTTGATTTCAAATGGTGATCACCTGTGGAAGACCTACAGATTGTAACTTATACATTATTTTTAAAGAGGCTTTCAGTTGACTACCCAGAGAAGCTGTTAAAATTGGCAGATGGTAACAAAAATAGTATTTGAGCAGAGTGTTTTGGTGCTCCCACAATTAATTATGTGGTCAGGAACCTACTGATCTCCCTGAATTGCCCACATCTGAATTAATAAACTTCTGCCACTTCTCTTCAATGGGAGTGCTCTATCCCCATCATAGAGTTAACACTCCCATGGATAGGCTCCATATAAATACTGGAGCCAGGTGCACCTCTGTGGTACCTCTAGAAAAACAGCACTGAAGAGTCACATGTTGTTTGCATGCAGTAGGAACTACAGAATATCTGTCTTTTTCTCCTTCAGCACAGCAAGCTTTACCTCCCTCTCTCTGTCCACTGGTGTGCTGTGGAGCTGGCAACACTGCACAGCCAGACACTGCCACGCTGAATTCTCTTCAATGTTGCACCAATGTAATAGATTTTGGGTTACCCCTTATTGTCTATCACTGAATTTCCTCCCATATTTGTCAATTTGACTGTGAGACTTCTGCTATACTTTAAACTCGTGGAAATTAGCAATTTGGCTTCAGACACAAGTGTGAAACCTGTGTGACTGCATAAACCCCCTTTCAGAATTCTCTAAAATCAGGTTATCATCTTAAACCCACCAAGATTTTACTACAATGAAGCAACAAATGCATCATCAAGTTAGATTTTTGAAGGTGGCTGAAGCTTCTAAGAAGCACAAAAAATACTGTTGCTACTAATATCTCAAGAATATTGTGGAAGACTCTCTGCCTAGATATGGTTTTGAATTTTTTTTTGTTATTTGTAGTGAAACAAAAGAATATATTAGCTAAGTGAGGTGTAATTGCATCAGAGAGTTATTGTGAACAGCTAAATAGTGCAGTGTTGATATTACTTAAAGATATGACTCTGAAAAAGCTTTAAGAACAAAGGTAAATTAGCCTTTGCGTGGCTTAAAAGAAAAGTAAGTGTAAGCCATAAATAGAATTTTTCCCATTAGTTTATTTTCCCTAGTCTTCAACATAATCAAAGTCCAGAATATGACAGCAGTGGACATGATTTTATTTTTTTGTCCCTCATAAGGCAGCTGGAAGAAAGATCTCTACAAACAACATTTATACACAGAAATAAGGTTTGCTTAACTAAACTCTTCTCTCAGTGGACCATAATTTGCAAGTTCCTGTAAGCCTGCAGAAGTCTGCAGCTATATTTGGTATGTGTTGTACACTTGGACCCACTTTGCTCTCATGCCTTTGCCAACATTGTGCGCTGAGAGATCTCACAGTCAAGCATAATACTTGTATTACCAGTATGATGAACAGTAGCTTTTATTTGCAAGCTTCAAGCATAACTGGTAAATAAGATGAATAATCAGTGTAGAAATTAGTACAGAGAGAATGTTCAGCAGTGCAATGTGGGCAGTCAGTTACTTTTACATATGTAACTTCTGATTAGTGCCTTAAGGACTAAATGTCTGGTCACAGATTTTTTTTTTTGATGTACATGCCTTTGCCTGAAGACACTGACAAAGGAGGTTTTAAAAAGACAGAACATTCCTTCAGGAGGTAGATCTAATGTCTCATTAGAGATTTCCTTGATTTCTTTTGTGTTTTTAGATTTTTAATACTTGGTTATTTTAAGAGGTCTTTGATGGAATAATGTAATTGCAATTAAATCCTCACTAGATGCATTGAGATCTGCTAATTGAACATTCTGAGTAAGAGCCCGATGTATTAAGTATTGTGATTCTAAAATTAGGAAAAAACAAGCACTGCTTAATTTTCATTGCAGTATGATGAAAGCTTTGTCTTCAATTTCACAGCTAAAATCCTTTTCTACATTCTTCATTTCCAATCAACATCTGGTGTAACTGATTCCCCTTAAAAGCTTTGTGGAAAGATTTTTAATGAAGTAAACTAGTTAGTTCGTTAGTTGGGGGCTAAAAATACTTTGATATGGAACTTTGAGATGTCTTTACAAAATGAGGGTTTTTTTATTTTTTTTTATGTCTTGGGGAAAACTGCTCACCAGTTTTGACCCATATTCATTAATTCTTTCACTCAGCTCAAACTGCTTATTAAAAAAAAAAATTAAAATTAAGCATCCCAAAAAGTTTGGCTTAGTTACAAATATTATTAATTATCTACCTGTGATTTAATAGTTTTCTATTTCCATATGTTTTTATGGTATAGTAAAACCTAGAAGCACACCAGAAGAAATTAATATTTTTTTTCTCAAATGAATAACAGATATTTCTTTATCACTAAAGTTATGAGAATGCTTACTTGTTAGAATAAAAAAAAAGCTCAAAAGTGTCTGATAAATAACAAGGTGTCTATAATAATTGTCCTCATTTGCTAAAATGGGTATGTTATTTTCTGTACTTTTGTAAGTGTTCAAACAACGTCATTCACAAATATATCTGTCTTAAATCCCTGCATAAAATTTCCTAGAACAGCAAATAAAATTATTAAAGAATCATATTGCACTTGTATCTTAAACTTCTACCCCACAGTAGTAAAGCCATACAATCCTGGACAGAGAGTTCTGGCACCATCATGAAAATAGAAATTCACAGTAAAAAGGGATCTTAATCTCCAAAATATTTGAAAGCTGTGTCTATTTAAATAAATAAATATTATAAGCTCTTCTCTTGAGTTATGAGAAAGATTTCAGCAAGGTCAATATTCTCAAATATAACAACTAGTAGTTTAGAGGCCTTTTTTTCCCCTTGATATTCCCCTATACAATCAATTAACTACTAAACACAGATTTCCATAGCATCATTTAGAAATTTGTTTTTTTTAATAGCGATGACAACTACTTATTTCATAACCCACCATTCTCTAGGGATGAGACAGAATCTTTGAAGACAGCAGGCATGGCATTAAAATGACCCAGCTTATCTTCCTGGCCTCCTGAGATCTCTGCATGGCAATCCCTTGACAGCCCCTCTGTGCACATCTTGGCAGACTTGCTAACATCAGAAATGACCAGGAGTGTGAAACACCTCTCCTCTCTAAATACTTAAGTATGAACTATTTGTTTCTCCTGACATTTTACTGCCCTCTTGCACAATTTGGTAGCCTTTGTTTCATTTTTTTACAGTTGCAGCATTCTTGCTGCCTTTATTGGCTCAATTATTTGAAGTGATATGAGGTGATTTTTTCTTTTTTAGCAGAAATAAGTTTACACTTCAGCCACAAGTCAATTACAGATATTAGAAAATTCAGGTGTGTGTATTTGAAAATATCAATCCACTCTTGACCAAGTTATTGCTCAGCTAAAAAGAAATGAACAGAAGGATGCCATTCATCAAGCAGTGATTAATTAACTAAGCATATCTGACTGCTCATATTGGCTGTATTTTCACGATAGGAGCACAGTTCAATTTAGTTTATTGTCGTTCCCTTCCAGGAAGTTTCTCAGCTGTATGACAGCAATCCTCCTCTAGGCACTTAAAAGAAATAGAGTTAGCAAGCTGTTTATCTGAGATAACTTTCTGCAGCAGTGAGAGGAAACCATTACTGCTGACCAGTGGCAGGTCTTGCTTGTGTTTCTTGCAGTGCCTGGGTGGGCTTGCCAACAGAGACTGGAAGGACTGTAACATATAATTCTGCTCTCAGTGGAGAAGCACAAACCATTCATTTCAGTATCCCAGCAGAGGGGAAAAGACTGATGTAGAATTCGTGCATAATCTCAGAGTCACTAATTTCACTTATGCATAAACATGAGTACTAAAATAAGACAAGCAGGCTTGAAGGACAGTCTCCCCTAGGAATTTAAACTCTATGTTAATACCCAAATCTCAAGAACATCTCCACCCTAGATATTCTGTAATCAGAAACCAGTGCAAAAGCAAAATTCAACTTCTTTTCATAGAATCCCATGATAATTCAGTTTGGAAGGGAACATCAAAGATTTTCCCAACCACCTGCCCAAAGCAGTGTCAGCCACAAGCTGAACACTCCTGGACCTCAAGGGTCATTCTTTGTCCTCAGTATTAAGCAAGTGTTCCGTTCACTTCCTTGCACTCATGTGTCTGGTGCATGTCCCAGGGAAGCAAACCCTCCTGGCCTCCAGCAGCTGAGCCCAGAAAGACTCTGCCTCCTAAATATCACCAGCGACTTTCCTAAATGCCCAAGTTGAACCTACAGAACTATAAAGTGCTGCACACAAACTCCAGTGCCTCTGGGCTGCAAGGTGTGTATAGAAACAGCATGCACAGAGCATCAGGACCCTGTGTGCTTCTCTCATCTGAAAGACTGATAAAAAGTGCAAAGAATAAATAAATAGATGAAATATTCTATGAGATAAGGACATAAGGTGTGGGGGTTTTTGTTTTTTATCAGAAGACTAATTTCTATTTGGCCAGACAAATTCAGTTTCTTCTGAGAAACTCATACCATAATAACCAATACATAAATACTTAATTACTAGAAGAGGATACTTGTGACCGTGGTCACAGGGGTTCTTGAATGAGGGGAGAGATGAGAATGTTGACTCCATGTTCAGAAGGCTTGATTTATTATTTTATGATATATATATATTACATTATAACTATACTAAAAAGAAAAAGAAGGACAGGTTTTCTCAGAAGCTAGCTAAGCTAAGAATAGAAAAGAATGAATAAGATCTGTGTCTCGGACAGAGAGTCCAAGCTACCTGCTGTGGTTGGCCATTAATTGTAAACATTCATGATGGCCCAATCACAGATGACCTGTTGCTTTCCACAGCAGCAGATAACCATTGTTTACATTTGTTGCTGAAACTTCTCAGCTTCAGCAGGAAAAATCCTAAGAAAGATTTTCACAAAAAGATGTCTGCGACAGATACTTTTATTAATTATTCTCATCACTTATTCCCTTTTACTCCTTCTCTTTTCTTCCTTTTATTTTTAACTATTACATTTATTACTAATTACATACAATGCATGGTAGTTTCATTATTGCAGGTCAATGCTTCCTTCACTGATTATAATTGCCTTCCTCATACAAAGGAGCAAACATGCTTGCTGAGATTGAACTAAGTAAAGCATTTATTAATAGTGAGCTATTGTCCCAACTCTGCAAATTTGCCTTTATCTGCTGGCAGGATATAATCACCACATTTATGTTATAGAATCACAGAAATATATACTCATTTTAGGTTGGAAAAGGCCTCCAAGATCATGAAGTCTAACTGCTAACCTGGCACTTCCAGGAATATTTGTGCAGTGTTTCCAGTTAAGTATTATCTGTACCTTTTAATATGGTGATGTTAGCTTTATTTGTAACACAGATTCACAATGTAAACTGCAGTAGGGGTAGCAACAGAAGAATAATCTGTGCCTTTGCTGTCAATCTAACTTGTCATTTAACCAAGCCACGTGCAAGCCTCTATGTGTTGTCACAGGCGTCATGGACAGAGGTGGCTTTCTTTGAGTAAGGATATTTTTGCAATTCTCAACATCTCTCCAGTGTAAGTGAGTCTGCACATGTTTTTGGAAAGGATTATGAAGAGTCAAGGAGACACCAGAGGGGTTTTATAAACCACTGGATGCCTCAAACAACTATGTCACCAGGAAAAGCAGAAGCAGGCTCTGATTGCAGCTGAACAGTCCCTTTGTCTCAACATGGTCTCCACAGATTTTTGTCCCCAGCTCACATAAACATTTTCCCTGCAGCATGGCCAAATTCTGAGCAGAAGGATCAATCCTCTTGACAAAAGGGTCTCACTGTTTTTTCTAAGCACAGAAGTGATGGTGGAAAAGGTTGTCTACACTGGCATTATCCCTAGGGACAACCTGGGAAAGATTAGAAGCAAAACAGCTGTTTCTGAATTCTACATATAAATAATATTTCTTTCTTTCTTCTTCTTTTTTTCCAAATAGCCAGTCTCTAATGTTTAAATTAGATGGTTACCTGTACCCCAAAGTATAAAAGAACCTGAACAAATATCTGAGAAATGTTAAGATTTTCAAAAATTTTCTTAAAAATTCTGAAAAGTGTGTTCAAAAAATTCTTGGGATTCTTGGTTAGACTAATAACTGCTAGAGAAAAGAGAAATATGTTCCTAAATTTCATAATTATTTAATTACTTGATTTATATTTTTACAGTTTAAAAGTGAAAGAAGATTTTAATTTACCAAAGTATGAAAGAATGACCAACTTATTTTTATTTTTTTCTCAATTATCATTTATAGGTAAATTCAGAATTTTCTAATCAACTAATTTTATAAAAAATTTAAAATTGGGAACTTTTTTAACCATATCTGGTTAACTTTACACTGTAATTAGTAGTAGCACTATGTAGAAAAAGGAAAACAATCACATTTTTCGCTAAGAATGTTTGATTTAAGCAATTTGTGATCTATAACTATTCCCCATTTTTTTATATCTTTCTATAATAATGTTATTCAAGAGGCAGGGATCACTTATAATGTCTGCTTTTTGAAACCTGTGTTGCACGGCATTTTTCCCTAGAACAATAACAACAAAAAACAGTTAGGAAAATTCACCAGCATTTGTGCATATCTAGAAGGTAGAAGTATTTAATTTCTCACATCATAATAATGCTAACATTTTCAATTTAATTTAATTTAAAGTAAATTATAGTTCAGCTCTCTAATGTTATTGTGTTACTTAATGGCCTTAATTCTGGCCTGATGTTCAGATTAGTAGCTTTGATTATTCTGTTTATATCAGCAACTGCTTCAGTTTACATACAAAGGACTCCAGAGCTTGGGGAAATAAAACTCATGATTCACTACACTTATCACATTAGATTATTATAAATAGGGAAATGATGTCATTAGGTTCAAAGCAAATGAACACATATTTATACAGATAGCAGATGCAAAATATAAAGGCTGCACTTCAAAAATAATTTCCTTTGGAACAAATTTAAAAAAAAAAAACAAACTTAAGAAACTTTCTAGTTTCTTGATTTGTGTTCCATCAAACTGCATGAACTTGTGTTATCAGAGTAGAAGCATCTTTTTTTTAAGTTCCTTTGTTTGACTACAACATCAAAATACGAAAACTAACCTGAACATGTTCTAGAAAATGCTTTTCTGTTTCCTTTTTGCCTAAATTTAGAGAAATTTTTCTTTTTATGCATCAACAATCACACACTTCTGTTCACTGCCTTCATTCTTGATGGCGGTTTTACACCAAAACTTCAGGACTAAGCTTGATAAACACTACTAAAAGGTCACAGAGGTCCCTGATTGCTAGTAGGGAACTGCAATGTGCCCACAGTGGCTATAAAATGCTACATTAAACATGCCTTGACATCCACAGAAGATCTTTTCCAAGATATTGCTTTAGCAACAATTTTAAGTAGATTTAAGAAAATTTTAGCAGACCAACTTGTAGCCCACTGCTGCAGTTGTAGAAAAACTGCTAGTACATCTGTAAGAAAATAAAGTGGTTCAAAATTTTGCTTAGCATTATAATTAATCTAGTAATTAAAAATACTGATAATGCATGGTAAAAAAGCACTGACAGAAGTAAAGAGCTGGCAGTCAGTCATTCTGAATATAAAACTTCAACATCCTGAGAACTGCTACTCCTTCTCTGACACCATTTTAAGCAGCAGTGGCTGCTGCTTTAAGAATCAGTGACATTTTTTTCTTTTCTCCTTGGATTTGTAACCAAAAATTAGTCAATTTCTCATCAGTCTTTGGAAGTTATCAGTCTACCATGTTCCTGTAACAACATCTAATTCCAGTCCCCTAGATAATATTTCATTAACTGCAAATAGTTAAACTGGCATCACCAACTTGAATAGTCAATTGGGACAAGTCATTCAAGGACTAGTATGTTCTTTTGAAAACTAAATTGGTTTTGACAGAATATTGAAAGATTATGTTAGTGTAGTGGAATGGGATTATAAAATAATTTAGCAAATGGTATTATCACAGATTCACAGAATCACAGAATCAATTAGGCTGGAAAAGAACTTTGAGATTATCGAGTCCAACCTATGACCGAACACCACCTTGTCAACTAGACCGTGGTATTAAGTGCCATGTCCAGTCATTTATTGAATACTTTCAAGGACAATGGCTCCACCAGTTCCCTGGGCAGCCCATTCCAGGGCCCAATCACCCTTTCTGTGAATAAATTTTTCCTAATGTCCAACATAACCCTCCCCTAGCACAGCTTGAGTCTATGTCCTCTTGTCCTGTCACTGATTACCTGAGAGAAGAGGCTGAACCTCACCTGGCTACAACCAGGTAGTTGTAGAATGTGATAAGGTCTCCCCTGAGCCTCCTTTTCTCCAGGCTAAACAACCCCAGCTCCCTCAGTCACTCCTCACGCTCCACACCCTTCACCGGGTTTGTTTCCCTTCTCTGGACTCACTCCAGCACCTCAATGTCCTTCCTGATTTTAGGGGCCCAGAACTGTACACAAAATTTGACATCTATCTAGACACCTGCAGCAGAATCTGTGTCATACAAGTCAAGGGTTTGTTTTTGTGACTGGTACGTATAGCCTATAAAGCCAAAACTGTACCAAAAATGTGTTTTGAAATGTCCATCAGCAGTGCCTGGATAGTTTACAGTGGAAGTCAAAGTCATGTCTTTTTGTGAAAATGAGAGGTTAAATTTATACTGGATGGGATATATTAGGAGCTGTCTAAATGGGTGATGCAGTGCCTCTTACAGGAAGAAAAAGCTGAGGCTACAAAGCTGAAACGCCTGTAGTTTGAATACAGAGAAATAAAAATAATAAATATATCCAGGAAGGTATTTATCATTAATATGATTGTCTGTTTTCTTGTTTTCTTCTGCCTTGTTTGCTTTTATGTGTTGCTATATGGTAAAATATGTTCCACAAACCACTTATTTGAACATGGAGCTCCTAATTGTAAAGAAAGTCTAGATGCAAATGTCTATAGGGCACATTTAATGCAGAAAAGCCTTCAAAACTCTCCAAAGCACAGAAGATTTTAAAAAGGTACATTTCTCCTTTGTAAGGTGAGTCAAAAGTGATCAGAGTAGTGGCTTCTCCCAGTATTTTCTTTCAAGGGCAAAGAAATAGAACATAAACAGGAAAAGATTACAGACACAGGAGGAAGTGTTGCCTGGCAGAGCTAAAGGGCAACAGAAAAAAAAGCTTCAATTCAAGTGAGACGTTTCTATTCTTAAAATTAATGTAGAACTCACTGAAGCATGTACAAAATGACAACAGGTTTAATATGTCTGCTACTTGTTAGACTAATAAAGCTGAATTTGAAAAAAATCCTGTATGCATACATTTTTTAAAAGGTGTTGCACTATTGATGTAGTAAGAGCAGAAGGGCAGTAACCTTCATTAAAACTTGGTTATGTGGTCATCTGCGTCGTTCTTGGCTGCAGTGCCAAGTGTGTTTTCTGCAAAAAAAGACTTCAGAGAGAGCACGACCTTTCTGAAGAATAGACTGGTATCCTGCAGAGCCAGGATCTGTGGTCAAGAATCAATACAGGCTTCTGGAGGTGTCTCGTTTGGTTTAATGGAGCGCGAGCAAAACGGCACGATGAGCGGCATAAATCCATAAACACTATTCAAATGTCATTTAAGGTGCCTTCAAGGTTAACAATCACTGCTATCAAATCAGCTGTCAGAATGGCAGGAAGCTTTCATTTGCTGAGAGGTCTAAGGTCTAATGCGGTAATTAAACCCAGAATACAAAATAAACTGTTCCCATGCAGTGTACCAGTGAGCTGGAGAATCCTAATGAACAGTCAGCATTGCTGCTGCTAATGGTCACAAAACTTTTACTTCTGCTCCAGCAGCTTTGTCTTCTTAAGCATATGGTGCATTAAGTGCTTTATCATGTTTCTAACACTGTTCCTTTGCAGTTTTCCAACCAAAATTCACTGAAAGCAATAAATTTTTTGACTTGTCACAACCAGTACCTGGATGAAGTACATCCACTTTTCAGCCAGCTCAGAGTGATTTAGAGGCTGTAACACTGATAGGAAGAGAAGCAAGTGTTACAGCACATAGGCCCTCATATGTGTTCTATCTTGTGAGTCTGAGTTCAGGATTGTTGGCACACTGTGACTCTACAGGCCTATATAACCTTGAAAACACATTAAGCACCTTCTCTACCCTGGAAATCACACTGGTCGTTTATGAAAAGGCTACAAAATAGTCTAAAAGCTACTACTGCTCTTTCCCTACTAAACTTCCTGGGAAAAAGGAAAAGATTAAAAAACAAACAAACACCACCACAAAAAAGCATCTGCTATATAGATGGCTGTGTGGGGAATATTATGAGTAGGACTGCTTGCTGCATTCCCAAATTGAAATTTATATAAAATTATACCAGCAAGCTGCTGGTAATAAAGAAAGATACCTTCTGTAAAAGCAAGTCCAAGCACTCCTGGCTGCCCAACAGCCTCAAGGGAAGCAAGGACTCGTTGGGGTTTCCTATGCCCAAACTGCAATCATCACACTCACTGCAGGGCCAGCAACAGAACGATACGGGATACTACAAAATGTTTTAAGGGCAAAGTACCAGTGAATAAGCCTTTGCTGAGCCTTGTTTTACTGCCTGTCATCTTTACATTAATAAATCAGGCTGAATTTCCACAGTGTCACAA
Organism: Molothrus aeneus; assembly: GCF_037042795.1. Classification (NCBI taxonomy): domain Eukaryota; kingdom Metazoa; phylum Chordata; class Aves; order Passeriformes; family Icteridae; genus Molothrus; species Molothrus aeneus. Next base: position 74,979,297 of record NC_089647.1, on the reverse strand, counting down.
ACCTGGCTGCAACCCTTAGGAGGACCAAGAAGTATCAGAAATTATTTTTCAGAACTGAGGCAGTGGTATTCAGTGATAGAAGGGGACACTGAAAGGACTTCTGACCCTGAGACTTGGCTTCATAGACTTAAAAATGCCCACTGTATCCAGACACAGTTAGCTTAAAAGCTTTTGTGATTGAATAATTGAGTACATTTATATTGCAAACTATGAGAGGGCAAGGAGAATGCTCAGTCACAGGAACTCTCAACACCCATTTAATTGCTTAATTGTTAGCTCTCTCCTGGCTCTTGCTGTATACAGAAGACTTGATATGGAAATTGGGTTTAGTCTCAAGACTGGTGGATATCAGACAACAATCTAACAAATGCCCTGAAATACAGCACTCCAAGAGAAAAAGAACTTTCACATTTCTGGTCTTCGGCCTTATAAACTGTGTTTGCCTTAGGTCCTAAACCAACTACAGCATTATGTAGTTCCTCAAGAATTTAAGAAAAAGAAAAAAAAAATACAATATACTGGACTAAACATGGTATTTCCTTGAAAGAAGCAAAGTCTCAAACTTGGAAAATGTTAAGCTTTTAGAGAAAATGATTTAACAGTCTCTTAACTGTGGAATATACAGAGCAATAATTCTGACAAAAGGTGACTTATCTTTCTGGGACACCTATCAAATTGATCGTGCAGATTAAATACGTGCTCCAAACTGTATGCATACAGGTACTAAAATCACAAAGTACTGCTGAAAATGTCCAAAACCATCCCTTGTGTAACTCTATTGAAGCCAGGGGAATGACGCCTGGGAGACATTTGTCACGTTTATAGGCAGGTTTCAATCTCAGCGACAGCGGAACAAAGGCCCCTGTCAGCAGGAGCTCTCCAAAAGTTCTCTTACAGAGTGAACAAGTGCAAGGCGTGGGCATGGGAGCCCCATTACTGACTAATTCAGGCCCCAAACGAGATTGAACCAGAGTTAGTAGGAAAGGTTAAACCTACTGCCTCTTCCTATATATGATACATCCCTGTGGGATCCCAGGTGGGTTTTAAGGTTCCTCTCCTGGTGCACCTTAGAAATATTAGTGGAACCTACACTCATTCCATCAATTCAACACACACAAATGTCATGACTCAGATCAGATCAGCCATATAGTGGCATGAGGTAAAGAAAGAAATAACCGGTCAAGATATTAAACTGTCCAGTTATTTTTCATACAGTTCCCTCCCTTCATCCATCCCAGTTAGGACACATTAAATAGAAAATGTAAACCAAAAAATGGAGCTCTGAGTAAAATAAATCACACATTAGTTTCATATCATTTGGGTAAAAAGCTTTCAATTTCTATCTAAAGATTTCTGATGATGCCTGGTTTTGAGTGACCATTAGGAAGTCAATGATAACAAACTGCATATACATCCAGAGGTGCTCCCATTGGAAGAGAAGGTACTGTTCCAATGAGAGGAAATTTTATCTGAAATGAACACATAACTTAAAAAGAGAAGGGTGGAAGTATGATGACAGCAACTACTGCACATGCTTTTTTACCTTACTCTGTTTCTCCCTTAATAAGGATTTGGCTGCTGAGCACTGAAATAACTGACCTTTCTTCCTATTTTCTACACCTTGAAATCATTGTGCAGACTGCAATTCCTAATGACCCCTGGAGTGGAAAGTAAAACTGTGTAGACAGATGGATTTATCAAGAGCAATGAAGATCACAGAAAATGGATGTCACAGATTACTGTATTTAATAAGACAAACAATAAAACTAATGGCAAAGTAAGTTTGAAAGTTTTTTAAATACACCTGGGAAAATACAGTAAGTGACATTCAAATGAAGAAATACTTATCTAAAAGAGATGGTTAACAAGCACATTGGCTTTTTTTTTTCTTGTCAGTTTTCAACAGTGGGAGAGGAGTTGTATGCTCTCTTAAAGACATTTTTCTGGAACTGATCCTTAGAAACAGAAATCCCTAGGGAAAACCTTAAGTGCAGCAAATCACTGAGTGCAGATCTGATACTTAGATAGCTCTGTAAAAAGATTATTCACTACAGATTTGGTAATGCCATGAAGCCACAAATAATGGAAGGAATATAAGGGCAACATCCTTACAAAGGAGAAGTGTCCATAGCTCCTGAGACAGGCCATTGGAACAAATTAGAGCAGTCCTTGTGCTCACAGCTGCAAAAAACCTAAAATCAAACCAAACCAAAACCACATTTTTTAACTCATGCAAGTATCATGGATTGAGGCCTCTATTTCAATGAAAGTCCTTTTTGTCTATCTATTTAGCACAAAGAAAAAAATTCTTACTCCTCTGCAGTAATAAATACTGTACTGTAGATTACAGAGTCAACAGTAGAGTGCCTGCTTCTTTTTAGAAAAAGAGGCAAACAAAATGTGGCCTAGCATGCAATAGAGTATTAAAAATCATAATCTTGTGAGACTGTCACTTATCAAGGAAATAAAAAAATAAATTAAAATCCTGTGGTATTTAATAAAGAGTGTTCTTCTGAAAGAGACAGTTAATGTCAATATGCTAAGTAGATCTATTCATTAGTGTACTGAAAGAGAAAGTTGACTAAATAGTTGGAGCCTGCAGGTAATCATTTCAGTTAATGAAGTATGGAAGATTGTAAATAAGTTCACACAGATTTGCACAAGATAGGAGACTAAATGAGAAACACCAATTTCTGGCCAAGTAAATGATCATTTGTATCAGGAACAAAATGCCTAATACTTCTAGCTTGAAATAGGACATTTATCTAGAAATTACATTAAACTTATCAGTAAACAACGTGTAAGTTTAAAAAAAGTGCATTTTGTGGAGTTAAGATGTATTGGTATGACTGTTTTACAAAACTTCAGTACAATTTCCGATTTCCACAATTTTTCAAAATGCAAGAGAAGAATTTGAAAGATCCAAATTTCATATCGATTTTTGTTTCAATTTCACTGACATTATTTGCAGTAGGATTTATTTGCAATGAAATTTGCCTGCTTTGAGGCCCTTTTCTCTCTAGCTTGTTTTGGTTCTTATAAAGATGGAAGATAACACAAATAGGATTGAAAAGAAACCCCATATATCTTCTGCATTTTATTAGGAAAGTGATTAGGAGAAAAATTTGCATAAAGGAAAACTATTCATTAAGCATGTGAGAGACTGGAAATAAACATCAATATCGTAAATGTAACTCCCAAATATCCAGTGAATGCAATACTACTCAAGCCCCTCCTATTGTCTGCTTTAAAAAATTGGATAAGAACATCACATATATACTTATATGAGAGTTTAGGTGCTTAATTAAAATGTTCATGTTTTACTATCACAACGACTGTAAAAGCCCCGTGCTGTTAAAACAGTTATTCATACATTGTGAGTTATTTTACTAATATTCAGAGTGATCCAGCTAGGTCACAAGACTCCTACTTGTGTATCTTTGAGAATTCAAACACACAGATGATCCACCACAGCGAGCCTTAGCATGATAATCCCCAGGGCACATGTTTTAATAATGCCTATTCTAAAAACGCTGCTATTTTTTCTTTGCAGTGATAAAGAAAACACAAAATTTAATGTTTATGTTTAAGCACAAAATGTCTGTCTGTTAAAAATGCCTGTCTCTGTCAGCTATTACTAAGCAGGCCTAGGGCAGATAATTTCATTTGAGAATATCAAAACTATTCCTAAAACTAGGTGTTTGTGATGAAAAGTTCTAATAAGACAATAGATAGAGGAGAAAGCTAAATTAATGAAGTCACATATTTTCTAGGCTTATCTCCAAGTAGCCTGAACTGTTATCTTGGTGGGTGATCATGCATTTACAACAGGTGATCCAAGGATTTAGAACCTGTTGCCTGGAAGTCCCAACATGGCCTGTTTTACAAACACACAGAAGTACAGGAAAGTGTCAACTGTATCATAAAGCAGGGTCTAGAAATTTGCAAGAACAATTGAACATTCAACAACAAGGAAAAGAAATTAGGGGAGCTAATTTTTCCCCCACCCATATTTAGACAAAATGAGTCTAACATGGAGCTCTTACTTTGGACTAACAGTACTTCAGTCTGAAAAGGCTCTCTCTCCATTTTTAGTGTCAAGCAATTGAAGTTCTGTTTTCTCTGTTCTAACTAAATGTGTGCATGTGGGTTGCATGCCAGGACAAATTGTGCCCTCAGTCTCTCCCACAGAGACAGAAAAATCCCAGACAGATTGCTCACATCATGCCTTGCCATCAATATCATCTCCCCTTCTATCTGTACCTTCCCAGAGCCTGCTAGTCCTATTCAAGGCATGACTAAAACCTCTTGTTCTCATGCCCATCCATCAAGTGCAGTGAGAGCAAGAGCATAACCCTGCAGTGGGCTTTTACAGGAACTGCAGAAAATAAACCCTTAGGTGCAGGTTACACATGGCTAGGTGGTGGTAAATAGGGGTGGTAAGCAGTAAGTGGTTAAGTGCTCTTACTGCTAAGGGGGCTTCTGCCAGAGAGAGCTCAGCTGGAACACCAGAGCTGGGGCAGCATCAGTACGGCGGGCAGGTCTAGAAAAGTAAGATTTCTTCACTCTCCAGCTAAGCAAGCTTTAGCTGACAAATCTGGAAGACACATGAAATATGGAGGTCTACAATGCTACTCTTGCAAGTCACTGCCAACGTCAAAATCGCAATTTGAATAATCTGTCCTTTATGTCATTATTATGCAGGTTCTTTTTTACCCTGGTAAACTACCCTTCTTTCTCTCTATAATCTGGGATGCTTCATGGAGACCTGTACCCTCACTATCTCCCTAACGTATCACTGTATGGATAGAACATTAAGAAAGAAAACTCTGGGATTCAGGAGCAGGGGGGGGGGCTATACCATTGATTTGATAGACTCAAAAGGTTAATCTTCAGCTACATCTTGTTCATTAGTCTGAATATACATTTAAAACATCAATGTGCTTTAAAGTACTTTGTCGGTACCCATTAAGAATGTGCGTTGCATATTTCAGACATCTTGATAGTAATAGGTGCTGAAAAGCAGGCAGTGTTCATCTTTTTAATGAGTGGTTTTCCCTCTGAGTGCACTATGGGGCTATGATGCAACATAAAGTGACCTTGTATGCCCTGTGGACATGCAAGAGCAACCCATTCTGTGAAAATCAGGCAGTTAAAAGGTGTAATGTGTGAGGGTGACTTCAAAGCAGCTATTCTTTCAGGTCTTGATTGCAAGCCCTACTTCTTCCCACTGATATAAGGGAAGTGAGGAGGTCTACAAAGATCTTTCTAATACTGGCCACCTGCACTGGAATGTGGACAGCTGAAAAAAAGGAGCCACTGTAAGGCTATTATTCCGCCTCTGATACATGATACACTTTTTCACACCATGCTGCTAACAGAGCTACACCGTGCAAGTAAATATCCTGCAGGAAATAGATTAATTGCATCTGCCAGTTAGGGACAAAACTACATCTATTCTGCTAAACATCCCTGTGCCCCAGGCCATGCAGTGAATAAACTTCTTGGTTGGGCTGGAAGTACGACAGCCCGCAGCCCAGTCCCACTTGCTCATGCCATCTTTCTGCCTCTTAGAAATAATTGTTTGGGCTTTAAGATGTTTCAGTTTGAATACCTGAAATAACAGGAAGGCTGTCATGCAATCTGTCAGCACAGAACGGTGTGTACACAGCACGCTGCTGAGGGAAGGAAGGATACGGCATCGGAACATATGGCGTGTTTCAGAGTACACAGCCCGTTGGGATGGCATAGAGGACTGTGTAGGGCAGAGGGAACCAAACCTGGCACGGTCCCGGCTGAGGAATGATTTGTCCTCAGGAAGAAGCATCTCCTGAACTGCACCTGGGTTCACCTTGGAGGGAGGAAACACTTTGATTTGCTTCACCAGAGAGCCTGAGCCTATGGTATCACCACATCACAAAGAAGCATTTGATTTATTTGACAATGCCAACACATACAAGGCGCATCCTTTTCCACTGAAGCTGCAGGAACCAGTTGTGCAAGTAGTGCATCTGTTCTGCCAGCAGCTTTGTAAGATGTGAGGGTAGGAGCAGAGGGTTTCACAACAAAGGTCAGGGACAGCAGCAGAGGAATGGTGCCACAGTAGGAAAATTGTGGTTGCTGGTACTGATGGCAATGAGCTCCACCAACAGCTCCAACACTGCTCACACTGCTGCTGGGGAAATGCCATCTCCTGCTGCCCCTAACCACACACTGTGGGAGTCAGTGATTGTAAAGTATGTAAAGGAGCAGCTGACCTGGGAAATACGAGCATGACTAACAGCAGTCCACTGCTGTTTTCTTTAAAACATAAGTACCAGGACAGCAACTCAGTGCCTCCAGCAGGGGTTAAGCACAGTGCAGAGTAGCAACTGGATTCTACTTTCAACATATGGAACAAGAGGATTGCCAGGCTTTTAGCATGGTACCTTCTAAATGTTGCTATAAAAACGCTGTAATGTAAAACAGTACTTTAAACTGAAAAGAGCTTTTGCCTCCCCCGTGCACACACACACATGAGTAGGCTGCTAACAGGATCATGGGGCACCAGGCTGGGCTCAGACAGCCCCCACAGTCAAGCACTGTCTCACACAATATCATCACTCCCCTTCAGTGGAGCTTAGACCACCCTGCATTCCTCCTCTGAGGAGTTGGGAATGCTTCAGGAACATGTGCATTTACCCTTGCAGATGTAGACTACAAACAACAAAAGCTGAACAAATGAGTATGGCAAAGGTAAGCTCAGACTCATGATGACTTGGGAGTGTCAGATAATGCCTGATCATACATTCAGGGGTTTCTCTTTTCTTCTCCCATTACTGACTTGATCATTTGCCACTAGGTGAGCACACTGCTCGCTAAGGAATTGCTCTTCTTCACCAGAACTGAGCACAGAACATAACAGCTACACAGATACCTTTAGGCATCTGTTTGCCACAGAGAGTTTGGGATAGATTAAAAAACACCACAATAACCTTTCCACTAATATCTCATGGTTAGCAAATGACTGTTGCTTGTTCTTTGGAAGATCAAGTGATTTAAATTTTAAAATAGTTATAATTCTACCTTTGACTGTAACTCCTATTGCTGTTCCAATACACTGCCCTCAAGGCTATCAATAACATCACAAGAAACCTCTGCCACTGCCTCTAGAAATTGTTTAAAACCATGAAGATGAAAGAAGAAAGGAAAGCTAGAAGAAAAGCAGAATGGAAATGTATGCCTTAAAAGCCAGTGTTTGAAAGAAATATTTGAAATAATGTCTAGAAACTTATAAAAGGATTAAGTGCATATTAATTCTTCTTAATAAATGAAATAAGAAAAAAAATAGTGTCAGAATCTTTGTAATTCATTGAATGCAGCTGAACATATGAAAAAATACTTGGGACTGTGCACTTCTGACTGGACTAGAAGATTTGGTATATCAAGCTCATTAAGAGTTGATGTCATAACAATGGAGCATTGCTAGGCAGGAAATATATCTATGAAGAAGAACATTTCATGTATCTGGAAACTTTTTTTTTTCAGATGAATGCCAGCAGAGACTTACTCAGCTGGAGTTTTTAGAGAATTAAGATTCACTCAGCAATATTTTAACAATGCAACACTTTTTAGGAAAGAAAGCAGTATTTAAATTCTGAGAGTAAACCTTATAGTGAATAAACAAATATTCATTTAAAAGAAACCCTTTTGATAAATTAATAAGAAGAATGGGTTAGTTGGTATAAATGCACACAAATGTACTGCAACTGTCAATTTATATTTATTTGAGTAAATAGTATCAAAGTCACAATAAGATCCCATATATTTAGAATACTGAGTGATAACCAAAGTAGCATCAAGAGAAATACACAACTCAGACCTAGGCCTAGATGACCATTTGAACCCAATGACTTTATATCTGAAAACAATTTTATTTAATTCAGATACTTTCATATTCATCTATGGGTTTTAATTTTATTTCTCTGAGACATTTGCATTTCCTGGTAAGGAAACTGCATGCCTATAAAGCAGATCAAAATTCAAGGATTGATTTCACTTAGAATAAATAAAATGCATTTCACAAGCACTCTTGCAACACAACACATTCACAGGATATGTGAATTACATAAGAGTACTGATGACATGAGCTTCAGAAATTGTGTCTTTACTTAGAGATATCTTTCACATCCAATATAAACTGCCTCCTAAAAAAGGGTATCCCTGTCTCCTTCCCATGTCTACCTTCAAACACTGAGCAAAATTCTCGTTTCCACTTTTTTGAGCAGCACTGGTTCTTTCAGGATGAATGTCCCCTGCATTCACAACTGTATGAATGTATTGCTGTCAGTCTCTTTTTCTAACTTCTCATGCCTCTTAAGTTCATTTAATGCATTATTCAAAGCAAGGACCAAGCTTTTCTCTTCTGTTCAAGATGTCTATTACACTTCAGGAAATGAACAAGCAATAACTGCTTCCTACAAAGTCAGAAGCTTGCACTGACAAACTGGGATGTAACAACTCAGCTGACTAATTGGCTTTTACAAACTTTTGTGAGATTTGCTTTGGAGTTAAAACATTGGAAGAAAGAGTCTATTTTACCACAGCTACCTGTATTTTATAGCAATAAAGGGAAAAATGTCACCAGATCTTTAGCCTCTGAAGAGATGTGGATTTTACTGTTTTCTGCAAGTCTCCAGAAAGACTCTGTGGGCTGCTAGCATAGTCACTACACAAAATAAGATTGGTTCTCCTGGGCCACACTTCTATACATTTTATTCCTGACAAGAGGACCAAAGGCAACAAAAACCAGTCTAGGGAGATGTACTAGGAAACAATAAACATAGTATTATAAAGCTTGCAAAAGGAGAATTACCCACTTTGAAACACACAGCCTCTACCATACTGCACCCACCTTCTATTCAGAGGCAAATAAATTCTCCATGACAGCTCCTAATGGTCTCCACAGTTGTTCACTGAACTTGCCCTCAAGTTACAGGGTAATAAAGGCATAACAACCCTTGGCTGACTAAATGAGGAGGTGGGTCCTCTCATTAAAGCCCATCTTTCATTACTTGCCCTTTTCTTTTGGTCATCCAGTGAAGTAACGTTTCACAACTCCAACTAAATCACGAACAATTAATGGCCTAATATATCTTTATTCCAGTTAAATCCCTCTGTGGGGCATCACTGTGGTAATGCTCCAAAACTAGGTTACAGTTTGATTGAAAGTCAGCAATGTAGCAATAACAACAACCCTTACTTCAACTAAGCATATGGAGGCACTTGGTATTACTATCCCTAAAACATCATGCTGTCAGCCTTCTTTATCGAGATTATTAAAATTTTTACACAACATATAATTGCATTTCTGCTGAATGCCACTTTTCCCATTCATCTGTTATTAGCTTGTTAAATTTTGGTCACCCTCATAGGAGGCCACCTACATACATCCTGAAAATTTGAGAATTACATCTGTGAATACATGCTCTGACCTGCTTTCAGCCTGACATCCCCACAAAGAGGAATAGAATCTAAATTTATTCGATACAAACAGACAAGAATTTGCCCAGATAACCATATTGCTACAGTGAATTTCTGCCAAAAATAACTATTAAATTTAGATGAAATACTATCTTATTCTGTTCTATTTTCATATATGCAAGCTTCTTAAAAGGACTTTGAGTATAAACTAGGGATCTGATCCTTCTAAATTCTGAAACCAAAGACGATGTGACCAGTTTTTAAGGGTACTGATTTCTACTGCACTTGAACATCACTTCAAAAAGGCTCTCAATGCACTGAGCACTAGCCAAAAACTCAAGAGATATTGAAGGCAATCACATAGCCTCTAATCTTATTAGACACAATATTCTTACCACAGCTGTCTTAAACCTGTTTTACAGAAGTGATGGAACTCCTGTTTAAAACGGTTATTACACAGGAGTATGTTGTTATTGCCTTACACATATAGAAGCTGACTTACTGTAAACCCAAACCAAGCCCAACATAAGCTGAAGTCAATAGTCAGGGAAGTAGAATAAATAGAGGATTAAAATCATGATGGATTCCTTGTATGAAGAAAGGAACCTCCTCATGCACAGTCCTTGACACAGGAAAATAATGGATATGCCCACCTCCTTCTCTCCAGACATCCACTAACTGGGAATTTTGTATTTTATACAGTGATCAGCTTGGCAGGAAATTTAGAGAAGGAAAACCTACATTGCATGATTTCTAAAATGGCAAACAACCTGAGAAATCAACTTTCACTAAGACTTGCTGATGTTGATTTTGTTCTCATGTTGATGAAGTCAGCATGTTGATGTTGATTTCATTTACCCATGCAGATCATTGATTTCACCACATCCTCTGCATATTAAGGGCAATGAGATCCATTATAAGTGAGTGCATATTCTATCTAATAACTTGTGTGTTTTCCTCTAATTAGTTAGTATGCGTATAAACATATTTTTAGGCTTTTTGCAATTAATATTCTATTACCAGTAGTCCCTTTTGTGGGTAAAAACTAGACTTCTTTCTAGTTAAGGATGGGAAGATTTTCACGTATATATGCTTCCTCCACTCAATTTCCTTTTTCACTTCCTTTGGGGTTTTTTTGGGGTTTTTTGCTGTTTTTGTTTTTTTTTGGTTGGTTGGTTGGTTTGTTTGGTTTTTATTGGGTTTTTTAATTGGTATTTATTGGGTTTTTTGTTTTTTATTGTCCTCCTCTTTGAAATACAAGAGTCCTTTTTGCATAAGAGTAACAGGGCTTGCTATACCAAACTTGTAATGAAATTCAAATTTCACAGCATTTTTTTTTATTGGTAGATGCTGATCAGCTTTGCCATTGGAGAGTGGATATAGCTTTTCTCAATATATTTTAAAACAGAGTCTCTGACACATTTTATAGCCAGGATAATATGATGGGACATTTGTTTCTCAGTTACAGTGCTTTTCTGTTGACTTTGTAACTGTTTAATGAACATGAATGTCTTTAAAACTCCTTGCAATTAAAATATCATTTTCATTCTACTTTCTATCACATGAACTCACATGAACAAAGAAAATAATATTGTCCTAAATTTTCCACATTCCAGGAATAAGTACACTCCTTAATGGTGTTAAGGAGTATAGGCTGCATTACGTGTACTGGCTGATCTTGTTTTACTGACTGTAAAACAGGGTGTTGTAAAATGCACATATGTTGGTTGTTGTAGTGCATTTTTATACTTTGTAATACTTTGAAGTAGTTTTGTTTTGTATTCCCATATTTTTCCCAAATGGTTTATCCCAGACTGTACCCCCCTCCCTTTACCTGTGTTATCCCTCTCCCGGGATGAGATCATCCCCAAACCCCACCCTGGCTCTCTGTCAATCACTCAGCATCCCATCCCCTCCATCCAGAAGTTTCGGTCCAGGTCGTCGAGTGATTTTCCAGAGGCTGGGAGTCAGCCCCCCAGGCCTTGCCCCATACACTGTCCTATATGTCTATCCCCCAGCATCCATCCCTTAGGGTCACTCATTGGCTAGTAAATGTTATCTACTTTTGGTTTCCACCTCCCTTTAAATGTGACCTTGGCACATCTCCCGGGGCTCTCTGCAGGAGGCCCCTGAGGTGCAGGAGCTCCTTTGGGATCCTAATAAAACCTTGGATTAACCCCTGCTAAGAGTCGGCCCTTTATCGTCTACCGATGTCTCTGGTGTCTCTTGTGCTGCAAAGGCGACCAGCCCAGGTGCCCTCAGCACCCTCGGGGCAAGAGAGTGTCTCCCTGCTGTCAGCCCAGGTGCCCTCAGCACCCTCGGGGCACAGAGAGTGTCTCCCTGCTGTCAGCCCAGGTGCCCTCAGTACCCTCAGGGCACAGAGAGTGTCTCCCCCCAGCCCAGGTGCCCTCAGCACCCTCGGGGCACAGAGAGTGTCTCCCCCCAGCCCAGGTGCCCTCAGCACCCTCGGGGCACAGAGAGTGTCTCCCTGCCAGCCCAGGTGCCCTCAGCACCCTCGGGGCACACACAGAGAGTGTCTCCCCCCAGCCCAGGTGCCCTCAGCACCCTCGGGGCACACACAGAGAGTGTCTCCCTGCTGTCAGCCCAGGTGCCCTCAGTACCCTCGGGGCACACACAGAGAGTGTTTCCCCCCAGCCCAGGTGCCCTCAGCACCCTCGGGGCACAGAGAGTGTCTGCCCCCAGCCCAGGTGCCCTCAGCACCCTCGGGGCACAGACAGTGTCTCCCCGCTGTCGGCCGTGTCGGGGCTGCCCTCCCCGGTGTCTGCCGACTCGGGACTGGCCCAGGGTTCCTGAGAGGCTCGCAGAGAAACAGAGACAGTTGGTTATTAAGATATTTTGACAAGCTCTACATACATCACAAAATTTATTAAAAAACCTCCAAACGAACAAAACCAACAGAAAAAATAAGTCATTAGGGGGAAATTTTGAGTAATTTCTGAGGAAATGCCCATACTGATTCTCTGTGTTGCTAGAGGCAGAGTCCTTCATGTCAGATATGGAACTGTGGTTTTGGTTACTTCTAATTAGATGGTCCTAGAACACTTTTTTTGAAGAATTCAAGGAAATAAAGGCCCAGCATCCTGGCAAGACTCCAGTGCTGGTAATTACATTATATTTCTAATTTTTTTCCTTTAAATTGCAGCTGGGGAAAAAGAGTGCATATTATCTCTAATGCTGATAGGAAGAAAAACCAAAACCCTGCTGTCCTCATGCTGCTAATGGAAACGGATGTAGTGCTTCTAATTCAAAATGAGTGTATGAAGGACCTGCAATTGCACTTTGAGCAGGGCAGGACAAGTGGGAGGTGCTGCTTTTAATCAAGAAGAGAAAATCTGGGGTTTTTTCCTATAACATAGTTATATTACTCATTTACTTTAGAAAAACAGCATGCATTTATCATAGCAAAGCAGAAGAAGCAGGTAAGATTTTGCAGACTCTTCATAAAAAATCATGTACCCATTATAGGTCTGGTAATTTCCACAGAAGAGATTTAATTTTACTGTATTACTGAAAGTACTTGCCAGGTCTTAGAAGAAGTGTATTCCTGGGGTTCAGGTCTTCACTGCTTTTAATGTAGTGAAAATACTGTGGATAGTCACTCCGAGAGAGCTGGCAAAACTAAATTTGAGTAGTGGATGGAAATCTTCCTTTGTTCAGCTCATTTTAGGCCACTATATCGAGCAGCTACTTTTCTTTACTGTGTGTGTCATTTCAACACTTTTTCCAAAGCACTTTTTGCTTTCCACCAACCTGGATTTCTGATACAATTCTCCAGGAACTAATGAGAGCTAAGAAGTGAGTGCAATTAAAACATGCCACTTTGAGCAGCTGATGCATTTTTCAGGAAAACTTTGATCATTTTTCCTTGAGGAGTATAAATGAAAAGAAGAATGCAATTGGAAGACAAAGTTATATTACAGATCTGGATTCAGGGTCAAGGGACATGCCCTGGCCTGAAAGGCACCTTAATACTGCTGAAGAAATTATCCACACTGTCCACATGAATAAAGGACCTGGGTCAGTTTTCACCCTACATAAAATCTAGTACCTTCCAGCATTCCAGATGGTATTATTCCAAATCCCAGAAATACAAAGAGATTGTGCATACCTCCTTTACACATGTGTCAGCAACCAAATACCTCTAGGTTTCTTTGCATCCTCTATAGGTGGAAGTGTCAGGGTAGCAGGGAGAGCCCTACCTTGCTACAAGAGAATTCCTACTAGAATCAGCAGAAAATCACTGAAAAGCACAAATGTACAGACAGAGAGTCTTACTTTGTCACCTCTGCTTAGGTATTTCTCTCCTGAATTATTTTTAATAGGTACAACTCCCACCTTTTTGCTTTCTGTATAGGTTTCTGTATTGTTTGAGGGCTATAAGGACATAAAAGTCATCTGTGTAGTTTCAAGTACTTGAGAAGAGAACAAATGCATTTTTAAAGCAGGAAAAAAACTGAAGCTTGTTATTTTAGAGGTAAATTGTTAACCTTTTCATTATGTAATGGTCCATGGACTTGAAGAAAAGAATAGGATGTGGATCATGGTCCCTTTTATTTTTTTCTCTTTATTCTTTGGAGATTCAATTCACCTCAGGTTAAACTGAAGTTCTTTCTTTGTCATTAAGTTTCCCAAAAATAGATCCTAGGGTTTAAATATAATTTACATAACAGTCAGAAGAATAATCACATAAATAAGAATATATATGATTAATCACAACTGCTGCTATATTAGCACAATACTATTTTTAATTTATGGGGCCCACAATGGCATTTTTACTAACCTGCCAAGGGGCAGGTAGCAATTAAATAAGCACAGTGATTAACTGATGAGTCACTGCATAGGCATACAGAGATAGATTGATGGATTCATTGATTGATTGACTGATGAATCCTTCCCCTGTGATCATGCCACAGCATACCTAAATGACGAGGAAACTCTTGTGTGACACACAGTGTCCTCAACAACAAAAAGATTATAAAAGTATCACAAATATAGAAAAGTATTGTTAATGTTATTTTTGCTGAAAGGGAACTATTTTGCTCTCAACAAAAGGGATGAAATCTAGACCCTGTTTCAGCTGCCATAATCTGCTGAGCACTTACAATTCAATGGGGAGAAAAGAGCTGTGTTGAAGTGCTCTGGTAATGATCCTTCTGCCTGAAGAGTAACTGAAACTTTCAAAACACTCAAGATGTGCCCATTTTTACGCTCCCGATAGTGAAAGGAAACACAGTGTTTTTCTTCTGAAAATGTCAGATAAGATACGTGCTCTGGTTTTGTACCTCTTTTCTTGTTTCCCTACCCAGATATCTACTAATTCATACAGCTCCATGGAAACAGAACAACTGACAAAAAACAGTTAAAGACTGGGGAGAAGATACAAAAGGGAATTTGAAGAAGCAGCTTTTGGTTTTGTCATTCTTTCAGGTAGCAACATATGAAACTTATCCTTAAAATGCATTTAAAAGCAACAAAAGATAAAAGCATGGAAGTCCATTTTTCTATGATAAATTAGGCTGGCATTTCAAAGGAAGATATTGCAGATGAAAGCAGTTAGAATTTTCAATCAAAATTCAGTTCTCATTTGGCTTGCAGAACCAAAAGTTTCCAGAGGGATGAGGTGTTGCTTTTAGCAAAGTTACAATGGCCTGTGAAAGGGTGCAACACACAGATCTATGGCCAGTAAGCAGCTGCTCACAGAGTTCATTTGTGATGTTTGAGACAGGTTGATACTGCTGTTCTCCCTGATTCAAACATGTAACTTCATCTTTATATTCTTGTTTTCACTTCAGAGATATTGGTTATACTTCAGTGTAGTACTGGGAAAAGCTTTTGAAATAGCAAAAGTGTCTTAGGAGTGCAAAATTTCTTTCCTCCTTACTTTACTTTCAAGACTTAAATATTACCTACAGATACAGAAAAATCCTGAAAATAAGTTTATATAATTTACAATCTGCTTTCTATTCTCAAATTACCAAGATAGGGTATTATGAAAAAGAAGTTAATAGCATGAATATTCATCTAAACTATACAACTGTATACTCTAAATTGTCTATCAAAGATAGAGCATACTTTATTGTAACATTCTACAGATTATTTAGTATTTTCTTTTTATTTTTTTTTCCTGTACTCAGACCAACCAAGACAATTTCTTAATACCAAAAGATGTGCAGAATACCAGAAGAAGAAAACAAATGAATAGACTAAACTTCAGGTATGAAGGAGGGGATGAAGATGTATTTATTTAGTCATCAGACCAGATGAGAATATAAATTAATATAGACAGCTCCTAGGACCACTGCTTCATAGTGTAATTGGAATTCATTAAGCATGTCTCTTAAAATCATATGTCCCTTCAAATTCATGTAGATACACTACTCCAATACCTACATCTATACCTGGAGATCAAGGGAGAGTCATACAACCTAAAGGAAGTGCTGACAGGGAGGTAGCTGGGACATTTCCACTGCTGTCAACAAGGAGGAAGGCAGTGTTTTGCTAAAAGCAATTAGATCTTCAGTAGGTCATTGTCTGGAGATGTGTATCTGGTTCCACTTTTTATGGGGATAGCTGAGGGCCACATTTCCCACTTCTCTACAGTGCTCAATCACAATCCCAGAATTACTTAGAGATTAGTTGAGGTTGGAAGGGACCTTTGCAGGTCATCTTGCCCAATCCCAAAATAGGTTCTCAGGTAGGTTATGCTTTGGTGAAATGATTTGGGAATGGAGAGCTGCTCTCAAAGCTCCATTTTCCTGACAGCTGGGACAGGCCCTGAACAGTTCTTGGGAAGGAGAATGCTGAAACAGGAGATTCAGGGCATAAAAAAACCAGGCCTCTTCCCTGAGCAAAGGCAGGTGCTAGGCAGGGATGGACAAAGTGCTTCAACAGCTCTTCTGGATGGTGTGAAGGTCTGCCCATCTCTGAGGTAGGGTGATTAAAAAAAATGCAGAGTGAAACAGAGGCAGCAGGCAACAAAGCAGCCAGGTGGAAGAACGGAATCCGTGAATAAAAGCACATCTTACATACTGTGCTTCAGGAACAGTACTTTGACACAACCCTATTTATTTCACAAAGGAAGTACAAAGAGAGATTCAACCTCATTGTCATTTTCTCCTTTAACACAAAGGATCCTCGGGACTCTAATTACTAGCTAGCTTCTCGCATCAAGAAAGGGAAATGCTGGTAGGAGACATGGAGTTTATTTTTAAGAAGATAAAACTGTGAGCAGGTTTTTCTGATGAACCACAAAAGAGCAGATGCCAGCATGTTTAAAAAACTCCAAAACAGACACAGTAATTTTAAATAAGAGTAAAAGACAAGAGGTGCAAAAGGGGATCAAAGCAGCATCTGGTAATTTCTGAGAAAAAGAGAAGCTGACTTTAAAAACAGCTTTAAACCCTTGTTGGATTAGCTGCTATCAAAGGCATCAGTAGAAAAGCATCAGAGGAGCTGATGAAGTGACCAGCAGACTGCCTGTCATAACTAAAAAAGTTTTTTGTGAAGTACCCAATGCTAGTCAAACTTTTGTTCTGAATTTGCTAATGGAAGTGACCTATAACTTGAACTTCAAAGCTCAGAAATCATGTTTCATGACTACAGTGTAAGTCAGTCATCTGGATACAAAACTGAGCTTGCCATAGTTCTTTAACAGATTTTTTATTTATAAAAGACATCTATTCATAATATACTGACACTCAAAGAAAGAGACATGTGGCTGTTCCAACTGAAACCTTTTTTTTTCTTTTCTTTTTTTCTTTTCTTTTGCCAGAGGAAGAGCTTTCTTTGAAATACAGCCAGAACAAATGGTTGTAGGGATCAGGAATGGGGTTCCTAACAGTCACTCCTAATCAGCTAAACATGCTAGACCCCTAGGGCACAAGGCAGTCTCCAAAAACTTGCCAATACTATGCAGATCTGGCACAACCCTTGTTATAGATGCCTCAGTCTAAGTAGTTAATTTGAGTTGGCCAAAGACCAAGCAAGAGAATAAAACTGCTGTCAGGCAAGAGAAATGAATGCGAAGGCTGTACTGACAAATTCAGCAGGGTACACTCACTACCAAGTCTATGTGCATTCAAAGAATTAAATGAAGAATCACTGGATGACTTGCTACTTTTAGCCTGGTTAGTAATGCCTAGACAAAGCTTCTGTACACTCTCTATACTAGAAGCAACATATTTAAAAATTATTTGAGGTAATTTACCCCATCTTCAAACTGAATGGAAATAGTCCCAGTTTGTTTCAAAGTAGTGATTCACACTGATTTCACCCATACAAAATGAACACTGAGGTGCTACAAAATGACTAGATTCAGCGGATCCTTGCAGAAATTAAGAGCTTTACATATTCTAGTCTTACTAGTGTAGATTTGAGTTTGCCACACTTGCATCAACTTCAGCACAGACTGCATGAGAAACCACTTCTGTTTTGAGCAGAGAAAATTCATTCCTTAAGAGAACTCTTGCAGGTCCTTCTGTTTCAGCATTTCTGCTTTAAAGACCTTTCTAGAGCTGGAAAAAAAAATAGAGTACAAAGAAGCAATTATTGGATTTCAATGTACATTTTTTGTTTTGTTTGGGACTTTTGTTGT
This sequence comes from Molothrus aeneus, assembly GCF_037042795.1. Lineage (NCBI taxonomy): Eukaryota > Metazoa > Chordata > Aves > Passeriformes > Icteridae > Molothrus > Molothrus aeneus. The sequence continues at coordinate 74,961,221 of NC_089647.1, read as the reverse complement.
TTTTGGTTTTTGGGGTTTTTTTTGTTCTTGTTTTTGTTCTGTTGGTTTGGGGTTGGTTTTTTTTTTTTGTTTTTTTGAGAAGAAAATCCAACACAAGATGACATTAGGGCTTAAGTTAATACAGTGCTTCACTGCTTTCAGTGCTATGTATGTTGGGAGAAGCTTGGGGCCAGGGTGAGCTCTATTGCCTTTCAAGAACTCTGTTGACTGAAGAATCTTAGAAGGAACTTAAAAGAAATTTTACAGTGTTGCATGAATGTAACTAAGTAGGATAAGGTTAAAACTTTTTTTACCCACTGGACAACCACAAATATTACTATAAGTAGAAGAAAAAATAATTCATCATTTCAAGGAACACTTTTGCCTCTGAAAACATGGTTACTTGTCTCCACAATCACAGAACAGAATCTTCTTCCAAAACAAATGCAAGTATACTGCAAAACAGGCATGCAAGAAACAAACAGACCAAACCAATCAACCAACCAAAACTTCAAAACTCTCATAGATTTGTTAGTAAATCTAAAAAAAAAAAAATAGAGAAAAGCTTAGAAAACATAGTGACTTTAATCTACTAGGAGTAACTCAATCAAAATTTCCAACGGGGAAAGGAGAGTGTACTAGGGATCTTTAAATGAACTGCTTAATCCCTGAAGTGTCTTAAAATTTGTCTTGCATTGCTATAAAAGGCCTCTATCTGATTTTGTTATGAAGAGCAGTTTTCTGGTTTTCCAGAAGTATTGAGTAAACGATCAAGACCCTTCCTGGCATAAACATGCTGAAGATCCAATTTTGCAAAGGCCTTTTCATTTTAAATGCTATGAATTTATTTTCTGTCTCCTACTTTTACAACTTCATCAAGACTCATCAGCAAGTTCTTGTAGAAGCAAGAAAAAAGTGGATTGTTAACAGCATAATATTGTCTTTTTTTGGGGCTTAAGATGTGATAAATTGCAATATTTGGATGCAAAATTTTAATGATTCATGATACATCAAGAGAAAGCTTAAGCAGCACTAAATATTCAGAAGTCTTATCCAGGAGTGGGTGAGAGGAAGCTCTGTTTATGGGTACTGCCACATGCAATGAAAAAAGGATCTGAACAAAGAAAGTTACAAACTTGTATTATGATTTAAAAATTGCTGGTGACACAGTCCTTCCAAAATCCTTTAGGATAAACACATTTTTCTGTTGCATGCAATGCTAACAGAAAGTTGATTATGAAGACAAGACTGCTATCATTAAAGATTTTGCTGCATTCAAAGGTAAGGATTATAAACACTAATTTATACAACAAGCTTTGAGATGCTTTTGTCATCCCTATGTTACCTTAAAATCAATAGAGACAAATTAGCTCCTCCAGAGGGTTATTAATTTTATTTTGTCTGAGAAATGTGACATGACTTAACAGCTTAAGACAGAACTGATGCAAGAAGAGTGATCTAGATCTTTCCACAACACAGCTCACAAGAAAATAAGTGTGAACAGAATTGCTAAATTTTCACAATGAGTGAGAAAGTAGGAATTTTACAGAGGCCATCAAAGGCCTTCTGTGCTTTCAAAATTAGGTTGTACCCTGGGTTCCAAGTCCCAGCTGAGTTTAATTCTCAGGAGTACAATGCACCTGGGCATTCAAATTGGAATTCAGATTCAGATTAAACAACATAAATGAGTTAAAACTTCTTCTCTAACAAAGTAACAGATCCACAGTCTGTTGATGATCTTTGGCAGAGGTCAGGTTATTCTTTATATGCACATACCAGATTAAGGTGTTTAATCAAACTCATCTATTTTTCAATTAAAACAATCTGCCTAGGCACCTCCTAACAGTCAAACACCTATTGGTGCAGCTAAGGTCACAAAGAATTTCATAGAAAACCTCCAGATTGAAAAAATATTAAAGTTAACAGGAGAATGTATTTCTCTTTACATAAAGAACATTAAAGAAGAGTTTATTTCTGACTTAGATCCTTACTGGTGTTTAACCACAATGCCATTCTCCACTGTGATGCTATTACATCTCAATGAGAAGCTTTGGAAGAAACTGACATTTCATTGGAGTTGTACATCAGTGTATGTGATATATTGCAAAGCGAAATGTGCTCTTTTGCATTTAAATGGGCAAGGAGATGAAAACATTAAATTGTGCTTCATTACAAACAAACATAGGACTGTCCATTTGTTATACTTTCTTCCCCCGACTCAGCTGATGAACAACCAAATCACTAACACAAGCTTGATACCATTGGATAGGTTTGTGCCTTTACCACACTTACAGAAAGATGTTGATTTGCATCCTGCAGAGTAACTAATATTCTGTAGCTAATTGTGTGCACTGCCATGACAGAACATCTAAAGAAGGACATTACCACATACATCTCAGAGGGAATAGGAAGATACTTCATTTACAGCCACCCATCTGTCTAGTCACATACAGAATTACATACAAACACAATGCACAGATCACTATGTCCTTCAGGAACCACTGTCCCTTCACAAAAGCCTGGCTCTATGCACAACTCTATTCACATACCAGTTCTCTGTGTTGCAAGATTCTGTACATTGCATGCTTAATGACAGGCACAGAAATTTGAATTAGAGAATTAGAAAGGAGAAGATAAATGCGAAGGTTAATATAAGCATAAAGAGGAACAATCTAGCTTTATTTTTTTCCCAGCACAGTATTTATCTTGCTGATGTCTCCCAGTGGGACACTGTCCTGTGAAAATGAAAAATACTGCAGAGGTCCTGTCAAAATGCAGTTCAGCAAAGATTAATGTTCTGCTGGAGAACAAAAAAAAAATAAGTTTCTTTTCAGATTTAGATGACTCAGAGACTCTTAACAGCAATTAACTGTTGAGAATATTGATAACTTATAATTCATCATAAACATGAAAGTAAAGGGAAGTATTATCACACTGACTTCTCAGTGGCACACTCAATAAACACATCTTTTTTGGAAGAGTCAGAGAAAGTACTCTAATGTATTAGCAAGGGACTCCACAGGGCATCCTTCCACCATGCTGCAAATCACTGAGGTCCTGAAGCTAATGCTGACCAAGCTCCTGTGTCTGCACAAGGCACCTCAGCATGGTGCACACGTCCTAACAAAAATGTAACATTACACCTAAAATAGAAGATTTCTCAGCAGGAAAACTGTCTGGATGTGGCATCATACAAATTCAGTTGCATTGCTTTTAAATTACTTAGTTGTATGTTATATCCCATGACTCCAGAGCTGGTGTGAGATATTGCCCGCTTCAGCATTTCTGCAGTGGCTGCCATTATACAGTACAGTCGTCCAGTGCTGTCAATGCAAGATTAGATTAGGCTTGAAAAAAATGTCTTTATTGCACTTGAGATAATCTGTATTCTGAGCAACTGCCTTACCATCAATTAAAAAAAACAAAGTTTCTTCTGTTCTATATGCTGACATATTTGCTTTGGTGTATTTGCAAGTATAGATGTGTTTGTGGGAGGCATTTTCATGTTTATGTTTCTGGCAATAAGTGTCAGATCAATTCCTATCACCCCATATGGATTTCTGCTTTATGCAGTTCTATCTATTTAGTGTCTTCTTCTGGCTGTTCAATCCAGACCAGATTTCCTCCATTTCTTTTTAAAAAACAACTGCAATTTCAACCAAGTATTATTACTCTCATGATGTTATTCAGTGAAAACAGCTTAACCAAAATATACACAGACAGAAAATAAAACCCTCACTTTTGCTCATATTTCTAAAATTTTCATGACTTTTAAGAACTTACTTTACAGATTCATGTTATACCTCAAATTTTGTGCCTATAATGGGAATATTTTTAATGATCTTTGTTTAGAGAAAAAAGTTCTGTTTGATAAGGAAAACTGTCTTAGGTAAAACTAGAAGGCACTAACACAGACTTTGGTCTCCCTTTCCCAGTGGAAAAACGGGGGGAAGAGTGTCAGAAAATAATGAGTTGTCCAAAGAAAACATTTTATCCTTTAGTTGAATGAATCTTGAGAGACTACTCTGCATGGCCTCCATCACTAAGGACGTGGGGAATGGGAGATTTCCACAGGACCCAAGTGAGGCAGATTCAGGAATCTGTTTCAGGGAAAGCTGCTGTCTGGAGGTACATCTGAGTTTTTGGACATCCCAAAAGGGGAGCAAAGAAGACCCCTGAAAAGAGGCGGGGAGGTTGAAAACAGAATGGGAGGGGTTTAAACAGCAATGGGGTGAAGGATGCTTACATGGAGCTCCTCACCTTGGTGGTGGAACACCAAGGGGGGGAGAGAGGTGGGAATGGAGGAAGGAGAGGTGGGAAATCAGGAGATGCTGCACTTCAGCAGGATAAAACCTGGTGGTGAGTTGGAGGGCTGACACATCAGGACCCCAACCACATGGAATAGGGGAGGAGGAGAGAAAAAAAATGAATGCAAGGAGTTATGGCTGCAGGCTGTGAACTTGAAACTGCTTATGAGACGTTATTATCCAAGTCAGGAAATGTAGGACACTGGAAGCATTTTGTATAAAATGTTGCATAACTGGGCCACCAAGATTTAATATTGCTACACCGCCAGTCATTAGAAGTACCTATACAAAAAAATCAATCATGAAAAAAGCCTCACAGACCAGTAAATATAGTCTGCTCTAATTCAAAATATTTTGGAAATTGAGGGAAGGGTTTGTACAGGTTTTAAAAATGTACAGGAGTAAGTCCCTAGTTTTAGTGAAGCATATATGAGAGGTCCTTGTTTCAAGTACAGGATGTTTTATCTTAGATCATGCTACTTCAGCAACAAAACTAATTAGTGACACAGCAGCAAGACTGGGATCATCTATTTAAAAATAAAAAAAAATTACAAGGAGACTGCTCAGACAAAACAACACAAAGAAAAACAAAACAAAAAAAAATTACAAAGTTATAGAGGCCTTTGGACCAGAAATACAGCTAATTGCTTAAATATATCAGACACATACTCTTAATCTAGGCAAACGTGGTAATTCCTATCAGCTTCTATTCATTGGCAGACTTTGTGCTCTTTTTCTGGCATACAAGCTACAGCATTTCCCAGGCATATCAGCCAATTAGGAAGAGGTCAACTTTCCAGGTTATGTTAAACTTAAATTTTCTTCAGATTTTAAAAAAAGCTACTGTGTCAACTAAAATTGTTGACGGGAAGGCATGCACTTAACCAGCATTCCTGTCTGACGATAATTCAGCTGTGGCATGTTACAAGCCTGTTTCTGAGGCTCAGTGCAGTAAATAGGAGCTCACAGTCCCAGAGGAATACAAGGCTTGCAAGATATTTTTTGAGATAACAAATATTCCATATGTGGCATCTTGTCACCAATCTAACAGTTAAAGAACCATAATTTTAAGCAGCAACCTCAAGCAAATGGGAATTTGTAGGTTTTCATAAAATCCCATAAAAAACGTGGGTCAAATTTCAGTAGGAAGGCAATTGCCTGAAATAATGTTGTGGTTTAACCCCAGCCAGCAACTAAATCCCATGCTGCCATCATGTTAGGATGGGAGAGAGAATTAGAAGGGTAAATTTGAGAACCCATGAGAAAACTCATGGGTTAAGATAAAAGACAGTTTAATATGTAAAGCAGAAGCCATGCAGAGAAACAAAGCAAACCAAGGAATTCATTCACCCCTTCACAAGGGCAGGCAGGTGTTTGGCCATCTCCAGGAGAGTCAGGCTTCATCACATGGAACAGATTATTAGGATGAGAAAAGGCTATCACTCCAAATGTCCCCCTTTTCCTCCTTCTTCCCCCAACTCCAAATCCTGAGCACGGTGGGAGCCATACCGTGTGGAATATCCCCTGTGTCAGCTGGGGTCAGCTGTCCCAGCTGTGTCCCCTCCCAGCTCCTCACACATCCCCAGCCCACTCACTGGTGGGGGTGGGATGAGAGGCAGAAAAGGCTTTGGCTCTGTGTAAGCGCTGCTCAGCAACAGCTAAAATACACCACTGTTATTTTGTTGACTTTATTGTTACACTGTCTTGGTCACAAATCCAAAACACAGACCCATATCTGTGTTACTGTGAAGAAATTTAATTCTACCCCAGCCAAAACCAGCATAAAGAATGGGCATTTTATTCCAAAGTTGATTTTCAAGATAAACAAGGTGACATGCCCTCAGTGATGTAACAGCCCTAAAAGACTTCACTGCACCTAGTAGGTGCAGAAACCTTGTTTCTGCAACCCACAAGGCTGATAACTGGCAAAATTCACTTAATTTAGCAAAAAGAACTTCCAGCCATTATCTAATTAATCTTCTAAACCTGAAGATAGACCTCCAATAATGCCAGTGCAACTATTAGGAAAGGTGATCCTTTCCAAGAGAGGGAGATTGGAACTTGATCTTTAAGGTTCCTTTCAACCCTGGCCATTCTACAATTAAAAGCAATTCAGAATTTTCCCTTAAGCCTGCTGGTCCTGAGGAAAGACTTTGATGGGATATTGAGTCTTGTTACAGCTACTAAAAATAGAAACACTGTCACATTAGTGAGTAGAATTGAAGAAATCAAAGTATTTTCGGTTTGCAGAAGGACCCACCATTTGATTGGTGGATATAGGATATTAGGAAACAGTTTGCAGGAGATTTGAAGGAGCAGAATGCCCTGACTGTTGCATTTCCATGTCCCTTCCTGCTGGGCCACTTTCCCTGTTGTTCCTCAGGGGCACGAGAGCTATGGAAGTTAAACCCCAAGTATGAAGTTCAAGTTTGTCCACTGTTGCACCGTTGCAGCTGGATATCACAGCTGTGCGTTCATTCACACCCAGCAAAGAATTCCCTGAGAAGCTCAGGACTTCCAAGACCAGTCTTGCACACAGGTGAGCTAATGGACTGGCTGAAGACAAGGGACTGACTTCAAGCTAAGCGACTGACTGATTTTCGAGCTACCTTCTGTCACAATCAATTATGTGACTGAAGTACTGCAGATAAGTGAGCTCTCCATGGAGGAATTTTAAAGGGATGTAGAGATTCCCCCAGGCAGTTCCTTGGGTGCTTTGTTCAATTTGTGAGCTTAAATGTCTTGATTAATGTCCTGAGTATAGCGTCCCTGTTGGATCCTACTGGGGAATGAATCCAATCATCTGTAGGTAAGCCACATGAAGCCATCTGCAGCCTGTAGGAACTTGCTGCAGACACACAGAATTGTCCTGGTAGGACAGTCTTCAGCACATTCTGTTGCAATGGTTGGAAGATGTTTTCTATGTCATCTGAGATAGCACCTGAAAACGCACCATGCATACACTGGGGTTGCCAAGTAGTACCACAAGCCAGCAGAAGAGTGGTTTGGGGAGTCTTGTCCAAGATGACCGTACCAAAGACTTTTGCAATAAGGAGAGTTTCCCATTTCCACCCAGACCACTTCCTTTGGGTGATTTCATTCCAAACACAAGTATTACAGAATGCCACAGTCCAAAGTTTGGTGGGATTTTTCTTTCATTTTGTTTTTTAAGCAAGTATTCTGTCCATTATACATGTGTACAATACTTAGCATCAAAGCACAGTCATTCAGAGAAGGTGTGGATCTTGCTAAATTCTCCAAAGAGCTGGGGGAAAGTGTTAACATGATTTCTCCCACCACACACCCGAGAAGGCTGCGTTGTGGTAAGGAATCACAGCAAGACAGGAACTGTGGAATGACTAACTCTGTTTCTCACCTTCCCATAGTTTGTGTTTCCACAGAACCCATAAAACTGTAAAATTATATACAGAAAGAGTAGGAAACATTGTATTTAAAATCCAGCTCAAATTTGGAAACTGAGAGCTTAGTAGTATTTGTATAACAAGATTCAGCACAAAGCTAGGAACTGGGAAATGGCAAATCCTGCATGACATCTGCCAACAAACATAATCTCCCTAATTCTGCATTACTCTGTATTGTTAAAAACCCCAAACCTTAAAATCCAATAAAGGTCTTTTTTTTTTTTTTAGTCCTTCTACTCCCATTGTTAATTTCCATCTACATTTTCACAGGAACCATCAGACAAATGTTTCCAAAACATGAAGTCTGAACAATTGAATTAAGTAATAAAGCCCCTGTCAGAAACATCAAGTTTGGAAGCATCACTGTTAATAGCACATCATGTCAGTTAATAAACTTCAGTGTATGTAAGGTAATCCTGCCCTATTTGGTATGTGCATGTCAAAGGGAAAAGTTAAGGGACTTGCTGATATTTTTTAAATTTTGAATTATCACAAAGACCACATTTGAATCATAGAGATCTGCTATGTCTTATTATCAAACCTGTATTTCTAGGAAGAACTATAAAGAGCAGACTCACAGATGTATACACTTCCTAAATGAGCACGAGCACTGCAGTATTAAGTAAACTTTCAATGACCAATACCAGCTAATAACCCTTGAGAGAACTCTACAAGCCAACACATCTCTTTAATTCAGCTGCTTAAAATATGCAGCTTTGCTTTTTTGGATTATTAAATTTTACCTAACATATTTCTGTACCTGGAACTACCAAACAGTCAAGGATGCTTCAAGCTGGATGAGAGATAATTGGAGGAGAGAGATACAATAGAGGTCTCTTAAATTCAAAGCAGTTTGAAGAAGGTACATACAGACTGTTTATTCTTTTTTTCTCATACAGGGAGTAAGGGAATGTCTTACTACCAAAACAACCAACCACCAAAAAACACAACCCCAGAAAAAGAAAGGAAGGAAAACAAACATGATTTGTATCACACAGCAAATTAAAGTGAGAGAGTACTTGCAAATTTTTACAATGTTTCAAAATTGACAGAAGAAAATTAATAGGAAAAAAGCTTGGTTTGGAATCATTCAACACAAAACTACCATCATGGCTCAGGAAGCCCTGGAAAAATTTCTGTGAAGTGTTACTTCCAGCTTAGACTCCTCCTTAGATTGTCAATACTCTATTACTAATCCATTTTATTCAAGATATGAATTGGCTGAAGATTAGGTGTAATCTGATATGAATATGTTCTTATGCCACTGTCTTGTGCTTTGAAATCTCCAAGCATTGTAAAACTACATATCTCCTGGGTTTTGCTATTTTTAAATTATCTTTGCCTAATACATATAGGAACAAAATTAAAATATGAACTTTTTCTATTCCAGAACTCACATGTGAAAATTTCAAAGAGAAAACGGATACATCCTATAGCTAAACAGATACACTTTAAAGAAACAAACAAACCAAAACAGTCTCAATCATCAGATGTCATCTTTTTAAATATCTATGTCCAGCAGCTGTTGTATCATCAACAGCTTCTCTCCTCTATGGTCACTGAACAAGAAGCCTTTTCCTGAAAAATACTTTACTGAAAATCACAAGAAATATAATAACATGAAAACAAAAGAAGGTTTATTTTTAAGAGCTTCCCTGCAGCTTAAGTAAGCACTGCTAAATTCCTACATAAGGTATAACAAAGAAGACTCCTATCATTAAAACTGAAGATCCTAAATTGATATCAGAAAAACCTGCATTTTGTATTTCTAGCAGTGGACTCACCAATCTACTGCTTTCTTCTTCCTACATATGATACACTCACCTTCTAAAAAGGAAACACTGATAATATATATTCCATTAAGCATTTTTCTTTTCTTCCTTGCCCTGTTTTTTCATTTGGATTACTTTCTCATTTCTGCTTCTTGATTAATTTTCTCTCATATTAAAACCAGATTTAAATGAACCATCAGCTTACCATGGCAATCCTGCAATATTCCTCTGAGTACAGCACTTGCATTTGTACTTCACAAACATCCTGACACCTTTATAGGGTTATCAAAAGAATAAACTTTGAATAAGGCTGCATTCTAAGTAGCGATATTTAGGAAGGAGAAAAGATTTATGTATACTCATTATAATTCTTTTTCCAGATGTATTAAAAAAAAACAACAAACAAAAACAAAACAAAAAACACAAATACAATGTATTCAAGTTAACAACAAACACATGCAATAGATTAATAATAGGAAGAATAATAAGAAGAATTCTATGTATTTATGGAAGTAGTGTGGCTAGGGAGCAGTGACCAGAAGAGATACATTAAACACTGTAAATCTGCAAAACTCTGTATAGGAAGTGTTACTGGGGAGCCAGCCTGTGAAAGAACATTTCAGTAAGAAATTAAACTACACATTTACTCCCATTTGTTAACATGCACCAACCATAGCAGTGCGATTGGATATTATTTTTGCCTTTATGTATTTATTAGTGTGCTGAAGGCAAAGTATGTACAAAGTGTTTCCATACACATTGAATAAAAAAAAAGAAAAAAAAGTGGGAAAACCTTCAATTTGCCATGTCAAATGAGAGGCTGATACATCCTGGAGATGCTGAGCCTTTGCACAATTTCTCATCTATGAGTTTTGGACTAGGTAATCAAAAGCTGCACAACTCATTCCTGCACCTATAACCATCCCCGTGGCCCCTCCAAGAAGTCGATTCCACGCACTGGCCTCAACATGATTATTTTATTGGCATTGCTCTGCTGAAAGACGTTTGCAAATACCATCCGATTTTCCAGCTCCTTCTAAAAGATCAAAAAGATGCACCTTGCATAGCAGGCAGTAATTTACACTGATGAGTGCCTATTGTCTTGAATACAAATGCTGCTCACAGTGTTTGCCCAAAGCTAAATGTGTATGACTGTAATAACTAACTGCAGTTAGGCCCTGAAAGCAGACTTGTATTGGAGATAAAAATATGTTTGTGCTGGAGAATAGCTTTTGCTCAAACAACCCTCAGGCTAAGATCTTCGGGGCCTCCTAATTAGGGAGGATGGCACTGAGCTTGAAACCTGTAATTCCAAATAAAGCAGCTGGAAAGGGCACGTAGCTTCTGGTTGGAAGCAGTAAAAAGTGTGCTAGGCTACTGCTGCTGGTAATAGATCCTGCAGGTTGAGATCCATTTCTGGCAGAGATCTGCAGATGGCAAACTACCCTGGCCCATGAGTTCATTCATGTAGTGGGGAGGCAAGTTAATGGACTTAAGAACCAGAGCACAACCTGGCCAGGACACTAACTTATATTTTTTCACCTTTTTTTTTTTCAAGTACAGAAATAACTTCGTATTGGGCTAAAGCACTCAAATACTGCCCCTTTCTCAATCAACCTATTGCATAGCCTTTACTGTTTTAGCTTTCCACATGAGACAGGTTGCTGCTCTTTCACCTGAAAGTCACACATCAAGGTCAGCAATAAATCTGATTTTATCATGCTACTCATTTGAACATTGTTAAACATTGAATATGTTTAACAGATGTGAAATGAATTCATAGTATTTCTTCAAAATTCTTCTAAGGAATAAATTATTTTCAAGTATCTCTCATAGTCTCTTATATTTTTGATCATAAAAAGGATTGAGTAATTTTAAAATTACTTGAGAAGAAAACTTGTAGGAATTCAACTATCATATGCTCACAAAATGATGCATATATAAAAAAAAAAATCAAAGTTACTTGAAAAACCCAAAAAGCTGTATGATGGTCTCTGAGCTGCATAATGCATATAGTTGAGATGCCAAGAACAAAAGGGTGCAAAAAAATTCCAACAGGATATGACTAGCAAACAAGATACTTGAATATTTCAAGTGACAATGCAAAGCATGTCCTCTTGAATACCTTAGTGAAAATACCATCTCCTGCACAAGGTATGCACAAAAGTACTAAATGTGCCCTCATGTAGAAATGTATCTTGACAGTGATTTTAAGATTGTGTTATATATGTCAGATCAAAAAGCAGCAATACTGGAAACATTTAAGCACATGGCCAACAATGAACGAACAGCGATTCTCACAGCACCACAAACATGAAAATAAATTGTAGGCACCAAAATGTTTTGTGGCAGTTTTAGAGGTTGGCTTACATCATGTCTGATGTAATTATTTTACACCAGTACTTTTCATTTTAAAACATCTAACTGCGCTGAACTACAAAGCAATTCCCAGAAATATATGTGTTTTAGATATTCAGATAATCTCAATATATGCAGATATTGTAAAAATATAAGCAGTATTGTAAAAACAGACTTTTCTCTCAGCACATCCAGAGTAGAACAAAATAACTTCTTTTTCTATTCTTGTTATTAATCCATTGCAGAACTATTTTATCATGCAATCCATTGCAGAACTATTTTACTTTTCATTAGAAGTTCTGATTTATTCTACTTAAAAGCATCAGTACAGAAAAAAGAAATCTTAAAAAATCATAGAAGAGGCTATGCATAAAATATTTTTAAAATAGGTATTCTTTTATGGCACTAGGAAAAAAAATGTTAAAGTATTTACCAACTCCTGAATATGCAGAAATCAAATAATCATTCCATTTTCTTGATGGAAATTACAATGCAACTAAGTTACCTCAAAAGACAATTTCACTGCCTTATCTCATGACCCATATCTGCTTTTTGGGGTTTTTTTTTCAGATCATTGGTTTTAATAGCACTTGATAGTTTTTACGACTGCAAGACAAAATAATTTGGCTTGTCTAGATCCATTTGCAGTGTTTTAAGTGCTTCACCCATATATACCCATATATTTAAGCCACATCCTACAATTTCCAACAGGAACAATAAGGTGGCAGACAATTTTCTCAAAGCTCATCTTCTGTTTTAAGATGGAGATATAAAAATACAAGCAGTATGTAGTACTCTCACACCTGAGTGACTTTAATAATGGGATTTTATGCTTTTCAGAAAATCTGCAGAAGCAACTAAACTCACCACTTAGAAGATTTCTTTTGTATTGAAAAGCTAATTTTCTTTAATGAAAGAAACAGAGAGCTGCTTATGATAGCCGTGATTACGGTGTAGTAGAGTAGAGAAAGCCTGAGAATTCAGCATTAAAAAGCAGTGTTTCAGGGGGTTAAAAACTAGGACTCAGGCTTGCATGGGGAGTGCTTCCAAATGGCATGTGTGGAAATGGCCGAAGCAGGGACCATCCTGGCTGTAAAATCCTCTCACAGCTGCAAGTTACACAGGGAACAGCAGAAAGGGAAACCTTCCCACTCCACTGGTCTTCACAATCCTGTGTATTTTCTAAGTTAAAAATAACAGCACTTTACATTAGTAAAGCTGAGTGTTAGGTATGGCAGTAAAGGAAAAAAAAATAAGCATTTTTAGTCATCTTGAAAACTATCTGTGAACATGAGCCAGGGGCCTTAATACCCTCCTATAGACCATCATTTCGGCTCCTGCAGGTTATAAAATAATTCAAAAAGGGCGTAAGCAAACAGAAAATTCCCCAGAATTACAGTTTCAGATTATTCCACAAAACTGGAAAGTTGCCTGCCTTGAGGAAACAACTTGCATGTGTGGTAAGAATCTTCACAGGCTTTGGCAGGTTCTCTGCTGCCTATAAGGAGTTTCCAAGTGATTAAGGATTTCCTCAAATTGTAGGTTAGTAGTTTTACAGATTCTGTATATAGCAAAGTAAAATAATTGCTTTATATAACTCAAAAGCCCTCCAAGCAAACAGGCTATAACTGCCATGGTGTTAATAAAACAGCTACTTATAAATCAAGCATATTCTGTGAATAAAATACAACCAAATGTTATCAACTTCCTTAAATTAATTTTAAGTGTTGTCTGGCAGCTAACATAAAAATACCCTAAAACAGGCTGAACACAATGAAAATGATTCAGTATCTCCAAAGAATGACCTTAAGAGACATGGAAATAAATGGATCCAAATACCATTTTTCTTGTATGTACAAACATTTACTAGAGGCTCTTCAAGTAACTTATACATGTGGTAGAAACTATCCATCCTTTGTTTGTGACAGCTTCAGGAATTTGCAACACCTGCTACATTGCAGCACTGACTTTTATTTCTGCTATTGGCAATGTAGTCAATAGCAGCTACATAGCTTGTTTTGCATTCAAATGAGTGAAGAATGTGGCTGTTGTATTTTTCATGATCACATAAAGAAGGTCATGTTATTCATATACTAATCCTCAGTCCCTATATATTTTCTTAGTCCCACTATATTTGCTTTTTCCTTACTTCTACAGTTACTCTTTATCAAAACTAAAGATTCCTACACTGAAATTCCAAAAAGAGAGGTTTTTTTCTTTAAGAACGAATGAATCCCATAGCATTTCAAGCTTTTTGTGTCCTACTACGTTTGTGTCTCTCATCCTGATTCCCAGTAACACATTAAAGCTGGCAGTCTCGCTATTGGCGGGAGAGAGGTATTTTTCAAACACATTTACTGTTCAACATAGTGCTTCCCTGTATCAGCTTACTTAGGCCAAATGTTGTATATGTGGATATAACTCAGCTAAAGTGAGCTCTCTTTTTTCATGACCAAATTAGTATTTATGAGAGTTCATACCAAACCAAACCAAACCAGACTTCTGACTGCATTAGCAATATTAGTTCTTTGAAGTAGTGGGAACAAAGTCAAAATTGGAAGTGTATGGCTTCAAAAACATTTCATTATCAACATGACCAGATTTATCAATACCAAAGTGAATTTGGTAACTTCACTCAAGTACAGGCCTATCTGCTATCAATGCCATGGATTACTGCTCCTTCTGTCACATCTTGCTCAAAAGGGATTGATTGGTTTTATAGACTTAGCTTCTTTAAATTTAGCTCACTACAACATTCACTGACAGAGCACAGGAGATCCTAAGCCATTCTTAAGATATGATGTTGAACTGCCAGTATATCCTGACTTTGGGAGCATTTGACACGTTTGTTATGTTTCAGCAAAGATGGCCCAGAAGAGTTCCAAAAGCACACAACACTCTTCACCTCTCCAAGTCTTTACCATATAATACTTCCAATGAAGTACATAGAACTTCCCTGTAAAAAAAAGAGAGATCAACCACCAAAATACGATAGAAGGAAAAATTTGCTATTATATGATATTCAAGCACCATGTGCTCAGAAATGACATTAGATGCTTCACACTGTAGAATGTTAGGCAGTAGAATGGACTTGAAAGTTAGTTGGTTTAAGAAAAAGTAATGAGCTTGTTTTCAAAAAAACCACTCGAAAAGTCCCTCCTGAGAAATGACTCAGCTTAAGCGTTAACAGATTTTTAAAAAATAAAACTAACTAAAACTAAAGCTACTTAAAATAACACAGTCAAAATACCTCTTTAAAAAAAAAAAAAGAAAAAAGAGATTCATTCTATTTCCAGCCCAGAGCAGTATGATGTGTCTTACATCACTCAACTGCTTTAAATAGGTTTTAAAGTCTGACACTAAAATACTGATTCTTAGACCAAATCCTTGAAATCTGACAGGTATTTAGCTATGTAACCACAGTTATTAAAGTCCAAAGCTACAAAGATATAAAAAAAGAACATGCAGTGACACAATCTTTTCTGTAAGACCTATCTCTTACTTTCTCATCTTTCACAAAACAAAGCCACGAAACCCTTATCTTTTGTCACCCTTTGAAATCCTGTTGACTCTCCTGCCTTTTCTGAACATGGCAAATCATAGTAAGTGAAAAAGAACAGTACTTTATACAAGAAAATTATGCAAAGACAAATGGACTGAGTCAACATCTTTAAAAGAAAGTTCTCTGCTGCAAGGAGAAGTTAGGGAGGACCACAAGTGAAATGTATGTCAGATTCTACTTGTAGCTATCATTTCAATAGAAAAATGACTGGCTTTGTCAGGCTATGCCCATCATCAAATGCACTGAAATGTGAAATGCAATGCTGCCTAAATCACAGAAGAAATTAATTTAAGAAATATTAATTAAAACACTAAAAACAAAGCCCCAAGACCTATAAACTGCTGGAGGCTGGGCAAGTACACAAACATCATTGTATGCTCCTTAGAACTTCTACCCCTCTTTAAGCAACTGATAGTGGTGGCTCTCAGATGTAAATGATGTAAATAGTAAAATGTCTCTTCAGAGTCATCCAGTGCTATCACTCATATGTTCTTATTGCTGACAGTAGTAGTAGTGTATCTAATACTGCTCTGGATTCTGGAGCTGCAATGTTTATATGAAGCAAACTATGACTTGCATAGGCTGTTTTGCAGTCCTCACAGCATTTGAAGACAAAAGACCAATATGGTAACTTCTTTAGGCACATCATATCTGTCCAACTACTCAGTCATTTCAGTTTGATAAAAACTGCAACAGAAACAAGCCATAATCAACCATCTACATTTGCTGATGCCAGCACCTTAAATATTTTCGTACAGTTATCTCGGAGTTCTGATTTTTCTCTAATTACTCTTAGTGTCTGTAGCTTCCCTACTTCAGCATAACTACTGTCCGTAAATTCCATGGACACAACTTTCTCAGAAAGAATGTTTTTATTTTTTCTTAGCCAAAAGCAAAATCCGTGCTTAATTTTCACCCTCCTAATCTTCAAATGCTTCTGGCACAAGTTGTTTTTTTTCTTTAAATACAGTCATGTAGTTTTTGGGATCACTCCTTTTGGCTTTTATTTCTACTTCTCTAATTTTGCTTTAGCATAACACCAATACATTTCAAAAAGGTCTTAACTGCTGACTTAAGATAATAATGGCTCAAAAGAGAACTCTTAATTTTACTTTCTGAACCTGTGAGATCTTTACTTTCTTTTCTCTGTATCTGTGAATAACTCCATCCTCAGATATAAAGCCTATAACTTGTCTTAAGTGGTGTGTCTAGTTCCCTATACTCAGGCTATATCTTCACCTTGCACACTATTTCATCAAACTTTTTAAGAGATGTAGCCTTTCCCTTCCAAACATACAACCTGTGCGTTCCTCAGATTCTGACCCTGTCCTTTCTTTGGTGCAACTTTATTTTCTTTATCCCTTTTAAGTGCTGCTTCATCTGTTTATTCACCTCTCTATAACATAATTCTTTTCACTGTAAAAACCAAAAATTTATTAAAATAATTACATACACTTTACACTAGGGAAGGAAGAGTTTGAACAGTCCATTTTCAAGTTCCTTCCACTGAAGTCCTGAAGTACATATATCAATTTGACAGAGGGGCAAGATGCAGCAGAAATGGTCATGAAACAGATTTATTTTTTTTTTTTAGCCTTAGTAATCAATCCATAAAATCCTAAAATACTGTGGAGTGGAAGGGTCCCCGTGAAAATTCTCTGACAAGATATACATCATAAAATCTATCACTCCTGTTACAGGCAATCAGAATGTTTATAGTCTTCCTTTAAGTACAAATTCATTCCTCTATTTAGAGCATAAAGTGAAAAGTACAGATAGAAAGCACTACTGGAATATGATTGACTGGCTTCCTAAAGTATGCAATTTAAAAACTTGGGCACCTGATGGCATTCATGAGAATTCCAAGTAACTTTAAGAATTTAGTGAACTTTTTCCCCCTCAGATCACCAGAAGTATTACTTTCTTGCTCTCTTCATGTATAAATATGAAGCAATCATGTTTCCAAATAGTTCTAGCTCATTCATTTTCCAGCTTTCCTGGCATAGCAAAAACCAAAAAGTATCTTCCCAAAACTTGTAGTCAGACATGATCTTTGACTACAGTCCCCACAGGTAATAACTAAATTTTCCTCAGCAAACCCAAACTAAAATCTCATCTGCTACTCAGGAATGGGTTCACAAGAGCATTCTTTGAAAAAAAAATTAGTTACATTTACAATCTAACTTTTAAATTGGATAAATATCCATGGGATGACCTACTCAACACCTGGCCTATGGACACCTGATGTGATGCACATATCTCAGAAGGGAGAAAGATCTCTAGCACAGGAGATAGGTGTGGCTCATTGAGAGAGCTTCAAACTAGCTCAGAAGAGGGAAAGGGATTAAACCAGGCTCACCAGTGCTGAGCAATGGGATGATGTGACAAACAAGCACTAATGGGGTCCCTTAATCTGCTTCATGAGGTGGGCCCCAGGGCTGCACAATGTACTACATGGATCCTCATGTTTTACATCTCTGGCTGAAGAAAAGGCAAAAAGGCAATCAGGGACAGTAGAAACAAAAGATGCTGTAATTTCTTTCACTCTCCAGCTGAATCTTACTGCATTTAGTGCTGTCATTCTGCATTATTCTCCCTCATCGGTCTTGTTGAGACAACTGTAGCCCTCTTCTTCACTCTCTTACTACTTAAGTTAAACTATGGTTTCATTTCATGTCTAAACATTTGTGACACCTTAAGACTGAATTATGGTTATTCACATATTCACATTATAGTTTTCATACTGCAACACTTCATGTTAACACACATTCAAGTGTTATGAACCTTAGAGCTATCTCTTAGATTTTAGATTCATTACTGGGTTATGGGATTCAGAATGGTATATTTAGAAAAGATAGGGTACAGATAGACAAGGATATAAATTGCTTGTCCTCTCAAAGTGGATAGCTACCATTAGCTACCACCAAAGTGGATAGCTACCATGATAGTCTAGGAACTATCATGACACAGTAATGACTACACACATTATTTCCCATGCATGTTTTCACCAATTGTATTCTTAGTACATAGACTCACAGATGACATAAGTGGACATAGAAGACATTAAGTCTGGTGGCTGGAGACTCTTTTCAGCAGGTCACCAGACAGGAGGGCAGTGCAAGAGCCCATCTCATTCTCTCAGAGGTGACCATCAAACAAAGGAATTGCTACCTGACTCATCACAGTTATTTTTGCTCCCTTAAGAAAATGTCTGTTTCAGTTGGAGGAAGAGTAAAACTAGGTCCTAACAAAAGTAGAAGTTAATAAGGCAGGAGGAACTGAAGGAGAACAAGTAAATCTATCCAGATGCCTACTAAAATTCAAGCAAGATTAGCTGTAAAACTAACACTTCTGTTAGGAAGCAGTTGTCTCTCAAAAGGAACCTGAATGGCATGTAGAAAGTAAAATCTGCTATGTAATGCATACAGATGTATGCATTTCAGTTTTAATGCTGAAATCAAAAAACAAAGATTTTTTTTTTTTCTTTCACTTACTGATCAGTTTTTAGAAACATTTACAACATGCAAAATGGGCAGCATGGGAACCAACTTTTTTTAACATTTTTAATTTACACAGATTTGAGCTAGGCGTGCTTGCCAGGATTTTTCACCCAGGACTGCTTACCAGATTTCTAAGTGGGTATTGTGACATGTTAACAAATGCTTTATCTCTTCCACACAACTTCAGAATATCCAAAGTACAACAAAAAAAGTCTCTCCTTAGCAAATACCTAGATCAGCTTCAGAGCTTCCAGCAATAGGGATGAAGATGTGTCTTTGAGTGACTATAAAACAGAGCTTTACACTGGGGAATCCAAAGCAGTCCAAGGAGCTGGTTTTGGATCTCTTTCTTAACAGATGGATTAAGATCTGTTCACTGCATTTCTATAATCACAGGTTTGATAATCACAGAATCATGAAGTGGTTTGGGTTAGAAGGGACCTTAAAGATCATCCAGTTCCAACCACCCTGACAGAGGCAGGGTCACCTCCCACCAGACCTGGTCATTCCAAGACCTATCCAATTGGACAACTAATTTTGTGCTTGAAATAAAATTGTATTTACATGTCCGTATGTTTAGTGGACTGAGTATTGTGAATTCATTTCCACAAATCCCCCCCAAAAAATTAATCTCATAATAAAAAAAAGGCTTCTCATATTTTATAAATGAGACATAATTGAATCATTAGTTAACATATTTGTAAGCAGCTCTCTATGTGATCACTGAATTTTTATGTAAAACTGTTCACCTGTGCTATAAGAAGTCTGCAGAAATACATAGTTTTTAGCAGTAGCAGCAAAAGCAAGCTACCAATGACTGTCAATAACACTTCATCAACATATATATATTATTAATGCAGTATATCATCAATGCAAAATGATGTAATTGCTTCAGATGGCTGACCTTGAAAACACTAGATGTGAATTTCTGATTTTAGACAGCAATTTCAGAAGCCATGCAGTTGCACAGTCCACCAAGGATTTCCAGCATGACCATTGCCCATGATTGCATTCTTATTATTAAATTAATACATGTACTATCAGAGCTAAACAGAAAATTATAGGAAGGGCAAAAGTCTGCTTGAGATCATGAGCTACAGATTTTGAATCAGGCATGATAAACACTTGACAAACACTCCTTAAATGAAAATGAGCAGAAAAGTAGCAGACATTTTGGAACTTATTACTGCAACCATCCCCAAATGCACTGCAACAGGACAGCATGCCTTTTACAGCACTAAATTCAACCTTTCAGTGCAAGGCTGGATCTTTAACTTCTCCCTGAAACCTGTTCTGAAAGCCTGGACACTTATCTATGAGTAAAATGGCCTTATGTTTCCACTCAGTATTTCCAGAGGGAAAGAGAAGATCAGAATTATTGGTTTCTTTTTAAACCAGGCAAATTATGCATGGGGCAGCAAGAATTCAGAGGACAACTGAAAGAGAAACCACAGTTATAAAGTTTCAAAAGTGTCAAGTATTTGAAAACACAAGCTCTTATTATAAAAAGTTACCACATCTTTTCCATGTGTCATCACAGACTGTACAGTTTATAGGCCCTAATTCAACTCCCTGCAGTAAAAGCTTCCTTCAAAATTGGATTCAAAGCCTAAAAATTAATGTCAGCATTTTTGAGAGATTCAGCTCTCACACAGGCAGATTCTGTGAAACTGGAAGTCAAAACAGGAAACTGAATTTCAGACACAGTCCTGAGATATCAATTAATAAAAAATACACATTTTTATAAACAGGCTCCAAAATAAATCCTCTTCCTTCCTAGCAGACCTCAGCATTACCTTGGTTACACACATTAAACTGTGCATATATTTTCTTTTAATCACACTGTTGAATTATTTCTCCAAACAATACTAAATGACTGAAGCAGGAAAATAAACGTATATTGTTTCAGCTATCTGCTTCCAAACCATAGGACTTTTTGCATATCCCTTTTTTTAGACAGCTACATTGCTTACAGATTAATGCATAAAGCAGCAAAAAATCAAAGACTGACCACAAAGAACTTGAAACTACAATGGGTGCTTTTTTAATAGTTTGTTTTTTTTTTTTATGAATGAAGCCTCACCTGCATGCAGTAAAAAAAAATCTAAAACAGATTTCTTAAGCAATTAGCAGAGAAGACTTCAATACAGGGATTCAGTCCAGTTCTCAGAAGACAGAAGCTCCTATGTGTGTCCGTGTTCACCACACTTTTGAGATTGTTATTTGATCTGGATTCAAACTTCCTAGCACCACTCTTCTGCTAGGGCCACCCTCTGAGTCCCAGCAAATCCTTCCCTTTTGCAGCCAGCAAGCTGATTTTATTTCTTCAGCTATTCAGAAAGATCATATGAGATCTACTTGAACAAAAGGAATCTGATGATAATTTTATGAACACAATGCAAATGCTAATACAGCATCCCTGCTGTTCTGGAAGGCTTTAATGTATTGGTGCAGGAAGATAAGGGGAGAAATGTTCCAGAGACATTATGCAAACTTAACAAAAAACCCAAGAAAATTCTCCATGTGTAAATATTTTCACTGGTATTAACACCCATTTGCTGTTCCTTTACAGCAAATGCAATCCTCAGTGAAAATGCTTCTGCTTAGCATTTAGAATCTTCTACAAAAATTAAAATCTGCTCAAAGTAAGTGTAAATGTTTAGAAGTCCAGAACATATAACAAGCAAGACTCCAAAACTTCAGAGTATGGATAAACATATTTTGAAACAGAAGTACAATTATGTAATTATGAACAAAAAGATTTCTGCTTCCAAACTGTTTTGTGGTATATTGCATAGAAACGCCTTCTGCATTTTTTTTTAAAACAGTCATAAGGACCAGATGACAAAAAAATTGGTCTCATCCCCACTGGTATGCAAACTTTTTAGAATATACTAACCTTGTAGGTTGTATCTGCATGGTGTACCCATAGGCATTATTTTTAATCATTATTTTTTATCATTTCTCATTTACACCTTCAGGTAAAAAATTATAAACTAGCAAAAATATATTTTATTTCCAAAAAACAAATCAGCTTGGCATTTTGGAAAGTATCTTTCAAACCCTGCCTGTAAAGAGCTAGAAATTAAATTATGCATGCCCAAATTTTTCTCACAAGCTGCACAAAGTATAGCTAGTTAAACCTTCTGATATCTCTCTATCAGGAGCATAACCACTGGCTCTTGCATAAAATTCTCAGAACTAACACAACCGTGCTAAATCCCACAGCTTGGGGAAACAGGAAACCTTTGGCCCACAAAATAACAAACACTTGATGAAGAAGAACATTGTTATTATGCAGTGACAGCACTCAATTGAACTTGGTCGCCTGATCTAGAGGGCAGCACATTCCACAATCGCCACATTTCACCAATGTGGAAAGGGAAAATCAGGAACAGATTCTTGAAAAACCTTTCTTTTTCTGCAGTATGTAATTAGGATGCATGAAATTTCAGAGTTGTCTCAAACATTATTTCAGGAACTTGGTAATTTGTAAGTGTCTTAAATTAAGTGGGAGTTTCCTGTATGTTTCCCTTTTGATTGCTCCCTCCTCTCATTTTCCCCATGTCTCAACTAATACACTGCTTGCATTGAGACTTACTGTAGCATGAGCCTGATTTTGATGCAAAATCCTCCCTCTCCAGGATATAGAGGAGGACTGTTTTTCAGGGCACTGTAGAGCACTGCTCTGTCTTTTGATTCCATGAGATTTTTCAAGTAAAAAAAAAAAAAAGAAGACAATCCCCCCCTTTGTGAGATTCTGTATTTCTTTATCTTTTTGCTTTTTTTCTTACTCTGAAAACTTATTTCTAGGTCTGGGTATCTTGAGAAAAGTAGCAAGAAATATGGATTTGAAGCCACAGCTGGCATAAGAAAATTATTAATTAATTATCTTTCCTCCTTTTTAGTCACTGTAGTATTCCAACCATTCCTTAGAGCATGAAGAAAAACATAAAGAAAAGCATAAATATATTATATTTATAAAGTAACTTTTCCCCACACACTAACTACATGTTGCAGAAAAGCTACAACTTAAGTTTATATTGGAAAGCAGAATGAAAAAGTAAAACGTAAGGACAGATCCTTACTTTATTTCAAGGGGTTTTTTTTGTTCCTTCTGGATTTCATGAAAATAGAAGATTCTATCTGAAGAGCCTGATAACTGTTCCAGCTCAAATCAAGAGATATTGTGAAACTGCTATTTCATGAAAGCCAGTTGAAATTAGAATGTCCAGACAATTAATTGCATCATCCTTCCCTTTCACATCCAACTCCATCTGATTTACATAAAAGTAAAATCCTAACTGTAAGACTTAGAAACCAAATCACAACCAGTTCTATGACACTCAAAAAATAATAGGTATTATCCACTGGGTCTACCTGAAGAGCACTCAGCAAAAGAGGCAGCAGGATAAGCACAGCATAGCTTTGTGCCATGAGGGTTGAAAGGGGTTACCTTGAGATAAATTATGGTTGCAATAAAATAAAACTGGAAGGAAGGTGCCTACAGCAGCACACACCAGCCCATATCCTTCTTCAGTATTTCTTTTTGCCTCTTACTGTCTCTAACTGCCTGTGAAAGCTCTACAAAAATGGAAGGCAGATGGGCAAAGTCTGCCTGACCATTTCTGGAATTTCAAAGATTTTGCAGCACAAAGAATGCATCCGTATTATAACCCCTAAAATCATAAAACTGATGTATGTTCCCAAAAAGCCTACGTTTCATTTTTCTCCTGTTAGCAAATTTTTTTTGATTGATCTTTTCCTTTCCAGAACACAGAGTAATGCAACGATCCTTTTCTTGAATTTCTTTATGTGACCATTCACCTTACACCAAAACTCTATAAAATACTGTGCACCTTCATTTGTCCTGTTTTATGTATGCAATTATCAGTATGCATTCTGTGCAGCTGCAAGTGCATACAGGACTATAAATGCCTGTATAATGTCAGCACGTCTGGCCTTTACGAGACGTTTGTCACTCCATCACATTTGATATATGTGGGTTGCCACTATAATAGCAAAGTCTTGTAAACTGCAAGAACAACTTGTGACTAATGAGCACAGGGCTGGGCTGCACAATGCAGCCCCTAACGTTTTTATCTGCTCCGTATTTTAACGCACCTGAATTTATGATGAATTTAAGCACAAACACAGGGGCTTCCACTTATCACTGGTGTGCCCATACCTGCCTGTTGTTACTGAGAAACCTTCAGTGTCCTCCTGAATAACAGACTGCTTCGTCAGAGAAAATAATCAACACATTTTGATAGAAATCAAACTAATGTTAACACACTACACACCCCAAAAAAATTAATCTTTGCAAGGAAAGAGCGTTGACAACATTTGTCAGTTTAAATACTTCCTGGCAATAGCTCAGCTTGTTAACAGGCAATGAAAGACTGCTCTATTAAGCTCAGGGTGATGTTGAAATGGTTTCACATGAGACAATAGCAATTTTCCTTACCACCAAGTGAGGCTGCCTGTTGAGAAAGGCCATGGCACGCTGCAGGTCTTTGCTATTCATAGGTATTGATTGTAATGAGGAAGACATTTTATTGCTATCCAACATCATAGTGAATTACATGAACAGTTATGTTTTTATTAAGAGCTAGGAGTCATATAAAAATGACTTAGACTGCTGCTTAATTTAATGGCATTTGCTTTTAATTTTAACTGAAGCAATGCTCCATACAAATAATAAAACAGATTATAGAATCCTTTAGTTTTAATTTGAACCCAGACTTTGGACGGGAGAGAGTTTAATACATGCTGCCTCTTAGAATTTACCAAACTACCACTTCCATGAATAAAATAGTTTTCCTGATCAGAACTAGATTATTTTGTTCCTTAAGTGAAATTCTGAGTTCCTGGAAGTCACCCAAGTGTGTGTGAACCTGTCCTCAGTGTATACTGCAACACAAATCTATTGAAGCATAAAAGAATTAAAAAAGAACAACAAAAAGGAATGTCCACTAACAGAGAGGAAAGCATGGTTAGTGTCCAAAGGTGAAGAGAGAAGCGGCTTTTGGGATCATTCTGTATTCTGCAGGCTCCAGACATCACACTGCAGAGTAGTATTTTTTATCTGGATATCAATGTTGCCAGTCTAACACAAACTTCTGCTGAAGGGATGTTTTTAAACTCTGCAGTTTAAATATCCTGGTAGACAAAACTTGGTAAATTCAGGACATCAGATGAGTTTTACTCTATTTCATAGGGCAGTTGTATTTTATTGCCTAAATTATCCCCTCTGCTAGAGGTGGGGGATCTCTGGTGAAAGAAAACCTCAAAGGAGAGGTTCCTGCTGGAAGATGTTTTTAACAGCTCTCCTAGCTGTTGGTTATTATTTGTCCTTTGCATACACATTTCTTGAGAACTTGTCAGGAGTGCTTTAATCATTTGCATTCAATATCACTCTTCTATTACAGTGCAGACTTCTGGTTCTATAAAGGACTCCACCAAGTCCACAATGAAAGGAAGCCTTTTCTACAGAAAGTTATAACACCCACAGGTAGAGAGAATTATGCTAAAAGATAAGGCACTCTTGGTCACAAAATGATGCCTGATAATTTCATATTAAACATGAAAATTATCTGTTTTAATTAAGTACCTTTGTATGATTTCAAAGGACTGTGTTGGATTGCACCTGTGCTGATGCAGTTTAACTTCAGTTATTCCACTTGATTTAGCAGAATCAGACCAGTGTAAGGCTGCTATAATGAGAACATGAAAGAGGGACCAGCAATCTCCAAAAATTAACAAGCTTCAGAGTCAGTCTCAGTCTTTGTATGGCTGGATGTGCATGCTGGTTTCTGCCTTCATTAGTGAGTAAAGAGATACTCTGCCCTCAAGAATACTTGCATACCTTTCATTATGTCACCATTGTGTATAAAGATGCATAGTTTTGAAAATAAGATTTAGCCTATATATTCTTGTATTCTCTCTTCTTTGGTTCCTGTCATGACAGAGAAGAACTTACAGGAAAGAGGTGGAAAATGTAGAGAATAAAAGTTTCCATACAGAGCCACAGAGTCCAGTGTCCCAAATGAGGCTACAGTGACCAACATTTACAAAATCTGAGCCATCTAAGTTTGAATATTCAAGGACCTGAAGTTCCTTCTAGGGCCAGTGAAGATGGATATGCAAGTCTTTCTCAAAGCATCTCAGGCTGTGATTCTCTCCTCTAATGGCAGAGAGCTCACAGCAAAGTACCCTTCTAGAGGTAGTGACCCAAGCAGCTGCCTGAAGTAAAGTTAAGGATGAGAATGGCCTGTGCTGGCAAGAGTTAAGAGTTCAAGTTTCTTTATACATGCAGGTTTGATACTAAAATTATATTTTAAATATTAATTCATACAGGAAAAGGTGAAACAGTATTTTCCCATGATTAAAGAACAAAACTAAAAGATTAAAGATCTTGATTTACTCTTCAATTACTATTTACTACTCAATTTACTAATTCATAATTTACTAAATATTAATCTGCTATTACTATTAAATAGTAATTCTTATTTACTAGAACATATTTTCTTGATTTACTACGCATTATGGGTCTTTTTATTTTTAAACCCTGCAAAAAAAAAACTTAGTTCCAGCCTTTATTGGTGACAATCTATATACATTTAACCATGTGGTCTCCTAGACCAGATTGTGGATTTCAAATCCCAAACCCAAACATTTACTGCTTCAGGAGAGCAGAAGTTGTCCCCATCCAGCTCCTGCCCTATTTCTGCCTTGAGCAGAGCTGGGATACAGGGCAGTTTCTCTAAAAGTCATTTTTCTTCCTTAGTGCATAGTGTCCTCCAGTGAAAAGACTTTTCAAATATCCCCAGTGGCACAAAAGCAGTTCCTCCAAGGCAGTGTATATCACAGCCCTTAGTACCAGACCCCCTCACTGGTATCTTCACCCTCAGCTTTGCTAGCACTACAGAATTATCTATACACAGCAGCTTTTCTTCCTGCTGTATTATTTCTATTGTATAAGACATGCTTGCACAATTTCTTTAATTTGAATCTATGGAAATGCACCCTGCATAGCAGAAGGCAGCTCAGCCTCTGGTTTTTTAATAAATGATCATACTGACAATTAAAATTCCTGGTGACAGGTGAATTACTGTTAAAATCTGTGACTGATTTCTAGCAGAAAAATCTGGAACAGCAGGGAGTAGAGCAGCTAGTAGAAAACCTTATTAAAAATCAAGGTAATAAAACTTCTGCAAATATCAATTTTAATTATTTTTTAAATTACCTTTTCCTCTTCCATCTCTTTCATATGGCCCAATCATGTGAAAAGTTAATCATATTTTATAATAAAAAAACATTTACTGTTCTTTTTTTCATCATCTTTAGTGGAGTTTTTCAACAATATGAGCCATTACACTAAAATGGGAATTTCTTCAGCCATCAGTGCATACAGCTGTTTTATAGTTAAACTGTTTCCATCAGTAGAGGTTTTTGCTCAAGTACTGCAGGTTCTGGAGCATGATTTTGCTACAGGGTTTTTCTTTATAAAAACCAATTTTTAATTTCTAATAATATCTGTACAATGACTGGCTAATATTTTTGCTCTTAATAGGCTTCTTTACCAATAATATTTGAAATAACTGAAAACAATACAAGCTTCTAGAACATGTATAAAGAAGTTGTGGAAATTACATGCCCAGCAGAAAGACATGTGAAAAAGAAAATTCTTCTTAGAAGACCAATGTAATTTATTTTCATCTCTTCCTCTCCCACGGGTTGAAAGGATTTTGTCAAGAAAAGGCTTTCAAGGTCCTTATTTTTGTGAACTGAGAAACAGAGCCCTGCATCTTCATTTTCAGAGGTGAAAGATGTAGCAAATTTTTGCAAGTGATTTACTTAATGGAAGAAAAAGTGTCCTAAGGGCCACAGAAAAGTGTCAGAGAGCAAGGAAACATAAAAACCTCTGTGTGCTTACCGTTCCAAGTTTCAGTCATCTCTCTTTCTTTCCAGAAGTCCTTTTTACTTACACTGTAATAATCTTTAAATGGGTGGTAATGAAGAATAATGCACTCGCTGATGACTGGAATTGGTCATCTCTAACTTGTGAGTCACCATGGACAGAGTGTATATTAAACAGTACATCACAGTCAGGGATTTAATTCCAGCTCCTCTTATTTATTTGCCTAGAGTACATCCTGCTCTTCTTGCAGTTTGGGGAGACTGACCTGCTTAGGGGCAGATAAAGGAGTAACTCCAGACAACAGCTGTATGACTGCTCTGACATTTGCAGGGGCTTAGTGGAAGCACTAAACAGCCTGGTCTTTACACCTTTTTTTTCCACAGTAAATATTTTTTTTCCAGATGGGACATGAAGCCAACTGAGTGTATCTTTATTACATATTGAATGCAACCAGACAGATATAGACCAGTTTCTTCAGAAGAAAGACCACTTAATTTTACAAACCGTGACTTTGCATTGCCCAACTAATGCATTTTAAATTCCCACTCTTGGCTCAGATGCTTTGACTTTCAGAGTCACATATCTCCTTATCCTTATACCTTAGGATATGGTGGGTTGTAGCCCCTTTCCTGACCCAAGATGAATGCTGCAGCAGACATCCAGCACTACTGGAGCTGTTAGGACTGATGCCTGCCCTGAGTGCGTGTGTGTATATATTTATACATATATATATTTATATATTTAGATTTATATATATTTATATATATTTATATATTTTTATATATTTATTTTTATATATATATTTATATGCTGCCCACATCACAAATGAGCAGTGAGGACATTCAATTCAATGGAATGCTACAGCAAGCACGATTCACCTCTGGACCACAGCATCCTCCCTCCTCATCTCAAGCAGTGCTTAGGAACTGGAGGACTGACTGGCTTGATGCACTAAATGAAGTGTCTTAACAGAGCTCAAAAACTAATGAATTTGGGCTCACAATCCTGTGCAACATGCTCACAAAGTTCAGCAAAAAACAACTTGAGACTGCATGAGGCAGAAAACCTGCCATTTACAGAATGAGTTTATCAGAACTGATGTTTTTTCCTAGTAAAAGCTGTTGTACATATGAGCTCAATTTGATGCTGCATTGTTTAGTGACAGACAGAGATAATACAAAACATAATGCAATTTAACGCTTCATTTCTTCATAAAGTCTAACCTGAAACATTTATTGCTCCATGTTACAGTAGAGAAGGAGTTTGGCAAAATGAGTAAAGTAGGGAATCTGGAAAACTATAAATAGTGCTCTCTGCTTTCCTAAATAATATTTCATACTATACCAAACCTGACCTGAATTAATTGTCTAAAATTCCTAAATTCAAGTAAGTCACCCTGGACTAGACTTGTATTTATTGTTTAATCTATTAAAGAAATGGACAGCTCAGTCTGCTCTGCCTGTGGACTTTGATAACAGAGAAAATTTTTAACAAGCGCAATCTTAAGCTTCTGATTTTGTTTTTAATCAGAGCATTGCAAGTGCAGAATTTTGCTGGGGTTTCTTCGCAGCTGTCAATCACATAAGATTGACAATTGCAAAATTAAAAGCAAAACATTTTAAAACAAAGCAACACTGATGCTTTATGGGTGTGGTCTACTTTCCAACTTTTTCAATTGCAAAAGATTCCATTACTTCAGCCCCAAAACACAGAGCACCACATATATTCTTACTCACACACAAACTGTAGACTTCCTTTCAAATACTGGAGAGAAAAAAATTATAATCTCTCTGTTTTCTGGGCAAAACAGCTGATAACCTCTTCTTTTAGCTTCTCTAGTACCCTCCAAAAATCCCCTTAATGACTTGCCAAGCACGAATTTTGGAGTTTACTATTTTTATATTTCTTCCCACCCTGTTTTCGACCTCAGTTCTGGAAAACACATTTCTCTTTTAATACCTCTGTAAGAAATTATGGCTATCTTAGCTGCTGCAGTTAATATGCATTTTGGGATACCAGCTGGTGCCTCTGTAGAGCACTGCACTGTGACATGTGGTAGATGCAAGTCAGATTAAGGTTAGTAATCTTTGTTCCGTATTCTGTTCCACAAAGTATATCTACCTTTGGCTAGTCTATAAAAACAGATAGAATGAAGATAATTGCATACATTCCCCAATTCTCCAGAAATCATAAAAGACACAAGATGAATTACCTTAGAGTAAAAAGTGTCACTTCATAAGAAGACCTCGAACTTCATTGAAGATTTTCCAAAACAGAAATTGAAAAAACTTATTCACAAAACCTGAAAATAACTCTTGGATTGTGCAAATTTAAGGAAGATATAAGAATGAGATAATCAAAAGAAGAAGGTAGATATAAAGCCAATCTGCAACCCTAAAGATAACCACTTGCAGCTACTACCACCACAGTTCCTTTTGATTTCAGATGATCTGAATCTACTGCCCCTTGACAGGTGCTCAGTACGAAAGAAGCTGATCCTGAATCAAAAGGACAATTTCCACAGTTCAGATATCCATATTGACCCTATGTGGCTTAGTTTCAAGACAAAGTTATTCAAAGCAAAGCAACATTCAAAGGCCTGTGGTTGATAACTTCTGCAAAATGTAGGCAATTTAACTGTAAATGCTTCACTCCTGCTGGTCAAACTTACCATCTCTTTATGCACAGGCACTCACTGACTTAAATGGATCTACATTAATTGATCAAGCCACTTCAATTAAGTTCCAAAGCAAACCACAAAGGACGTTACACGCGGATTTCAGTTTGTGCAGTAAGGATGTAGAACTGTCCACAGATCTAAATCACATGCTCACACCTCTGCAGCTCTACAGCTAACTTAAAACCAAGTCATCTTTACTGTGATGCTCCCATGCTCCAAATTCATGTAGGGACATTTCAATATAATGGTCAATTAACACTGAAATCCTTTAAGTATTTCATCCAGATTAATCCCAACTGAGTACTTCATGATTAATTTTACTAAAACGAATTCCAAAGAAACTGTCAATGATTAAGTTCTTTTTGTAGAGCAACACCATTATTTTTATGTATTTGTGTGGAGGTGCCTGGTCTCTATACTGCACCTTTGAAAGATTTTTTTACAGACAGTGGCCAGCCTGACTTAAATGAGGTGTGATACCTTCATGTCTAAAATTGGGTAATGTGAATCCAGGCCCCAGAATCTAACTTGAATGTCACTAATCTGACAGAATTCTTCTTGACTGTACCAGTGAGCTTTTGGTTTCCCTTCCTGGTTCTCTGCACATCCTGCTCAAAGATTTTTAACAATGTTCAACTGTCTGTATGCACATAAATTCTGGAGTAGGAAAGTAAGAGGGAAGTGCCTTGATTCACCCTTTTTCCTCTGGCCTGGCTTCAAAAATGGAGCAATTAGAAGCGAATGCTTTGTCTCCTCTTAAAGAATATGGTGGTATTTAACTAACAAATATGAATCAGAGAGAATGCCTCTTTTCTAAATTTATCATTTATTTTGACAGAGATCGCAGAATTCTTGGGCTGACAATTTTCTTAGTTTACTCATGTTAGAGTAAGATTACCTAAGCCTCAATAAAATTTAAGAGCACCAACAAATTGTATCACTTTATTTGATGCACCTTTTTCAGTCTAGGTAAGCTTAAATGTAATTTTTACTTTCCCTTTTGTATTTTATATGAGATATCTCTTGGAAATACACTTTGCTCAAGCTGGCTATAGTGGGAAAATGTAAACCATAGAGTCTATAATAACCACACACATAGAAATATCATTTTAACAGAAATAATAATTATTCAATTAGCAAAAGACTGTAATGATGTAAAGATTATTACAGTCTTTTGCTAATGGTGAAAATTTATGCCCAAAAAATCTGGGTTTGCATCCACCAGAGAGAATTTCTAGGGTATCTATTAAGATTTGATAAAATTTCTGGGGCCTTAACAGTCCTCAGAAATATATTTTAGAAAACTCTTGACTGAAAAAATTATGATAGCAGAACTTTTTTTTTGTTAGTTATTAAAAATATTGCGATGCTGTAGTCTGAACTCAACAACTACAAACCAGGCATAATTGTTCAAGAGGAGCATGGGAAAGATGATAAAAATCTAGAAATCAAAATGTTAGGAGGGTAGGATGAAAATGTACTGGATTCTAAGTCTTGGAAAAAGGCAAATTATGTTTTCCTAAAATTCAAAAGCTTAAACTCCACCTTTCTTACAGCAACACCTTGTAATAAATCAAAATTTAGGCCATTGGAAGACCTATATGTAATCTCCCCCATTTACCTTCATAATCAATTATGTACTGTAAAAGTATTCATTTACATTACTTGAAACTTTTCTTTAAAAAATGAAATTAAGAGTTATCATTACAATAATGGAGGTAATATTAATGACTGTAAGAGAGAAACCCAGGTCATTGAAAGTTTAATTCTGAACATGTTTGTATTTGTATTTCTATCAGGATTTTTTTTTCACTTAAAATAAGAACTTGCCTTCATGATCATCGAATTGTGGTGTTAAGTGGATTTTTTTTTTAATTTATACATTTTTGAATTCTCATCCATGTTGCTGAGTCAGCTTATCCTTCTCTCCCACTGATTTTAGCAGAAATTTCATTAGATTAGTCTTTATTTCACTGTCCATACCATTACTAAAAATGTGCAATAGTACAAGATTGAGGGCATATTCCTACAGAACACACATCAGCTTGACAGGGAACAATACACTCTGAACAGCTTCCTTACTAATTATATGATCACATAATACAATGTATTTTTTTTTTTACACCTTCTTATGAAAATGTCATGTGAAATAACGTCAGAAGATTTATTTGTCAAGACAGATGACATCTCCCGGTTCATCACCTTCCCACGAACTGTTATTCTGTCACAAAAGGATATGGGACTGGTATTACACAGTTTCTCCTTGATAAATTCATTTTGGCTATAACTCATCTCCCCCTTATTCTGCAGGTGCTTACAGTTAATTTGATTTATTTGTTCCAGTTGTTTGGAAGTTTTTTTATGACATGTAAATTATGCTGATGGGTCTGTAATTCCACAGCTCTTCCTTCCTCTCCTTTATAAATGCAGGCACTGAGTCAGCTCTTCTTGAATTTTTTGAAACTTTCTCCATTCTTCACAACTGAGAACTGCTAATGGATCTTGAGAAGGCTTCATCTAGTTACTTAAATACTGTACAATAACTTCATTAAACCTGGATTGTTTTCAAATATGTAATTGTTTTATATATTCTTCAGGAAGCTCTTTTAGCATTCCAATCTCCCATCTTAGCCCTTTCATAGGCTTAGTAGTTGCATTAATGCACAGTAGCTCCAATTAAGGAAAAGTGGGAAAGATATTAAACATTTTTTCAGGCTTAATACCATTTTTCAATTTATTTCCTTCACTGTTTGATAGCATATCAACCTTCTTATTTACCTTGCTCTGATTATTAATGTTTTCTAAAATTTCTTAGTAATTATGCCTTTTATGGCATAGGCCTTTTATGTCCTTTTTCTTATGTCATGCATAATTTTGTTTCTTGCCCCTTCCAGTTTTGTCACCCTTCCTATTACTGCTATTTCATCTACAATAATTTGGTAATTTGACCCAATTTCCACTTTCAGTGGGCACTTTTTTTTTTGCCTTTTTTTTTTTCCCCTGGGCCTTAGGGAAAAAAAAGCCACTGAAGTTAAGGCTTGCTTATGGGAGCTGCTTCCTAGGCTTCACAAGTATTGAAATGGTTTGTGCTTCTCCCTTAAATATATTTTCTGAGGGGAACTGCCAGTGCTTGTACATGTTTTTCTCTTAGATTTATTTGCAATGAGATCTGACTCATCAGCCCTACTAGTTTGTTCTCTTATAATTTATTGGTTTTATTATGATCTGCACTTTCTGTTTCTTGATGTAATAAATCATTTTATGTCCTCCCTAAGCAGGTTAAAGAAAGTCAGAGCAAACCCCCTTCATATTTTCAACTACATTTTCTAGAGGCTTCCTGCTAGCTGCCTTCAAAGAACCACAGAGAGACAGAGGCTGGGAGGGACCTCTGGAGGGGATTAGTCCCAAGCTTCTGCTCAAAACAGCACTTAATGGAAAAACTGGATGAGATGGCTCAGTGCTTCAAGTCAGCAGATTTGAAATTCTCCAGGGAATAGACTGAAGTTGATTTCACTGCTTCCCTGTTCAGCTTTTTCCTCACTGTAAAACACTTTTTCCCTAAATTATTGCTATTCCTTATACTTGCCTGAAATCTTTTGCATTGAAGTTTACAACAGATCCTTCCATTGCACACTGGTGAAAGTCTGTTTTCTCTGGAATGTCCTACAGGTAGGGGCAAACTTCCAGAATCAGAGATCACCAAATGGTTTGTGAACAGGTAAACTAACATTTATTCTTGTGCACGAACACTGAACCTTGTATATTCCAGAGTCAAGCTTAAAAGGGAAATTGGGATACTGCAAACCCACCTACTCACAACACCTCACTTTAAACACTTCAAAAATTCCTTTCAATATTCAATTCAAATATTCCTGTTATGGCAAAGAGAAACTTAACTTTCTACCTAAACCACAAGCAAAGTAAGAAAGAAAACTTTACTATTGATATATCTTTGTTAAAACATAACCTCTATGACATAATACTACAATGAAGAAAGTAAAACTGAGGCACCCATATCTAAAATGCACAACTATCTTTGCAATTAATTTTTTTTTTTCTTTGTAAAACTGAATGTCTACTGCTGCACTACAACCAATGTAAAGGACTGCAAGGTCATGATATAACTCAGGTTTTTTTTAGGAAGCATCACATGAAGTTAATTTTTCCTCACACATGTACCACTTTAAGTATTTTGCAAGGATTTTGCCAACCACTGGAAATGAGCAAATAACAGAAGTCAAAACAAATGACTGATGAGATGGGACCCAGGACCCAAAGACAGCCTGTGATATTGTTTAACTCTCTGTCTGAATATGGAGCATCCCAGAGGGCTCTCTGCCCTACCACCACCACCAAGTGCCAGACTGTGCAATCTAGTGTCTCCACAGACAAAATGATTTTTTGGAACCTCTGAATACAGCAACATTAATCCACTTCATCAGTCATAAGTCCCACTTTTCCACTACAGCTCACAGAATACAAATCAGGGCTGGAGCCCACCAAGGCAACCAGAAAATGTCCTCTGAACTACATTTGGTCTCTCTCTCTTTTTTTTTTTTCTTCCATGAATCCTTCCCCAGTACATTGTAGAAAGGTCCTCGGCATTTGCTAAATGACAACAGTATGTTTTGGTTTGTGTCTGCTGTACAGGTGCTTTAAAATGTCTGTAAACATTAATTTCTCAGGAGAAACAGTAAAGACGCTGCAAATAAAATTCAGCCGTATTTTAGAACACACCAAGAAGCACAGTATGAATTTACCTTCAGATGTCCCTCTGCTACTTTTTTTTTCTTAGTTTACATGGAGTTTCAACTCTTGAAAGCAAAAGTGATTTGGGAAGGTAAAAATGTCTTTATATGGATGGTAACTCCTAATGTTTGACAAAGCTTTCTCAGGTTCAGTAATAGGATCTCAATCAAATATTTAAAAGAATACAACTTCTAAGTCTCAGCAGTATCTACCCAATGTATAGCTAGCTCATTTAATCCCAAACATACTTTAACAACACTGCTCAGTCAGAAGGAAGCAATTTCACCAGAAGTAAACTAATGGCTTCCATCAAAAAACAATGGAGAAGGCAGTGAAAGTGTAGTAGGAAAAGTACATTTTTTCTTTTTTGATCTTTGTTTTTTCAAGCTTTATTCAGCTGCATAAGGCCAATGCAATAATAAAGGCTAATTTCCTGTGGCAATCATCGTCAAAGGGATTTAAAATTAATGCAAGTATTCTGGAGCCATACTGATAAAAAAGGCTCAAACAATCCCTATTATTTCAAATAACATTGAAAAAATAAGTGGTTTTCAACTTATTTCTAGCTATTAATTTTGGATTAACATAAAATAAGCTACTTCAAGTTTTACTATCCTTGTGCAATGTATTTATATCAATGTGATTACTATCTTCAGTGAAAGGTTTAATATCAACATACATGTAATTACTGGAAATGTTTCAATTTATATTAAGAAATTAAACTGTAAGATCAGCAACAACTGCCTCAACTAAATCAAAAGGTTCTTCCCACAAGCCACATATAAATTTTCTCATTTATTGAAGTTACATCTCTTTCACAGCAAAAACTGAGCCACTCAGCTTCACTTCTAAAATTATCCTTATCAACTTTGCTGACTGCCTTTACAACATAAGGATTATACATAGTTTGAAAGGATCTTTTCTGAAAGCATTTAATCATTTTTAAAGGTAAAGAAAAGTTAAAGTCAGAAAAATAAAAATTTATCTTGTATAATTATTTCAATTTTTGCTTATGTGTGACAGCTCTGTACAGAAGACCTTGCAGTCTAATAATAATTCAGTTAAGGTACTTAAATGTTTTGTGCGCAATGATTTCTGTATAGTGATGAGGAGATAAAACACAAAGTGTGTTTCTAGTATCTAGGCCAAATAATATTCATTTTTAAATAATATGACTCTAGGAAATTAATGGTATAATGAAAAATCTTTACCAGTTGATCATAACAAAACATGTAAGAAAAGAAATCTGGAGCAAAGGCTACTTTTTCCACTTTTGATGAAAATAAGAAAACATGCCAAATGTCTCAAATTATACACATGTAAATTCTGACACCATGAGAAAACAAAAGTCCATTCACGGCAAATATTATTTGTTTTAAATAGGGCCAGGTATCCCAACACTTTAAGTCTCCAGAGACCAGACAAGGCTCAGAGATATGACACAAACCTATTAGGAGCAGCCTACCCTGCTTGGCCAGCAGATCTAGCATTTGGAAGCCAGGGAGAAAACACAGGACCTCTCAAACAGATCTAGTGTTTACATGGTGGTGCAAGTGAGTGTAGCCCCAGACCACAACGAGTTTCAAAACACGTTGAAAAACAACACAAGAAATGCTGCTGGTGTTTCTTCATTGAGCTGTGGACAATGGGCAACCATAAGGACCCAAGTCCACCCTAGACCCAGCTGCATGCATGGTGAAGATTGCAATGCAAGATGTTTTCAATTACCACCTGTGTAGCAGATTACCTTTGTCCAGTGGGCAGTTTGCCTTATCTCTCTCTTTGAGTGACCACATTCACACCTCCCTCAGGAGGGGACATCTATTGATAACAGACTATTGAATGTCAGTGCATGACAGATAAGAACTACAGCATGCCATTGGGAGATGCTCCACCCAGAGGGAGGAGCCAAACATTGCTACTCAGATGTAATCCAGAAGCTTTTGAGACACAGGCATGGCTTTCTCCATGGGATTCCCCAGAGGAACAGCAGCTGCCTCTTCTTCCACTGGATCTTCAGAGGAAGAACACATCCTTCTCTACAGGATCCCCCCTTTGCTCCAGCAGAACCACACCTGATACTTCAGGAGGACTGCAGCCACATTTCCAATTGGACTGCCACCAACACCCTGACCCACAGGGTGGCAGGTTGGGTTCTGACTCTGTCAGTGTTTTTCTAGTGTACTGCATTGTTTATTTTATCCTTCTTTTTTTTTTTTCCCTATTAAAGAACTGTTATTTCCTGCTCCCATATTTTTGCCTGAGAGCCCCTTAATTTAAAATTTATGGTAATTCGGAGGGGTGGGGAGGGTTTACATTCTCCATTTCAGGGGAGGCTCCTGCCTTCCTTAGCAGACTCCTGTCTTTCCAAACCAAGACAATGCAGCAGTGGTGCAGAGGAGACTTGGCTTACAGTGCTCACTGACTCCGGGGAAGGCTCAGCAAATTCATCCAGACAACCAGAATGCCACATGAACCTGGTGAGCCTAAGAAATCTACTGCCACAGCCTCAAGTGTGATACTAAAGCAAAGGGGGGTTAGGGGCAAGGTGTCAAGTATAACACCAAATGATCAAATGATAGGAAAGGTCTGGGGATTTGAAATGGCTCCCTAAAGGTATGAGTCATCACTAGCTGTACATGTCACTGCTGCAGAACAAAAGCAGGATCACTTTGGCTTTGTTAACTAACAAGTGTTTCATATGACACACTGGAAATATTGACTTTCTTCTACTTATCACTGGTGGACCTTTTCCAGAGAACTGTCACTGTTTTGGGGCAAGTTAACCTAGAAAAATGGAAGGGCCCAAATTAAAACAAGAAGACACCTAAAGACCAAAACATCCAATTTGAATGAAGGAAAGCCAAATGAAGCCCACAAGGTGCAGCCAAGAGGAAGTGGCAGCAGGGAGGAGCAAGGGGAGAGGTGCTTGAGTGGAGTAGAAAACAAAATTATCATCTGTTCCTTGTGACCATGGCAGATAACAAGAGATTATCTTAAATTGCAGCAAAGAAGATTTATGTTTGATATCTCAGGAAAAGCTTTCTCACTTTAGGAACAGAATATACACCAGCATCTGTCACATATGGATGTACTTGATCCTGCTTTCAGAGAGGTGATTAGATGATTTCTTCAAGACAGTTTGAGCTTTAGATTTCTCTGATTTAATGATCTCAGCTGCCTGAGAAACTTGCGAGCTTCAATATGAGTATTTGATACAAACAATAGCTTCTACTGCAAATAAGCTGAAACCCCAAATTATATGAGACCAGTAAGAAGTACTAATAACAAAACATTCCTGAATTACAAAGGCAAAGCTTACTGTTCTTTATCCCATTTCTAATCCTGTGAGCCATTCCACCTCATGCCTGTCTGGATGCATCAAAACAGGATTTCTGTTGACAAATATTGCAAGTATTGTCATCACAAATGTTCAACTCATGACTTTAAAAATAACATCACTATGAAGTTTATTATGGAAGTTTTATAAACTATTATTCCCGTGTGGATGGGGATAAACTATTATCCCTTCATTGGAGATGCACATAATTTCTTTCATTTGTTTATTACTGCAGTAAGCTTTCGTCCAAGGTGGAATTTCCACAGAACTATCTTAAATATTAGAACAGCATCAAATAAAACTGATACATTTTGCTATTCCTCTGAGAGAAAGATGATGGGGGATTTAGAGTACTACAGTTCCGTGAATTCAGTGGGAGCAGCAGCTAAGGTTAGTGCCTTGAGAACTCCTAAGAGAGGAGAGTTTTCCAGGAGTTACTTGCATAAATTAGGTGTCTTTTTGACTGGCATGATCTTTCTCTGATGAAAGACAGAGTGGACTAGATTCAGAAAAAAAGCATTAAAAGCTTTTGAAGGCCGAGACTTACACAGTATAGGCTCAATCAGTATTAAGGAAAGTGAATCGGTTTTCATATGTGCCACTGAACTGGAGACCTGCACTGTACCAGAGGCTGGATGCATACATGCCAGCACGTTCTCCTCTCTGTCCAGGACCTTTTCTACTCCCTTTGCACATTGGTGCCAACTAAGTAGACTCTCTTTTTCTTCTTCAGGTTGAGTATATTTTAATTCTTCTTCTCATGCATGACCTCAGAAAAGATAATAATGAAAAAGCCATGCTAAAATCCATTATCTTTCTCTCTGAGAATACTGTTTCTGGCCTCTCTTCTTCTCCTGCCAGTGTTTCTGTGCTTCTCAGGTGGTGCTGCTGGCCACCACACCAGCACTACCACTGACCCTACTCTGCTGAGGAGCTGACAGTCATTGGTATAGATGACACTCTTCTGCCAGTGGATCAGCACATTTCCTCTGCAATAAGCTAAATTTAATTCTGAAATTCATACGCATATGGAAAGGAGAGCATGTAATAGCCATTTTACTGCCCACTGCCAGCAGCTAATTGCACAAATATATATGCAAAGCATATATACACTCCAGTAAAATCTGTTAGAGGATGTATGGCTTATTGCTATTTCCCAAAACATTTGGAGAATTAGAGTAATAAGTATAAAATAAATGATGTATTTTCATCTTATCAGGGAAAATTAAGATCTGCTTTCTACCATATTTGTCATCTTCTTTCAGGAAGAAAGCCTATTCATTTCAGTAAAATGGCCTGAGAATTAAGGCAGCATTCATCTGAAGCAGCGGAGGTATTCAGCTGTTAATAAAACCAACAAGCTTTTATCAATGAGATCAGATGCTCCTTTCAATCCTTAACCCACTTTATCAACAGGGCATATATGAACAAGATCCATGTTTGAACCTTCACACAAATCAAGTGAAGAAGTGCACAGTTACATGCAAACGATTATTAGGAAGCACATCTGATTCTATAAAAAATGTTTAGCCTTTGATTGATGTTGGGAGAAGGGGTGATCCCTAAGCAGGTACATTTTTTATTCAGTATCCCAGACTGCTTTAATAAAATTTTATTTGTATCCTGTTCATTAATGACATGATCAAGAAATAAAGTTACAAGTAAACATATATTCAATACCCTATAAATTTTTCCTCCATCAGAGAGCACCAGCCTTTAATTTCAGTTCGCAATGAATATTTCTCTGGTCTTTTATTTCAACTGAAAAATCCTCTGGGATGCATTATAAATGTTTCTTATGTTAACTAGATCCTAGATATAGGTCTGTCAAAGACCTGCAGTGTCATAATTTGTGTAATTTAGGTATATCAATTATATAGGTTATAATTTATGTAAAATTACCAGTTTATAGTACATAATTGTTAATGAAAATAATAGTGGCTTAGAAGATGATACATCCATCAGCAGTAAGAGCAACATGCAAATAGACAGATGGACAGACAGAGAGAAACAGATGCTTCAGCACACCTCAAATGAACAAATCTCCTAGGAGCTGTAGGCAGACATGGGCTAAAGGTACCAGTATCAAGGAAGATGCAGTAACCAGTTCAAGCCAGGTGAATGGTTTTACCACCAGAGTAAAGTAGAATGGCTTTACCACCACAGTGCTGCAACTGCAACAATCTGCCTGGGAGAACAGCAAAGGAGAACTAAAGCTTATCAGCTGGGGCACCACATTGACCCAATGAAGGCTTCAGACTGATAGTGGCATGGCCACTATGAAGGGTTTCTGATGATTCTCAATAGATTAGAAATATTCTGTAAAGAACTCTTAATTATTGATATATGAGGCTTTACCATAGCTTCACACTTGACCAGAAGACATTATGAAAATTACTGCTCTTGGAATTTGTCAACTTGGAAAACAAAATTACACTCAACAACTTGTTGAAGAAGTTTCAAATTGTTAGACATGTCTACTAAACTTATTTTAAAAACATGATCTTTCTGGTATCTACATGAATGGCTTTGCCAATAAGCCTAAGAGCTTTCCTAAAACATGTTTGTGGTACATAGTCCCTGTTCGAAGAGTATGATTACTACCTTCTGTAATCACAGAATTTAATTTGTTACATTTGATTCAAACATTCTAATTTCAAATATTCCATATGAAAACCTCTTCTTTATCTGAAAAAATATGGAAAAAGAGAAGTGATTTAAATTTTTTTTTTTAATTCAAAGCTAAACATGCCATTTTCTCCACATATATTTGACACATGGCCAGAAGTTTTCAGAAGATGCAAGTAATATAAACTTACTGATTTTTTTACATTCATACTGCATTTAACTTGATATATACATTCTTGAAAATCAGGAGCTTGTAATCTTTTATGTATTCTAGAAAAGAGTGTGAATCTTGATTTAGTTCCCTATCCATGCTCTGTTGCTTACTACCTAGTGCTTCTGTGTCACTAAAACACTTCCATTTCATTTAATAATAACTTACTTTTGCATTCCAATAATATTTAAAGTATTTTACAAAGTAGGCTTAGGTTGGAATTAAAATATTACAACTTTATGTTATTCTGTCATTAAATGCAGAATCTGCTCAACTCAATCAATGCTCCCATAAACAAGATGAAAACTGATTTTCAGAAGCACTCATCTTTAAATAGAATTTTTAGTAAGAAGGAAAATATTTCCTAAATTGCACAAAGATATAGGTCATGTATGTCTATTTGCCTCTATTTATGCAAAATATAATTTAGCAATAACGAAGTATCGTGAAGTCTGGAATGGGAATTTATCTGTCCCAATATTTATTCCATACACATCTACCTTTAACGAATTAATCACAGGCACTTTTTCCAGTCACAGAAGGGAAAAAGGCATCCCATCCTAATGATGACCAGATCAGCAGGGATCAACAGGAGCAACCTTGAATTCTGCTAAAAATTTTAGAGGTGTTTATTTCTTTCCCTTACATGTAATTTACAGTTCATCTCTGATGCAGCCTTCTAAAGTAAGGTGGGAAGAATTCTTCTTGGGTTCCTGCTATTTTGCCACCATTACTTCTTAGCCAGCAGAAGCTGAACTTCTGGCAAAGACAGTGTTCATCTGAAGAGCTCTATAAACTAATACACTGGGAATATTTTGTGAAGACAGAGTCCAAAATTTAACCCACATATCAAATCATAAGAAGAAAAATCAAGGCTTTAACTTACTGTTAGTTCCTAGTAGACTTTCATCCCTGCTAAAAATATTTATGTTTTCTGAGAATTTTAGACCTTTTGTTGCAAGATTTACAATGTAGAACATAAAACAGGTAACAAAGGTATTCACTGAACAACAGTTATTGGACCTAGCATTTTCAGGGAGGAGGAAGGAAAATAGGTAAACCAAGAAGTGCATCACCAATTCAGAAAAATCAAATTTAACAAAGTAGTTCTTTGCTGACAAGGAGTAATAGGAATTACCCCTATGGGACAAAACCAGCAACCAGATGCTAAGCGATAGTTTCACTGATCTCTTCTTTCTAAAGGGTGTGTAAACAGGGAAAAGCACCCTCTGCATTTTTACTAGTCTGCAAACCTCCTTGCATCATAGGGCCTCACAGTGCAGTGCCCTTGGAAAGTCCAAGGATTCTCTGAAGTGCTATTTCTTAAAAAGCAAAAAGCCTAAGCCATAACAATAATTAATTTCAAAATATTGTCTTTGGAGAGTTTCCTGTGAAACATATACAGTACACTGGAGGAAGTGTAGTGAATAAATGGAATGAAATGGTAGTTAACAAGTACACTTTTTCCTCATCTATGCTTATAAAACATAATTAAACCCATCTTATCTCACAAAACATCATCATTGATAATGCTTCCAATTTTACTTCTGGCAGAAGTTGTCGTACTCTAAGCTTTTACTATACAACAATGACCACATCACTAGATTTTATTACCCTACTTAAAACCCCTGTAACAAAACCTGAAGACAATCCTTACAAGAAGATTCAGCATTATCATTAAGAGTAAAATTATGTTCAAGAAGTGAGGAGG
Organism: Molothrus aeneus; assembly: GCF_037042795.1. NCBI lineage: Eukaryota > Metazoa > Chordata > Aves > Passeriformes > Icteridae > Molothrus > Molothrus aeneus. The sequence continues at coordinate 74,918,079 of NC_089647.1, read as the reverse complement.
GATTATAAACAGATAACCTTGTAAAGCTACTGAAATTCCTGCTTGTGTGAAAAGTAAATGATCAAAGTTCTCTGTATTATGTCTTGAGAGAATGGAGAAAATGCCAGCTATCATTTCAGACCATAGGCTGAATCCTGATGTGAATAACTATTACTGATGCTGAAATAACCTAGTTCAAGATGTAATTGAAAGTATTTATTTTAAGGCACAACAAGAAAATATGCTATAGCTGTATTCGCATAGTTGGTTTGGGGTTTTTTCCCCTCCAGAGTAAAACTGAAGGGCTTTATCCCTTCCCCCCATGTACATAAACTATTGTTCTAAGCAAGCCAACTTAGTGCAATAAAGAAGATGATTAAACATGCACACTATTCTAGCACTCAGTATTGCATATATATTCAAGAATCTGAAATTTAAAGTTTTAAACAGATGATTTAAAAAAATCCAGATTTGTCTTACTATTTTTCTTCTCAAAAGATACTTTGTAAGTAAATACAAAATCTTTCCACAAACAAACTGCATAAATATAGGAATATGCTTTGAAGAAACACACCAAATTATACACAAGCACTTTCAAAAGAGAACTTTATCAGTGTGGCAGTGGAAAATTATTATTAAAGCAACATCATACTCTTCTATCAATGTGAACCTGACTTAGGACTCCCCACAAAGTTGTGAGGCAGGGCTTAAAATCCAATATGGTTATGGTCATGATGAAGAAATAGGGTTTCAAAAATACTCTGTATCTACAGCCCATCAAAACTGGCCTTTGCTTTCTGGTAATTATGGCTGAGAAAAACTACAAATATTAAGAAACAGACAAGAGACTGTTAATGGGTAAAAGTTTAGAAACACTATTTGTCTTTCTTTTTTTTAATTTCAGCATCTCTTGTGAGAATCATTTGTTGATCTATGATTAGAGCAAAGAAACCCAAATTTCCCCTTTTATTCTAACTGCTAGAGAGCAATTGCTTCATGGCATACGGTTATGGCCAGCACAACACAGGACAGTATGAAGAGGAGAGTGAGTCTGGAGGTGGGGGATGTACCTGTCACAATGATTTCCCTTTCCCTTCCATTCCTGCACATAGTATGTCACCCCTCATCTCCCTCAGTAATTTCCTTGTCTCTATTCTTTAGTTCATCAAACACTACATACTCATACCACTTGCTCATCTCAAAAGAGGAAGGTCAAAAACTAAGCAGACATAAAAGCGTAAGCAGAAAAAGGGTTAATTCTGTCCATCAGAACAATTTTCAAACAACTACAGGGAACAAAAGGAAGAGCAGATATTTCCTGCATCAGCACAAAAAGGAATATACTATTTCTGACTGTACTGGGTGTAGATCTCAAGGCTTGTGTAGATGTGAGAGGCTGCAGGAGAAGGACTGTGCGGCAAGAGAACAGGGTGGGCATCTGACTTCTGGCAAAAGTTAACCCACCAGCTCATGCACAGTCAGGGTCACCTGATAATGTCACATCTGAACTAAAATATCCTGAAGCCTCTAGAAAAATCAAAGAAAGAATATTTAACAATGTTAACCTCAATTCCGCCCTCTTTAATAATGGGGTCAGAACATTTCCACTACAGATGCTGAAGAATGGTTTAGAAAAAACATGGGGAAAGAAATCACTATGTGAAATCAAGAGGAGTGCATTAGGGATAAGCTAAAGGAAAACCACTCCCTTAAGTATGGTTTCCTTCTAAATCTAACACTCATCAAAAGCCCTTGCAAACTTCACCACTTCTTCACTCAAGAATATTTTCCTTAACTGCCTCTATGTTATTGCAGAGATCTCAGTCACTCCTATTACTACTTTGTTTTCCATCCCAATTTATACATGACACCCTCATTTTATCAGTAATATGAAATCTTAGTAATGTCAGTGAGACATACGTAGTTCTTCATTGATACACATTTAGGTGTATAAATATGCACAAGTTCCCACCACTATAAACAGTTATGGACAGAATTAAATACTTCAATACAAGCATCTAAAATAATTTGACAAACTGTGTAGCACCCTTAACACATGCATGGAGATGATAAACACAGACTCTGCAAAGACCTGTAAGCTTCATTAGTATTTATTACATTCCCATCATTGGGATAAACTGGGCTGCCTCAACTACAACTCATGATAAAAATTCTGCACCAGATGTTCTTGAAGACACCGGGCAAAGCATAGCTCCACTGCTCCAACCTCCCTCTGGGCCTTGTCACATTCACTAGCCTACATTCTGCTTCAGATATGGCAGGACAGCTGAAATAGTGTTCAACGCCTGAACTGAGGTAACCGAGTCCAATTCTACCCTTGCCCACGGAGTTCACTTGCAGACACTCCTATTTAGGTGGCAATAACTTGAAGGCTCAGGCTTCCAAATTCATTCACAACACTGACAAGCTCCTTCAACCAATCCCCCACTCTTCAGTACATTTGAACTCAATGCTGTGAATGGAAGTTGGATAACAAACAATGCATATGCTGAACTGAAAAACTTGACACACAACACAAACAATTCCACTGTTGTTTAGGTGTACTATTGTACAACTATTGCTTTACCCAGTAACTACCTGTCTATTCAGGAGGGCAGCCTTAGATTATTTTGGGGCATACCTGCTAGAGCTTTTCATAAGCTCAAGTCAACATTACTTTAATACATCATTTTCTGGTGTTATAAAATACACTACTATACTGTATGAGAGTTTAAAGTAATTGAACACAGGAGCTGAAAGTGCCCTTGGCAACCTTAACTCTGGAACAGACTTTTGGACCGCTAACGTAGACTTGCTAAGAATCACAGATCAACACCACCACTGTAAAAGTGCAATTTTGCCAGAAGGTAGAGGCATGCAGGACCAACTCTCTTGCTGTTTCTATGCCTCTTCCCCCCTCATCACTGCTGTCTGTGCACAGACCTAAATAGCATCTCAGTTGACAACCATACAGCTCACCAGCTCAAAACCCAGAACTTGTTCATACAAAAAACTCAAAAACTATTCATTACCATAATGTCTTGAGACACTCACGGGGTGGTTTTTCAAATCAGCCAGCCATCTAGAATCACCTACATTTTTATATAAATTCTGCTCATTCTATTGCTCATTATCCAGTAGTTTAGCTTTTAGTCAACAGGTTTTTAGTCAATGTTTAGAGCTGGTTTTGCAGAGAGCAAAATGGTACACACATGCAGATCTATCCAACAAGCAAGCAGGAAAATGCAGTTTCAGGAAAAAGGGTATGGCAAGTGGAAGTGAAGACAGAAAGGATAAAATACAGTGAGAACTGGCAGAAAGATAAGACATGGTAGGAAAGGAGACCAATGGAAATGAAACAAAACTGTGAGAGAATTCTGTGATGGCAGAAACGACAAAGTTTGTCAGAATGTGTGTATTTCACCAGAATAGACGTAGCTATCCTGCTTGTAGCATCTGGGTAACTGAAAACACTGGCAGTGGCTAGAGCAGCAGCTAAAAAACAGCTGAGAACCCAGGAAACCAAGCTCATCTGAGATTCTTGAAGACAGATGACAACAGCACACAAAAAAGTTACGCAGAAGTACTGGGTGTATGAATGACAAATCAGTGCCAGAAATCTTGACAGAAACTTAGCAAATGCAAAGCAATTCCTTGATCATATCACTGTCTATGAATTACATTTATATCTCTACTTGTAATAGAAACATTCTGAGACACAAACTACAGAAACAAAGGGAGCAGGGATGAAAGATGGGGAGATGAATCCTTCCCATAGGAAGACACAGGTCCTTTTACTATTGGCCTATGTATTTATTATTTCTCTTCTTGATATTTTTCAAGGCGCACCACGTTGCTATGAATTGACTGATTTTAACTGGAACAGGCACTTCATAATGGAAGCAATAACCCCAACACACATCTGAAGAATTAGTCATACAGTCATAGAATCATTTCTGTTGAAAAATACCTTTAAGATCACTGAATCCAAAAGTTAATCCAGTACTGCTAAGCCTATCACTAACCTATCCCTAAGTGCCACATGTACATGTTTTTATTTGGGACAAGCGGAACCAAAGCAAGAGGTTAAAATTAAGCAGATGTTGAAGTGCTTTGCAGACTGGAGCTTGACTCCTGACACCCTGAACTCCCTTAGCCTTTCAGAATTTTTTTACTGAAGTATATTTCTTTGAGTGGTGGTCTTCTTGACTTTCACTTTATTTAGAAAAATAAAAATAAGCAAAAGTGTCAAGGTTTTAGTACTTTTTCTTCGTTTAAAGAAACAATTTTATGAATTAAGAAATTTAACAAATAAGTTTAATTTGGGTGGAATAGTTGGGTTTTTTTAAAAGGGCATTGTTGCAAAGAACTGATACAAAGCACACAGTTAAAAATTAATATGTTAATCATAGATTATAAAGCCACAAAGATCTCAGTGATCCTCTAATCTGACCTTCTGCATAATAAAGGACAGAGGATTATCCTGACTTTATTCTAGTTCTTCATTCACATGCTTCCAAATGCTTTTTTCAGGGCTTAGAAATCCTTTTCTTTCTCAAGTGGAAATTGTTTAGAAGATACTTAAGTTTTGCTCCCTTCTAAGTACAAAGCAGTCATTTGTAAAGAAAAAGCATTAAAAATTAAAATAGTATTATTAGTATAAATCAGAACAAACTAATCATGGCTCTTTGTATCTTACTTTGATATGTGAAGTGCCTTTCCATATTAGATTTTATATAAATATATAAATATTTAGATACTTATCAACATCAGATTTTCCAAACACCCATATTTCAATTTTCAGATGAAAGCAGAGGGACTTGGAATTTTTGTGGCAATACTGGCTTCAATAAAATGTTATTCAAAGGATATGTAAGGCTTTTCTGGCTACAAAAGATACTCTCTTTGTCAAGAAGGCCAAAACGTGTTGATATATAATACAAAGGTGTTAAGGTATTGTCAGTCCTGATGAACCCACTGCACCTCTTTAGCATTTATCCATCCTGAATGAAATAGGAAGTCTTCTCCAAAGAACTGCTTATCTTCATCCTGGTTGTGGGGAAGACAGCCCACATAGTTGGGATAAGGAACTCCAGTCCTCTCACTGTACCAGCAGCAATTTTTGCTTTCATAATAAACAAAGACTGAATTATACCAGACATACTTGTGAATTAAGCATGTGCATAATTTATTCTTGGCAGACAGGAGTAGAGGAGTAGAAATAAATGACAAGAAATTACTTCAACGTTGCTTAAAAACTGTCTGCATACTGCAATAGATACTCTACTAATCATAATGTCTAGAAATTTGTTGCCCAACTCTAGGAGTTAGCCAGCTGACCAAAGGCAAATGCTTCAGCTGCCTCCTCTGGAATTGTGTTCTAAGGTTTTATAGCAATCCAAACCACTCCAGTGCAGCTGAGGCAGGTAGGACACACATAACCTGCTAAACCAGCATCTGGGCATCTCAAATGGAACCACGGAAGCCAACTGAATCATATTCAGTGTGTTAACTTTATTGTGGCACAGTTAGTGCTCCCAGCCATGCTTACTGGTTTGCCTAAAAGTGTGTTTTCTACATAAGAAGACAGGATCTCTGGTTCATACTCAGATTTCTGTTCAGAAGCTGAAAAAAGTCTTTATTGAACCTTCAATCCTGTGGTAGGAGGCAGAGCAGAAAACTGAACTGCCGCTGGCAAGGGAAAATGCCATATGCACCAGTGCATGCAGAACATACAAGGGTACTACAGAGGCCAGGTACACACACCAAAGTACTGGAGATTTGTAGTCAATAGTACTCCTTAAAACATTTTAAGAGCTCTCTACTTGTACTCACTATGCCTATATTCCAGATGCTAGCGGGCTCCTTCCCAGCTCAGTCAGATCCTGTGGGTAAGAACAGGAAAGCTGTTGACTTGCTAGGAAAGCTGGGTGTCTTCACACACTGGGAGCCCTCTAGTGGGCTTCGTTATCTTCTATAAGCCAAAGCCATGCCAACTTCAGGGACCAGACATCATCCTGGTCCTACATTTTGCCAAGCATGATGGCTTGAAATCCTGTGCACAAGTCAAATGTCCATTCCAACGAGTGCTCCATTGCAGCTGGGGAAAAAGGAAAACCTGCAAAAACTCTAAGCAATTCAAGAAAATCAGTGTTTATTTGATTTTTATACAACCAAACAAGGGGGATTTAAGAGGTTAAAATCCTTGTGTATAGTTCACAGGATCTGAAATTAATGAATTCTAACTTCCCTCCAGTTACTGGAAGTAACAGCTATGCTCTCTACCTTACATCAAACCAACAGAGATGCTGGCAGATCAGTGTTGGCTGCCTAAGAGCATTAACTGCAACCAACAGCCACTGTTATTGTACTACAATAATAGTGCAATGAAAGTAACTGAGCTGAACTTGCAGTTATAGGCTTTTTCAATTGGTCTTGCTAAGGGGCATTCTTTGTGACCTTTTTTTTAAGTCATAACACACAAATCATGAAGTGAAAGTTAACAGGAGGTATCAGCACTGTATTTATTTACCCCATTACCACTCCAGGTAATACAATCCTCCACCAACGCAATTTCCTCTTAATCATGTTATAAAATCTGTTTTGTGTTGTTCAGGTCAAATTGAGTCTGAGGTAAAAATAAGTAGAAGGGTCACCAAGGGATGGGTCAGTGCAATGGGTCAATACTTTCAGAATAATTGGTTCTCAAAGAATGTAAGCTAAATTCCTGGAAAATCAGTAAAATCACCAAGAAAGATCTAGGTTTGCTATGACTGAACAGAAAATATCACAAAAATTTAAATATAAGGCATCAGTCTTGAAACAAGATCTGCTGCATTCTACTTGTACACCTTCCATAGATAACGCCATTTAAACCAATAACACCTACATAATATCAGGATTGAATTTTTAAAAATTATTTTTTCACAGTTGCAATTTATGCTTTGACAAATAATACTTGTGCACATTTACATAAGAAGATTGGAAATAACTCACATTTTTTTGTTTAAATTGCACACAGCAAAGGATTCTGTTTAATTACTTGTTCAAAGTACCTAAATCCAGTAAGTCATATGTAAATGAAAATACAGCAAGACACTAATACAATTTCTATAAGTAGCAGTATTTATGAAAAAAAAACCCCAGCAAAGTCTAGACCAGCACATAACTAGAGTACGTTTTAGGAAGCCTATGTAAAAACACTCACAGTAATTTGTTGAAACTTAATTCATGACAGTATACAATAGAATAACCAATGTAAAATTTTACCTTGGCTTTTCTCTCTTATATTATCAAAAGTGAATGTATTTATTTATTACTATAAAAGTACACACACAAAACAAAGGAGTATTTAGGAAAACACAGGCCTTTGGTGCCAATAGATCAATCAACAGTCCTTTCCTAAGCAGATAAAAATATGGTCTTTCTTCCATTATGCCTTATATGCAATAAAAGTTTCAGCAAAATGGCAGTATTAGGATATTCTGATTTCTAACTTTTGTTTATATTATTTCATTCCAAAAATCTACAATCTAAGAAAATACAAAAAATGTAAAAAAATAGATCAGAAAGAGGAAGCCATGAAGCAATTAATGTTGCAATGAAAGATTTTACAAACCTTGTAATGATTTTGAAGACAATAATTTGAAGTGCAAAGGACACTTTAAAGAACAGAATCTTTTTTCCTGATAGATACTGTTCTGGAGGAACAAACACATGAGGAAAGAGTACTACTTTTGAATAAAGGTTAATGCAACTAGCATTACAGGCAAGTACTGGAAATACAAGAACAATCATTTGGGTTTGCCAAGATTAATCCCAAATCAGGTATGATATATGACCTATCCTAGTTTTGCTTTTACCTGCCGAGAAGGAGTGCAGCCGAGAACTGTGTGTGTGTGGCTATATTGCTGTTCTATACCACCCACTCCTCCCTGTGGCACAGCTTCAGGGGGAAGAAAAGGTGAGCACACCCTGGAACCAGCACCATTTTATTCCATTTTCTTCCAAGGGGAAGTTGCCAGGACCAGCTCTGCAGACTCCATTCTTCTCTCACTGCTGCCCATCATCTCACTTCCCTCGGGAAGAACACAGCTTTAAGTGGCAAACACAGCTGAGCTCAGGGGAGCACTGGGGTATCAGTGCAGGCAACACACAGGGAACAGAGAGAGCTGGAGCTAAGCCCAAGCCAGGTGGAGAGGGGGAAAGACAAATACTGCCAACCACAGCCAATCCCAGTAGTCCAGTACTGGGTGGTGCAGCATGGACAAACTGGCTTTTGGGAGGTTTGTTCATAACTAGTTTTCATTGTCTCAGGCTCAGGGATGAGGAACACAAGCCATGGAAAGTGTACACCATCTTGTCTTCATCTTGGTGGCCACACAGAACTAAGTCGAGGTGGTGAACACCTTTTGTGTGTAAAACACCTTCTCTTGTATATTTTTGGTATTAATATTATTGCTGATACTGTGTGTTTCTCATCCAATTGCTGTTTGTTTTCAGAAAAAGCCTCTCAACCTATAGTCTCTGCCTTAGTCCCTCTCTCCCCAGAGAGGGGTGAGGGGAATGGGAACAGCTTATTTGAAGCTTAATTACCATTTGGTTTTTATACACCACCAGACATAATCACAGAATTATTAATGTTGGGAAAGCCCTCCTAGATCTTCAAGTCCAACCTTGACAATAACATAGGGCATAACACCGAAAAACACAGTATTTGTGGCCTCCTAGGATTTGTTTCAACAAGCTTCTCTGCCATGAATTGAAGAAGGCATCTCAGCAACATTCTCCATGACACCCATATGCAAGTACAAGAAGGGTAGAAGAGCCTCATAAACCTCTGTACTACAGGAACTCTGACCTCCTTCATCAATCTCTTCAGCTACACTGAAGCCACTGCTGTTTTGACTACCAAAACTACCTGCTATATTTAAATCTCACTATAATCTGAAACCATGGATGGCCAGTAAACTACCATATGAAGACAGAAGAGAACACTTCTTGGACAAATATCTATACCAACTTTTACATCCCAAATCATGAGAATTATATTAGCAAAAGTATAATGCAAAAATTGAAACAAAAACTATTTCAAAATATTTTTTTCATGAAGACAGTTATGTGACTGTGTTCACAGGGGTCCAAGGATGAGGGAAGAGACTGACTCCATGTTTCAGAAGGCTTCATTTATTATTTTATGATATATATTATATTAAAACTATACTAAAAGAAGAGAAGAAAGGATTTCATCAGAAGGCTAGCTAAGAATAGAAAAACAAAGAATGAATAACAAAGGCTTGTGTCTGGAACAGAGTCCAAGCCTACTGACTGTGACTAACCATTCATTAGAAACAACTCTATGAGACCAATCACAGATCCACCTGTTGCATTCCACAGCAGCAGATAACCATTGTTTACATTTTGGTCCTGAGGCCTCTCAGCTTCTCAGGAGAAAAAATCTTAAGGAAAGGATTTTTCATAAAAGATACCTGTGACACAGTTAAACTCTTTGTATTCTACTCCTGCATTCCTCTGTTATTGTTGATGCAAACCTCAGTACCATGACAGTCCTGTTTAATCAGTTTATCTATGCCCAGAGTAGTGAAAGACATATCTGCTTTTTTTTTAAAGCACATCACTCAGTTACTTTGCTCTGCAAGAGCTCATAGCAATGTCCATGGGCCAGCCTGTGGGTGATACAACACTTCTCTTTGTTCATTACTAATAATGCAAAAATTTCTCTGTGTGCTCCTTTAATTCCTTCAGAAAACTTTCAGACTTCAGTGATGCAATGTTCTTCCACAACACTAATGCTGAATGATCCCTACTACTTTATATTTCTCCACATCTCTCAGTTCCATATCAACACTTCCAGTGATTTGCCTGCTTATCTACTTAGAGCAAAGTGCAAACAAGCACTCTGCAGTTTCACCAATGTCAGTGTCCAGTGCTTTCCCTTATAGGATTGTTTCTATACTTTACTGTATCAATACCGTATTCATTTTTTTTAGGTTTTTAAACTGTTTACCACAGGTCTCTTGAAAATACTCTCAGTAACCTGGACAGACGCTCTGAATTATCCAAAACATGCAATACTTCAGCTTTTTTAAGCAAACATATTTGTGGTTCTATCTGCATGGCTACATTTACAGTTTTGTCTCTAAAAAAAAACCAAAGAGAACTTAAATATTCTTCTTTCTAAACAGACATGAAACATATCTTTATGGAGGCTCTGACTTCACCCTGGGGCTCAAATAGATTTAAAAAAAAAAAAAAAAGCAGAGGCAAATGCATTAAGTTATTTTACTGTGCATAATTATGAGTGATGACTGAGTAGCTCATTAATCCATGCACAAGTACTCACATATTTCCATGAAAGAGCAATACAGAATAATATATGTTATGGATATGAATATGATCTAAAACAAAAATCATAAAAATAAAAAAGATAACCAGCACTTAAAACATACCAGTTTTCTTTTCAAACCATAAAAAGAACTAGGACTTTCAAAAGTAATTGAAAAAAACATACCCTGGCACAAGCACAGCTTTTTAATTGCACATAGCAAAGGTCAGTTAAAACAGAAAATTCTAAACTTGTCTAAAACTCAAAAAAAAATTTCTCACACAGAAACTGCAGAACAGTTTTTGATCACCTCCTATGAACATCATCTCTCTGCCACCCAAAACAACACTCCCCACTACTATGAAAGACAAGTTGATGATCCACTGTTGTCATCTTATTGCAGGGGTCCTATACTGTCATCTCCTAATCACAAAAGTTTCATACCTTCTTGGTGTTTTCTCATGGGCTTCTCTCCCAAGCACTAACTCTTCCTTCTTCACAAAGCAGCCAGCTGACTCCAGTTCCCTTCTCACCCAGCCACCCCACTCTTTTATACCACTCTGCTTCTCATTGGTTACAGCTGTGGCCTGTTAAAGTCAGGCCTGTTCCTAATCTTTGATAATTGGCCCAGCTGCAACTCCTTAGGGGTGAGATTACTTTCTACACTATCTTTATTTTCTTATATTCTATTCCCCTACAACCCACAACTGGGAACAGAGCATTTGTACACAGTGTACACTGCTCTCCTTACAACAGGGACAGGAATGCTCACATTGCCTTTATTCCAGGTGATCCTGTACCAACAGTAGTAAAGAAATTATAACCATGAGATCAGCACAGCCAGGAAAGCCCAGAAAACAGAGAACCCACTGGCCTCACAAAGCTCACACCGAATCTCATGCCAACACATTTAACATATAATAAAAAGGTTTGATGACTTTTTCCACTGTTGATTTATGTGTGGTCTTGTGCAAGGCCAGGAGTTGGACTTTGATGATCCTTGTGGGTCTCTTCCAACTCAGGATATTCTATGAGTGAACAGCATAAGACACCACATAAAAATGCCTGGCAGCAGATGCTGGCACCTGCAAAGTGATGGAAAGTCAGAAAAAAGTACTTTACTCAGGTGTCACACTTCAAGCTAAAATTGACACCACCTACTCCAAAGGGCTATAAGCAAACACTTGAATAACAAAAATTTACCATATTTTATGGCTATCAGAACATCTCTAGCTCTTTAGCCTTCTTCTGTCCTAGTTCCTACTAATGTTGTTCACCTAATGGTTGCCTCTTAACAAAGTCACTAGGGCCCCATAATAAGCACTGTCTGCCTAATTAGAAAGGTTGAGTGGCCCTGGTTTAAGATTGTGTATTTTACTTCACCAGTGCAGATGACTATGGCTAAAGAGACATCATGATTTCTCACAGCTTGCTTGATAGGCAAGTGTCATGAAGCTTTGGTGTCTTGATCCCCTGCCATCATCCAGGCACAAAAGATTCAAGATATTTTAAACTATGTGCTTGTCTTCAAGTATTTCCAAACTAGTGGAAAATTAGAATAGTATAGATAAGAGACCATTTTAATGTGGGAATGACAGCATTTGCCTGGTTGAAGGGAAACATCAGAATATCATTATTTCTTGTTACTGCAAGTTAGATAGAACTTATTTTTGGTTGCTATGTAAGAAATAAGTTCACTCTTGTAAGTGCTGATTTCCAAAGGTACCTTATCATGAGCTGCTCTAAGGCTAACTGATATTTAAGATGTAGTTTTTTGTATGTGTACAACTTTTAGATAACCTAGACATAATATTGCCCAAAAGAATAATATTCTTTATTCAAATCCAACAGTACTTACAGTTCTTATCTGCAGTATTATATTTCTGCAGGAAATTCTTCCTATATCGAATGAACGCTTCAATATTGAAATAAAAATTCTTGCTTCTAATATAGCAAATTCTAAAACAGCAATACTTTAAAATGTCATCATCAAGTACAAAGAAGACTGTTCTATGTATAGAACCTGCAAGGTCATTTCACATCATAACTGGTTATCAGTTTAGTACCAGCATTTAACTATCAAGTGCTGATTATAATTGGGAATTTAGTTAATCATCTGGCACTGTTTAAACAAGCTGCCAGGCTTATAAAGACACGAATGAGCTCTCCAAGAGTTAAAAAAAAAATTAGTAACTTATTTGATATCTGCCGATGTCAAAACTGGTAATAACATATAAAGCATTAGGAAAAATTCATAAATGTTTCTGCAACATGAGGCATCAGTAAGGCTGATTTTTGTAAATTTTGTAAAATTGTGGAAACCATCAGAGAGTTCTAGATGCAGATTCTTTGTATTAAATTCAGTTATTCAGAATTATAGCAGTATTCTATCTTCCCATGTATCCCCCTTTGCAGGCTGTCATGTTAGGTTAAATCCACCACTTTATCCCAAGACTGATCTTGGAGAGAAACTCTATTTACAGAAAAATTTATTTTATTAGAAGTGTGGTGTGCTATTTCAAAATCTGACAGTAATCATGTTTTCAGTAGACTGACACTTAATTCCAGCATTGCTGGTGCCACATGGCCTTGTGAAGAAGGAACAGAGATGCAAGAATAAAGGCTATGATGCTCTGGCTCTTGCATAACTCCTTTGCTTGGCAGAATACTTTACACAGCTTTATTGCCTTGCACAAGCAAACTCTCTTTGTGACCAAGAGAAGCAAGAAAAAGTCCTTGTGTTCAAGTGATCACAGACCATCATATATAACTGATCCAGCTCAGACATCTAAAAGATGTCTAGCCTCAGCCAGTCATGAAGGATTTCTCTGCATTTAGTGAGAGTATCTTTAGCTCATGATTCATAATGAACTAAAACTGAAATCTGAGATGGGATGAATCACACACACTAGATGTCCGTCTTTTTCTCTCCACTTCAACTACTGTTTTAGAGAGGATGCTCACCTTTTAGGTGACTCATTATGAAATCCAGCCCAGAAGATTAGGAGATGGCAACATGAGAATGAAGGGGAAAAACAAAAAAAAAAGGCAGCCAAACAAAAGCTAGGAGTACCTTAGGAGTACCTGGACCAGAAATCAAATTGAAGGGTCTGTACTCTTTCATAATGGATCCTCTTTGGAATCCTTTTGCCGGACAGCCACATGGGTTGAATGGATGTCTTCATATCAACCAAGGACAGGGTGAGGGGGCATGATGGGGTGGAGCCTGGAGCACTCTGGGCACAGCCAAGATATGGTGTTATCTGACAGCATCCTATGTCATGGGCAGGAGAAAAGGACTGTCCCACCTCCATGAAGAAGCTTCATGGCTTGCAATTGATCATGTAGGGCCTGTCCACCATTTTTCATCATCCCCAGCTTGGTGAGCAATTCTGAATGTAAATCAACCTCTCCTTGTATACTTTTGTTATATTATTTTTGCTATTACTGTTCTTTTTCTTATCTCATTTCTGCTTCCAGTAAATTTCTCTTATCTCAGCCCATAATCTCTGCCTTTTGTCTCCCACAGGAGGGTGGGGGAGGAGCAGCTTGTGTCTTGGAATGCCATTCCTAAGCCATGACAATGGGGTAAGCATGAAGGATAAAAAAATGGAAGTGGGGAAATTGTGCTTATTATTTTGGAAATATGGCAGTATATTTACAAAAGGGACCTCAAAATCTTCCTACTGTGGTAGATCCTGGACATGCTTACTCAGGAGGTAAGACCTAGTAATACAGTGTTTTAACAAATCTCTAAAATTCCCTTTATATGCATTCCCTATATTTCTCTGAACAGCAACAAACTATTAACAAAAGTGCTTTGAAGGTCTGTAATTCCATTTACATGAATGGAATTTGCATGAGAAAAATGGTGTCTTTACACTAAAAATTACCAGTTTATTATACTTTTTCATATGAAGCATCACTTTAGTGGGGGATAGGTAAAATTTATGGTGTTGTTTAGTACTGGTTTTCCAATAAAGCTGTTAAAACTATCTGCTGTGTTTCAGAACTCCACTTGGAAAACAGGAGTTTGAAGATAGAGCAGTAGAGATTAATGGTAGCTAAAAAATACTGGTTTGTAAAGGATTCAGGGAATTACTAACAACTAAATTAAAATTCTGCAAGGAAACATCTGAGAAAAGCATTTCCATGTTTATTAAAAAACATCTACCCCTGTATTATGCTGAATACATTAAAAAATTATATCCCAGATCACACACATGACTCTCAAATACAAACTGCAATATCAGAGCCACCTGTCTCTCTTACTCTGCCTCTCTCCAGCAATTCTTAGAAACCAAGAAAGATTTTACTAATACAAATTTATATGTGCATATCCACATGTTAAAAGCAAGCTCAAAGGAGCTGGCAAGTGGACTAATCATTAACAGAAGCCTTGTAATCTTGTTACAGCTGGTAGATATTGTTACTAAGAGTGATTTGGCATGCAGTGATTTTACAAATGTCTTTAACATGTATGATACAAAAGGGTTTTTTATTGGTATACTACTCTGACACTTTTATAAGTGTATAAACAGAAAACAAAATAACAGCAGTCTGCATAAAGGAAGTACATTTTTTGTTTCACTTCTCTCTGTTAAGTCTTGGTAAACCTATGATAAATATATCACACAAAGCAACTAACTACCATGGTAAACGTTTTTAAAATTCAAAAAACTCTAAACCTATAATACTCTTAATCTGAACAGCTAATAACAATGTGAAGCTATTCTAATGTGTATCCAATTATAATCAGCACTATGATAATGGCACTGTCATTAATCTCCTGTGTTATTTCTCATTATTTCTAAAGACACTGCTAGAAGCAAATTCATGGAGCTATTTAATGGAGATGGGAAGTTTCAGCCTTTGTATTGCTCAAAATTTTCTATGCCATTTCTTATTTTCAGGAATTTCAAATTTTGGCAATAAATTTTCAACAAAAAAATCTTTAAACTTGTATCTGGTTGAGGTCTGTTGTTTAGGTATGCAACAACTTTTCCAATATTCCATTCCAGACTGAAATCAGATCAGAAAAGGCAGAAAAGATTTGCTATGCAATAGCTTTACGAATTTCTTCTCCGGTCTCATCAGATAACTTGTCACTTCACACTCTGGAGCAGCAGCAAACTGAAATGTGTCAACAAAGCTGCTTTTTGTGGTCCCTAGGAAAAAAAAACTACTGCCTCTGAACAAAACACAAACTATTCTGGAAGATTTCTCTCCTGACACACACTGTGGAAATGGATTTGACAACTAGCTGCTTCAAGAAGTCCCCCAGTGCCTGAATGTGCCCTCGTTCAAAGCCACTGTGCTTAATCAGAACATTAATAGGACCTGCAACAATAGGACAAGGAGCAAAAGGTTTTAAATTAAAAGAGAGTTGCTTCAGACTAGATAGAAGAAAAGAAAACATAAATTGATAATGAGGTAGTGAAGACTCAAGCATGTTACCCAGAGAAGAGGTGAATCTCCCATACTTGGGAACATTCAGGCTATCTACACCCATATCCAACACATCCAGCTTCATTCATAATCATCCTGGACCTCTCTTCAGGTCTGGAGAGAGCTTGGCTCAAAATGGTCATAATTTTCCCTCTCCTCATTCAGACATGGAGAGCCAAGGATAAAGAGGCAAATGAACTTACAATATTAATGAGTTTTCAAAAAGAAAAATTGGCAATGAGGAAAGAACATCACCACAAAAATGCCAGGCTTTTTCTGGTCTTGCAGCTTTCTCTCACAGTGGTACTGGCTGCTTCCTTTTCTTTTGCCCTGTATACAGGCTCTGCTGAGGAGAGGGGATGACTTCTGCTTGGCCTCTGTGGCAGGTCAGGCTGGTAACTTGGACACAGAAAGCACAGGAAGAGGCTTAAATAAGCAGAATGGTCCTGTAATAATGGCTGGTATGCTGCCTAAGGACAGAAATCTTCCAGTGCTTTGTGGTCCCACAAAAATCATATGTATTTTTGTACATGTATAACACAAACAGCAGTGACAGCCTGGCTCTACACTGCAAGACAGCCCTTCAGAAGACCTCTCCAGAGAGTTAAATACAGTCAATTTGGCATTGATTCAATGGAATTTTTTTTAAATGCAAAAAGCAGGTTTCAGGATTGGAACATAATGTAATTGTTTTGAAACCCAATGCTGAAACAGTTAATATATTCTGCATTACAGTCCATCATCCAATGGAAATAGGTGAGGGAAGCAGTTGCTGACCTTCATTTATCAACATGAATTTAAATGGTTTTTAATTTGTTCTCCACACTACAACCGGCATTTGAGAGGAAAACAACATGTGTCAAGAATATCTACCTGAAACACATTTTAAAGAAATGTATAAATTTGAGTTATCGAGAAAAAGAAAAATGTCAGGTCAAACTGATAGAAGAAAAGTTTGGATAAGGAGATTGAGATCTCCTTAGAAGACAGAAAAAACAGTGATGGGAAGGGAAGAGAATAAAGAATAAAATACTGTGGTAAAATAATTTTATAGACAAATAGTGGCAGATGTGACATAGACAGTGCTACTACTTGGAAAAATTTCAAGCCTGTGGGTTTGGTGGTTGGTTTTGCTTTGGTTTGGGTTTTTTTTTTTTTGGATTATTATAACTATTAAGACTGGAAAGATACTGATCTTTCAGTATCTTCTTACTTTTAAGATAAAACACCATCAGCTAAACAAAACTAATCTCTGGTCTTGTTCTTCATGGGATTTGGAACATCTGAATGAACCCATTAATATGTTGGGACTAGCAGACCAGACTTCCTGAGTAGCTGTTACACTGCATGGATAAATGCAGGTTTTAGCCTACACAATACAGATGAACTACAATTTTTTTAGCTGTGATTAATTTCACAGACTGTTTTACACCCCATAAATTCAAGAAGCAAGATACCAAACCAAGGGAAGGGTTTTGTTTCAAGACAAGCTCTTAGGAAGGAACACAAATCTGCAGTTCTACTGCAATACACTAAAGTTTATGTATTTCAGTTCAGTAGCAATCACTGGCATACCAGCCCATTAGAAACTGCACACCAAGGGAATGTAAACCCATAAGAGCTGAGTGATATGCCTGAAAAATTACATACATATTGATTTGGTAAATGAACACACTTGTCTCTTAATGGATAAATAAGTAAGGGCCTGTTATCTTACAATAAAGTTTGAAAAATAATTAAAAATGGCGCACAGATAAGTAAATTAATAAAAACATGCATGTGATACTTCTGCACAGAGCCAGTTTTCATGGCTTTGTTTCTCTGGTACTGGAAGCCTCCTGCCCTCAGTTGTCCTCCTAGGAGCATGTCCTACCTCTTTAATCACATCTTAAATGAGACTGCAATCTAAACAGCATTGCTTCATGATCAGCACCTCCCAGGTCTCCAAACAGTGCACCCCTGACCATACAGAGTGTGACTAGTGGGCACCAACAAACTCCATAAATGTATGCTTAAGTGCATTTACCTTCCTCGGTGACGGTGGCAAATCATTTCTGGCTGTAAGCCAGCATGGCATTGCAGCCTCTTGTTACTGCACTGCAAGTCCTTCATCAGTTGATTTACTAGATTTACAGATTTACTAGAATGGTTAAAAAATTCTAAACATTACTACTTCTGTAGCCTTTAAAAATTATGTACTTCCTTCAGATGTTTTGCTTATCTGCATTTTTCCTACTGCACAGTATCTATACTGTAAGACATGGAAAAAGCTTCCACATCACACAGCTCATTAGAGGCTTAAATGAACCAGTTTTAGATGTATGATTTTGACCTCATTACTGTCCTCAATCAATGAAATAAAAATGGTGTCTGTCATAACTTGATCTCTTAGATATGTTACTGTGGGAATCAGCAATCAGTCTGCTCCTCAGATGGCAAAACTGCTATTGAATATATTTGCTAGTACTAAGCTTGATTAAATAATAATAGAGAAAAAGGCTTTTTAGAACTCCATAAGCCAATCAAACTAATGCTGAGCAACCTGGAAAGAAAGATATATCCTACCTGTATCTTGTCATAACCTTAGTCCATTTGCAAAATGCTATAGAAAAAAAAAACTGACACAGTTCCTATGTCATTGCCTAAACACATCTTAATGTGCTTGTATGTGACACGCTGCAGACATCGCAGCAAAACTCACCACACGTATCAATTCCAGCTCTGAAGGTGAAACATATGCTTTAAGACCAGTGACAAATTTCTAAAATTCTCCCTATCTTCAGAATAAAATTATCTCTCTTTTTCACTTTTCCCCACATTCATGCCAGTCACACACTCAGCAAAGGATGAGCCACACTCTGGAGATGCCCCTTTCTCTTCGCTGCCTACAGAAGGAGGTGAGGTAACTGCAACTCACTTGAGGCTTGATGTTTAACCCTCAAACACCCAACTGCACTCAGCCCATCCAATACCAATTACGTGGATTATCTATGGCTGTATTCAATTTTAGAGTGTTTTCACTTACATGTACTCGGTCATTTTCAGAACTTTATACTTCCGAATGTATTACTATATAAACAATCATTATCTGAATTTCTAAAAATGTAGGGATGCTGTCAGTTTACTAAGCCTTTAGTTTGCATCTATTTATGGGTAATAAGCTGGTCTGTGTACAGCTTGCGTGTTACATGTACTGGACATAAAATGTATGTTATTTTTGTGAGACTTGAGTGACCAATACTTACCCAAAGACTCCATAATTCACTACCAGACCAGAAAAAAGATGTTGTACCCAGGAAAAAACACAGAAGAAATTAGTGCTTAGACAAATTTCCAACAGTCCTGCCAAGCCAAAAGTCTTGAAATTCTGCAGTGTTCAGGTTAAGCTGTTCTAATTCATTTGCATTTGGCAAATTTATTTGTATTTGGCAAATAGACTTTAACTGCTTTTTAATTCAGTTTCATTTTTACCATTAAAACAGTGGTAATTTTTTTCTCCTGGAAATACGATGTGAGATGTCCAAAGTCATGTTACTAAACAATTCAACACTGGTTTGTATGTAATAGTATTTTGAGGTGAAACTATTCTTAGAAGTTCCTGTTTCCCGAATCACGCATCTCTGTGGGATGCTGGGTTTTGGTAAGTCTTTTAGGATTAGGCAAACGTTCCTTCTTTCATTTTGACATATGTATCACATCAAATTCTACAACCAAGATTTCTTCTTGCTGTAGTATAAAACTCTAAGGTTGTACCTTTGATTTCTTTCATCATGTACTTCCAATTAGTTTAATAATGTTCCCTGCACACCTGTAGAGAAACAGAACTTTGAACAGAGGCAGAGTGCAGGAAGAAGAAAAGATTTACCTGTGTCTTTAACAGCAGGCAGGGAAGAAACAACGTTTTACCTTTCTGCAGTCCTCCCTTCTTTCATCTACTTTTCCTCCTCATAGATGCATGTAACAAGATGTCAGCCTTCATCCATGGGAGACAGCATGGAAAGATTTGGGCAGAAAAGGCTCTCCACAGCTGGATTACTCCTAGCTACTCCTGGTCAGGTGAAAAGCTTCTTTCTGACAGAAGGTGATGTGTGATTAGGTATACAATAAAACTAATTTACCTTAAAGTAATTTCTCCTGAGTATCCTCAACTATCTTATATCAACAGCATTCAAACTGGGAGGGGATTTTTTTTAGCAAAAGATAAAGCTGACTTTTTTCAGGCTGTTTTTAGCCTGGTTTCCTATGGAAACAAGACTGAGCCACAATATAACACAGTCTGTGTGTCCTCTCCTTGTAATTTCTGAACTAAGTAGCCTGATTTCAACTAAATGTGACTGAGGAGATAGAAATCTCAAAGATAGTTACACTCTTATAAATTTTGAAAGCAGCAGCTGCTGGAGAGAAGAGAGACCAGGATCCTTGTATTAACATGCAGGGTGCTAACAATCTTATCAGCCCATTTCTGCTGTCAAGTGTGGCAGCCAGCATACCATCACCAGAATATACGCATACTCAGAGATAAAAGAAGACCTCTATAATTCAATTATTAACCAAGGGACATAAATCCACAAGAAACTGGTCCTCCTCAGTTTTGGTTTTTTTAGGCCTTTTCTCTTTTAACTAGACAGCCAAGATACCAGGCTGATGAGGGTGAAAAATTAAACAAAAAGAAGGAACAGTTTAAATGAAAACCAAAAGCATACAAAATCCATACTGTAGCAAAAGAGAAAAGTAAATTGATGGAATGGAGAGTTTGTAAGATTCTATATTATAAGGATGGACAGCTTTCAAGGTAATGTCCTACATTTATATACATTTACAATTTTACCAGGTTCAGAAGTCCCTGCACATATACACACACAGACAAACACAGATACAGGAAGGAGATTATGAGCATCACATTTAGATGCAACTAACTAACATATTGAATGATTCAGCTTTTGATGCAGATAAAAATGACATAAGGCTGAAAATCATTTTAATTTCCTATATTCCCCAGCCAAGGAAACACAGAATGGTTAAAGAACTGGGACTCCCCCACCGAAACCATTTTTACAGCTCTTGAGTGATTAGTTTGACATGGTCTAGCATAATTATCTATGCCATAATTTCTCTTTGCCTGTGTGAAAAATACTCCAAAAAACAGCACTCATGGAGTCACTGTCAAAATCCATACATTGACTAGAGAAAGTGGTATGAAAAGTTATTTGTTACACAAAGTAGCATAATTGTTCATTATATATCCAATGTTCTGTCAGTGTTTACTATAAATAAGGCTGTTCTGTTCCAAGATTTCACAAGAAAAATACAAATTCCGAGCTTTCTGCCAAAAAAATTCAAAATCTAGAAAGTATTTCTCAGCTAGCAGCTCCTGAAATATAGTTCAAGTTTGATCACTACCTAATAATTATCAAGGGGAAAAAAATTAAGGAAAAAAAATGACCTTCATTTTCTCTCATTTTTGCAGCAACTTTTTTTTTTTTTTGGGGGGGGGGGGTCAGATCTCTTTTCCCTTGCATCCCCTCTGCTCCTGCTGGGAATCAGGTGCATGCTGCCAGCAGGACTTGTTAATTCAAGGAGCTGCTGCTGTCCAATTAAGCTTGCTGCCAGATCAGACAGCCAGACACTGAGGTACCTAATTCTCCTACCTA
The DNA here is from genome assembly GCF_037042795.1 of Molothrus aeneus. NCBI lineage: Eukaryota > Metazoa > Chordata > Aves > Passeriformes > Icteridae > Molothrus > Molothrus aeneus. The sequence goes on along the minus strand of NC_089647.1, from coordinate 74,896,656 downwards.
GTTCAGCAGTGAATGCAACACCATTAGCATAGTCTGGGTATTAATTCACTCATTTGTAGGCATGCTTTAAGGTTAATTCATGTCACTCCAAATGGAGAAAAAACAACTAAAAGAAGTGAAGAAAGATATCAAGCACTTAAATAAGCCTCAGTAAAAAAGAGAGTTGCCTTTAGTCAAGAAAGTAATCCACAAGATCTGAACTCAGATGAAAGTTTACTCAAGCGATCTACTTCTACTATCTGAAAGTTCCTATGTGCCTAAAATGTCCCTTTAATACATCCACAGATCTTTTCCAGGTCTGGGAATGCAAAGAAGCCAGCATTTAGCTAAAATGAAACATAAAAATCAAGTTCATAATCTCCTGCCTACCTTCCACGAAAAACTGAATTCATTAGATATTTTTACGACTGGATCATGATCAAGCACATCTGAAGTACAGTGTTAACCAACACTTTTAAAATTTAACACAAGTGTTGGTTCCCCTTTTTTTTCAGTAGCTGAGCCTATTTTCAATTTGTAGTCTGCAGGCATTATACAAGAGCAGACTGTCTTGGTGTAATCCATAAAGAATAACTAAGAGTGTCTCAATCATCAATAAGATTTAAGTTTGCTATGGATGGATATACATCTCAGCCAAAATAGCATTTGAAAAAAATTTCAGAATCTTTATTCAGTGGGTATACTCTGATTCAAGGATATACTCAGGATATTTTCAGACATAACAGTTCAGCTCCTTTCTTTGGCTACTGCAATTCAAGCCCCTGTCTCCTACTACTCTGCAGGTTATGCAAAGCATCAGGCTATGTGACCTGAGAGAGAAATCAGGTATGGGATGCACAACTCCTTACACTGTACACTGTATTATGACAGAAGTAGATACTCAATCCAGGCTGATGGAGGATCCAATTAACCTCAGAGAACTGTGTTGAAGCAGCCCAAATGTAGCCAGCAATTAGCAAAGGAGACCCATACATATCTTAAGTGCTATCTCTCTCTAGATCACTACAGAGATATGAAAGCAACTTCCCTAAGATGAAGAAACTCCTTTTAAAAAAGGGCTTGGGATCACTCTTTTCCTTCAGGCAGCTCTGGTAAAAATCCATCTGATGTTTTCAGGTCCTCTACATACACTTGTCTAATGGATTCACTGCTTCTTTGAGGTGGGAGAGCTGAAGCTTTATCTGCAACATCTAATTTCCCCAGAAAGTGTCTCCACAAACGGATTGTACATTATTCTGGCTGGGAAAGAGCTCCCTCCAGCCTTTCCTTAGTCAAGAGGAGAAAGAAAAAAAGAGCATGATTCCGTAGCTTCGAGGGTAGAGCAGCCGTGTGAGAGAGAAGCATGCTCCAGATCCTCCTGTGATAACTGTTTATGGAATGTATTCAGTAACTGGTTAGCATAAGGAACTAGACAGATCCCAGAGGAAGGTTTAAAGCCCTCCACTCTTGTTTGCCCCAAGCAACTCTGCTCTCTTGCACTCAGTTCTCACCCTTGCAATATATATGTACATATACTTTCTCCAGTATAAGATAAAGAGCTGCTAACAAAGTTTCTAATCTTGACATTAAATATTAATCAGTGGCTATGCTCAGCACCCAGTAGCCAAATCTTCCTTTTATTTGTGGGTGTTTCGGTTTCTTGGGCTTTTAAAATTCTTCTCATGGTGGCAAAAGCAACTTTATTTCCAGCCTCCTTAAAAAAGCCATCCAAAGAAATACATGACGCAACAACATTACAAAAGAGACAGAATTAGCAGTCATGAAAAGTACAGGAGGCTTGGAATAAAATATATATTTGCTGGGAATAAAAGCAGTGACAGTGACAGTGGCACTTGAAAGAGAGATCTGCAGGCAGGGTTTTTACAGACACTGAGAGCTGTAGGATACTGTCATTAACTTGCTGCACATTTGATTTCACCTTGGAAAGGTAGGGTAGGCGAGAAATGGATGCTGATGTGGAGTCCACAGCCAACATCATAACCCCACGATTAAACAACAGGTTTACTGAAATCCACTGAACCTCCTCTGCACTTTGTGGATGCCATTTGAGGATTGGAGCCCATGTGTCTAATCCTCAGTCTGAGTGTTCCCCAGTCTAGAAAGAGCAAATAATCTATGTCAACTAGCAGAAAGAGCAAGAACAATATTAACTAGAAAGCTTGTGTGTTTATAAAATATATAAATACTTATCAATATAGTATTTTAAACCCAATATATAATGCAGGGGATAAAATACCTCAGGTAGCATGAGAAGTTAAAAGATAAGCAGAAAGCATAGTGTAAAGATGAAAGATGCCACCACTACAAAATCTATGTAACAGGTACTGACTGCTCCTCTCATTGTGTGATACATTTATTATCTAGAAATTGATGAAACCTGGTGTCACTGACCACTGGTTTTATCAAGCTGGGAGAAACAGCAACACATTCATGAAGCTTTTATGATGCATATAGAAAATGAGGGACAACAGTAGCATCCAGCAGTCAGGAAAATGGAATTTAAGCACTGCCTAAGAGTTACTGCACTCTAGTAAGTATGTTTCTCTTGATAGTGCTTTAATCAAGTGCTCTTGAACTTGGGCAATACATCTGCTCTATTTCCCAAGCTATCACACACAAAGATTCTCAAGCTGCTATAATTTATAAATGGATCTCACACTGTCCTCCCAGATATTATTAAATCCAACCGAAAGTGGCCATTCCACTATGCACTCCACTATCTCTATAGCAATGACAACATCAAGTTAGAAAAAGGATACTGAGAAATTTAAATAATAAGAAAAAAAAATCACAATTGAGTGAACAAAAGCAAACAAAATCAACTAAACCAGAAAAAAAAAACCCTAAATACAGCCCAGGGCTCCCCAAGAGATGAGGATCAGGAAGAAGAAATGACAGTTTGCAATATTTTGAGGAGGCACAGTGAGCTTTGTGTGATGATGCTAATAATAAATACAAATTCAGAAAAGACCACAATTTCAATTTTTGTCCAGGGCTCTTTTGAAGGTCTGTATGCCCCTGAATATCTAATATGGCAGTGGTTTTATTCTACATGGCTAGTGATCTAGTACCACTTAATTAAAGCAATTACATTAGAAATTCATTTTCATGAAGGAATAACCCGTTTTGCTTGTTAGACAGAAGCAGACAACCAAAAACTGAGTTTATTTCACATGAGTTCAATTGCTAATTTTTAATTTTATGACAGTCCTCGGATGCTGTGGCAGCTTCCATTTCTGCACTGCTTGCAGAATGCAGAAATGCCCCATGACAGAGTAAGGGCATATCAATAGTGGTCACACAGGCTTTTCTTGGGCAAAAGACAGCCCAATCACATTTTCCCATGGCACCTGGAAAGCTCACATGTTTAGGGCAGATTTTCAAAAGAGAACTACTTTTGTTCCCACAGATTTTATGGAGGTTCCAAATAAGAGTTTTTTGCAAACTCCATCCTGAAAGTACAGCTTTTAGGTCACCAGTAATGGCTCATCAGCCATTTCCTTCAAAGCCTTTCCACACCTGAAAACCTTTTCAAGAAACTTCTTTATATAGAGACATCTCTTTTTTTAGGAACTACACATGCATATGAAGGGACAGAGTTTTTTTCCCATTTAAAAGCAGTGCAGTCTACTCACAGCAAGCAATCAGAGAAAATGCTGTTGAAATTCCATCTCTTCTCTAAGGGTTTTGAAAGGGATCCAAAGGTAGACCTGGGGTATGTTTTATCCCATCTTGTTGCAAAAACTGCCATTAGATCATCACTTCAAATTTTGTGAGAAATCTGTGTTCCTAAATGGTTTTTGTTGGTGGAGAAGGAAGTTTGCTTAGTCTTTCCTTGTTTTAATATTGCTTGTCTGTGGCCATTGCCATTTAGAGACCCTCTGGCTGAAATGGAAGCCTTTACAAGAGTCATGCAATTCTCCTCCATCTCCTGCAATCAGCTGAACAGCACCAGCATCTCCCTAACAAAAATAAAACCAGAGGCAATGCAAGGTGGGTGTCCCATGAAGCTTATTATGACATACACTAACTTGATGGACTCAGTGATAAGGGTCTTCCTCGTGTATTTTGTGATTGTGGGCTTGCTAATTTTGAAGAGTTGCCAGACAGAAATGGGTGAACTTTTATGGCCCAATTTACTGAACCACTCCCAAGAAATATACAGAAGCAAAACAGTGGCTGAAGGTGAAGGTTCCCAATTGCTAAAATGGCTTATCAATACTCAGAAATAAAATATGGAAAGATACAACACCTGCAGAACTGATAGCTAATCAAGATTATTTTTTCTTTTACATTTATGTACATTTCACAATTTTTTACACCTTCAGACTTTCTTGGTTTTGCAGTTACATTAATTTTTTTAATTTTTCCAGTCTGAGATTTTGCACTTGCTTTAACATTTTATTTTCTAAGGTGCATAAAAGCTAAAGATATTTCATCTTAAAGACCTAAAGAAACCTCAAACCCACATATTATGCCAATGCTTAGAACCTCTGTTGAGTCATATATTTAATACAAAAAAAAAAGGCACAAAATTCACTTTTCTGTGAATGAGAGTCATATTATTAAGTCCATTAATCCCAGGAAAATCCTTACAAATTGTCTTAGCAATGGTTCTGTTATGAATTAAGCACACAATGTCTTCATCAGGCACTGCTTTGTTCACAACTCTGAAGTAAGCAGCCACTGAAGCATTACAAGAACCTTATGGAGAAAGTAAAGTAATCCTTTCACTTCTTCTTCAGTGAGTAAACAGAACATTCTAGCTCAGGACAGCAGTAGCTTTTACTTGGAGACAATTTCTTCTGTGTAATCAAACTCAAATCAAGGGTTGGCAGGTAAGCTTCAATTCAGAGAGGGAGAGGCTGTATTGACAAAAAGCAGGAGCAATGAAATCTTTAGAGAGGCTGTAACAGGCAAGAAAGATTGCTCTTCTTAAGCACAGTCCTAATTCTGTATTTAATTAATGAATCATTCTGTATTTAGGTCCCATTTCTGCAAATTCATATTTTAAAGACATTTTATTTAATCCTTAAAGCAGAAACACTGGCTGGGTGACCTGACAAACAAGAAGAAATTCCTGATGAAAGAACACAGTACACATATACTGAAACACTTAGAAGAGTCCAGCCCCACAATGGACTACTTCAAGGGCATCCAGGGAATAAAAAATATATTTTTTTAGAATGGGATATTTTAATAATCAGCACAACAAAAAACAGGAAAGAAAGAAAGAAGAAGCATTTTGCAACAGTTTCCTGTCAATGGAGAGGAAAATCTGTCCAGCACGTTGCACAGAACATACTTAAAAGCTGAGCCAGTGTGTGACAGACAGAAGATTTAAAACAAGCTAATAAAATTCTGAGATGTGTACAACTTCCACCACCCTCCCTACCCCCTCAAGAATTTGAAATCCTGTCCAGCCTTTTAGCAAGAAACTGATCTAACTAGATTAAATTTTTCTGATCTCCATCCCATTACCTGACCTCAGACATTTCACTCAGTTTCTAACCTCACACTCTTCTGCAGTCCCCAGGTGTAGCACCCATGCTGCTGCTCCAGTGTATGAAACACCATTACACAGAGAACACAGCACATCACTGTACTCCCTCTGCCTGCACAGCCCCTATCTCAGGTATGCACTTTGCTGCTCACAAGTTCACTGCAGGTAAAAAACCGTTTCTTCTCCAAGAATTTATGTACTTGAAAATTGGTAATTTCATTACTAAAGAAGATCCATCCTCCACAGTTAACTTGGTTTCAGTAATGGTCAGTGAAGCACTGCACCTGTGTCCCTTAAAGAAATTTGGGAAAGGGCCAGCTTTGATCCTACAGCAAACCCTTTGCTGCTTTCAGGAATCAGCAAAGAACTCTGACTGCCTGCTAAGAAAACTGCAAGGGACCAGAATCAGAGAAAGAGGCAGAGAAGGCTTCTCTGTAAAGAAGTTTTGTCAGGAGTAAGAAGGAAAGGATGAGGAGTTTCTTAGATCTACTTCCCACCTTAAAAAGGCGGTTTTAGCTATTTATTTTCTCAGCCTGATGAGTGAGATCCTTCCTAATGTGTCTGATCTGTGGCCAGAGGCATCCCAGGTGAAAACACTATCTTTTGATGTTGTATATATGACAGAAACATAGGAATGGTCTGGGTTGTAGGGAACCTTAAAGACCCTCCTGCTATGTACCGAGACATCTTCCACAAGACCAGATTGTTCAAAGCTCCATCCAGCGTGCTCTTGAACACCCCTAGGGATGGTGCTGCCAAACAAGTTGTATTTCTTTTAAAAAAGAGCCCATAAAGAACTGGGGGAAAATGCTGGGACCTAACCAACAAGAAGGTTTAGTCCATGAAACCCATAGCAGCTAACAAAGCAACCTCGAAGTGATGTCCATGTGTTACAAATTAGAGTTTAGGATTTGACATGCTCCAGTGATCTGAGAGCTGGGAGAGGAGGTTAACATAGTTTAGGAAGAAGGATACAACTCTGATAATGGATACAAAGAATGGAGAATTTATGGGCAACAAGGATATTTGGCAGGACTCCCAAAATAAGGAAGAAATTCATCTGAAATCAGCTCCAAGTGGTGGTAAAAGGTAATTCTGGCAGTGGGGATCTGCAACCACCAACCCACAGACCACTGATCCAGGAAACCCACCAACCCAAAAGAAGAGAGAAACTGAACATGCCAACTACTTAGCATGAGAATTAAGGGAATTATTGACCAATAGAAGCTAGAATAATAAGTACCAAGAGAACTTCTAACTTTTATGCAGTGAATACTAACTCCAGTGGGAAAAAATTCCTTTGTTTGCTAAAATGTATAAGTAATTAGAACTTTTGACAACTGGTGTACACATTGGGTGGAATGATCCCCATGTACCTCAGTGCTGAATAAAGTAATGTCAGCTTTCTAACCTAGCAGCCTGGTTGGAGAACCTGTTTTCCAGTTTTTGGTGACAACAGGATATCCAGAGTTTCTCTGGGCAACCATTTCCAGTGTCTCATCACCTTCAGAGAAACTAATTTCCTCCTGATATATATATATGATCTAAATATACCCATTTTCAGCTTAAAGCCACTCCCCTTGCCCTATCACTACTTGTAAAAAGTCCCTTTCCAGCTTTCCTATGGCTCCCTTTTAGGTAATGGAACACTGCTTTAGGGTCTTCCCAGAGCCTTCTCTCCTTCAATTGGGGTTGAACAACCCAAATTTGCTCAACCTGTCTCCACAGAAGAGGTAAGATTCTACGATTCTACACACACTCAGATATATAGGTATATGTACATACATGTGTATATATATATATATATACACATATATATATACATATATATATATATATACACACACACATATATGCATGTATGTATATATATATATTCCTATGCAAACCTATAGATATCTTTCAGTGACCAGTTCAGAGCATTTCAACCACAGAGTTATTTGGTCCTGCTGCTAGGACTAGGGCTAGGATATTTTGGTTTATACGAAGGGTTTATACAAGGGCTGTCTAGTGGTCCCAAGACCCTACAAACTGGGGGGAGAGTGGGAAGATTCCACCCCTTAGGGATATCTGGTCCCACTCCATGACGCCTTTTACTCTCACAAATGTGGGGAAAATGAGAGCAACTGTTCCACAGTGCCTGAAGAATGATTTTAAAATTATTTTAGACTATGAACAAGGCATGATGAGCTGTTTTCATGAGCTGGTATTAAAGAAGGTGCTGAGGACTAAGCTGAGAGAAATCTCAGTCAGAAAGGAACTGACTGGATGCTGATCAAGGTTATATTTACTGGAAGGCAGAAAAGATGCCCAAGAAAGGAGAGACTGCAGGGGAAATGTTAATACTGACAGAAAAAAAAAATAGAAAGAAAAAAAAACCAAAACAAGGAGAGATATTTCCTCCCAAGAGGAAAGGAGCATTCAGCTGACTGTCAAAGGGGGAGAGGGGGAGCACTATCACAATGGTGGGGAAGGAAGATAAATTTCAATGTTAGTGCTATGGGAAAAGATTTAGGGCCACTAAATCACCTAGCAGTGTTCTCCATATATTTGGGATTTAGCATTTATAGCAAAATAAAATAAAATAATTTACAAAATAAAATAGAGGGCTATGTAGTGAAGTAAAGTACCAAGTATGCAGTGCTTAAATAGCATCTTGCTCCAAGACTATTTTAAACTGCCTTAACTGGACTCCTTCATGACAAACTTTTCTAGGTTAGGGTAGGACTCATACCTGCTGTACCAAGGCACAGCAATTGCTTCTCAGTAATCTCTAGTTAAAAACCTTTTTAAGTGGTTTGTGCTGCAGTAGTCCTGAGAAACGCTCACCGAGAGCCCAGATCACCATGGTAGTTGTTGCAGTTCCTACAGTGCTGGGTCTCCCTTTTACTATTTTACTATGTCTTATGACATACGTAAGTATTTTAAACCCCTGGTAGGTGATGACCAGGTAAAAAGATTACATCTGTCAAATCTGTCAGAATTACTTTGGGAAATACTCTTTAAAAATACTGGATCTTATGGCACATAATGATAATGTCCTTGATTCAGATAATATTGTGGTTAAAAGACTAGGAGGTAGAGGATTGAATTTTGCATCTTTTATGTCCTCATCTTGTGGAAGTCGTAACTTTTTATCAGCACTTCAGATGTGGCCACATAAAAACACACTGAAAGCAGATTACCATTAATGCTGGCTAACAAAATCCCCAACTTAGCATACATTATTGAGTAAGGACGGAAGGTGGAATCTAGGGGAAAAAATACCATACATGCCAATCATGTAATATAAAATTCAACAAAGCAAACACACCACAGCTGGATATTGTCATAAAATTTTCCCAGAAACAGAGAAAGCAGATATACAAATTGCATACATTTGAAATTTGCATATGTCTTTTAGTGACATCATTTCAGACACTTAGAATTAGAGTGATGTAGGGCTATTCAGTGGGCCTCACATACCCGTGGGGTTTTTTAATAAACAGGTTAAAGTATGGAAATCTTAAGTCAGAAAAAAAAAACAAAATTTCCCTTTCTTAGAAATTCACAAGCCTCTTAAGACTGATACAGATTGGTGCCTACAAGAAGAGGGCAAAATCAAACAAATGATACCATGTCTCACTCCCTCAAGTTTTGCGTGGTATCAGCACTTTCACAGCACAGTTAATTCAATGTTACTAAATAACAAAAGAACTGAGGAAAAAGGAAAATACTTCTACTACTTCAGAACATAAATCTCTATATTTCTACACAGCAATTCTAGAATATTCTATCTGAGGACTTTTGTTGCTGAAGAAAGGAAATCTCCAAGTAAGCACAGTTATACACTTCTCCCTTCCATCACACCGTGGTCCATAAATCAACTGTGAAGCAATTTTTCACAGTTATGAGCTTGGAAAGATTTATCTTGCTTGGAAAGCAAGTTCCTACTCTAGTATGAAAATTCGAAACAAACTTTCTATATAATATACAATTTCTATTTTCCTCTACCTGGTATGACCAATAGCAGAACAGTAAATTGCAGTACTGGTAGCTGTGTATTCACTCCCATTGATCTCCAAATAGAAGTCATGACTCCTCTGCCTCAGATTGATAGTGCTGTTACAAAAGCTCTGATGCTTACCTGAAAGGAAAAAAAGCTATTTGGATTTACTTTGAAAATTAATGTTAAATGAGTTATAGCAAATATTCATCTGAATTAATAACATGATGCTAAATTTTTTTTGTGAATGCTTCTAGCTTCTAAAAAGATGTTTGTTTGAAGACTGTGCTCATACTTCTCTAGACAAACAAACCTCCTTACAGTGGTTTCTCTGGAAAGCTCACTCTGCTCTTCATCAGTCTATAAGAATAATGCTCTAAGTTTTTAGCTTTTCTGTTTTGAAATAAAAGAAGCAACCCTAAGACTAAACTTAATACTGGCAATGCTAAGAAAAAAAGCTTTTCTTTGAATATGCTTGGAAGACAGGGTGGCAATTTCACTTCCTACTCCTGTGCTAAGTCATGTATCTACAACAAGTCATTCCCACCAGTCTTCTAAAAACTATGTTTATTTTTATTTGTCATGGTGATTAGTGCACGGTTCTGGCATTTCTAAAAACAGTTGCATTTCTTATGCCTAATCATGGATGAGTTCAGCTTCTTGCCTGACATAACTTTCCTCTGAATGAAGAATGAGACCTCTGATAATGCTCAGTCCACAAAACAGTGGTTTCCTCATTCTTCAGACATCTCCGATTCTCTCTTCTATAACTTGGACTGCACTCCAAACTAGTCTAGAACATGTGAAAGCACATAACACAACTGGTTTTGTCAGTAAAATCAAGCTCTGTGTCAAAGGAAGGCTGAAGATGTGGGAGAGGAGGATTTTTAATCTCCCTCAGAATTTAATAAACACTAAAAGAGGAATCCCAACCTCTATATCAGATATACCAACAGAAGTTTACCTAATGAACCAAATGAACAGAAAATTGTTGAATTCATGAGGATACGTCCTGTCTCACAAGTTACTACTTCTCTGGAAGAGTAAATAAAGTTTGTATATGACACAACTGATTTGCAAAAGGGAGTTGAATTTCCAAAAGCCTTATTTCAGATAGTGTACTTAAAAGAGCCTTAGACCTGAGTATTGTGGGAGGAGAGGCAAGATGTACTTCTGATCTGGTAACTGGTGAGCAGACAGGAAGCATGTTAGGAATAAAATGGTCACTATTCACAACAGAGAAGGAAGCATTCCCATCAACTTCTCTCAGGTCTCGTGGCACTGAACTTTCTTTTTTACCATGTGAGGAATGAGAATGGTACACGAAGAGAAAGTCTGATAGTAAAGAATTAACCCAAACAGCAGTAAATAAAACTGCCTTTGAAGAGCCATAGCAGGATCTTACAATACTCAATCCCTTGGCAAAGAAATTACAGATAAAATTCAAAGTAGTTACTTGCAAAGTACTGCATATGCAGGGCAAGAAAGCACAGTCCTAACCACAGACAGTCATGGACTGCTGTGACTTTCATTAGTATTAACAGTCAATCTAAACCCTTTTATTACTGCTCTTCATGCCCAGTAGCTGTTAAAAAAGTACATCATTTTAGGAATTATTAGGCAGCAAGAAACAAGACCAAAAGAGAAAATTATTTACTATGTGCAGCAGTTCGACTCAATTGTCAGCGTCCGGCTAGCTCCAGCACTGCCAGCAGCACGAGGGGGCACTTCTCCCGAGAGCTGCCTTCGGGATAGCGCCTAAGGCAGTGCCCAGCTTGCGGCTGTAGGCACACCTTGTGCAGGACGGAGTCTGGTAAAGGCTGCAACCAGCGGAAAGAAGACGGCGGACTCCAACTGTGGCTTAATCCAGGCTTTAATGAATCCCGAGGGACCGACAGGAGAAGACGGGGGGGGGGGGGGGGGGGGAGGCCGACAACAGGTTTTAAGGGGTAGGGAGGTGCCAGGCATTGGACCAATGGGGGTGTGGTGGGGAGTGGGGTCCAAGGGATTGACACGTGGGTAACACCAACGGGAAACATTCTGGGGAGGGGCCCCGGTTCCTCAGCCAACCATCGAACTCCCCTGCTGGAACATTCTAGCAGTAAGGGTGGGGAGTGAGAGTGATTGGCGGGGCACTGGGGAGGGATCAGAAGAAAAAATACAGGGGTTTCCAGGGAAACCAGGGCGGAGTTTAGGGGATACATTGTTGGCTGGGGTGGAGCCAGGAAGATAGACAGCTCCAAAGGCGGGAAGGGAGAACTGGGGCAGAACCATTTTCAGACAGGAGGGGATTGGAACAAACCAACCTAATAACTTAACAAAACACACTACAACAACTATGTAACCTTATAATGCAAAACATCTGCACAATTTCAACAGGATGGTATACTTAGAAAAGGTATAGAGAAGACCACAATGAGTTAACTTCATATTTGAAAATATTAAATAGGTTAAGAAACTTGAATTAAAAGAACAAAAAAACAGACAGCTTTATATTTTATTTTAGCAATACTGTCTGCTGTATGCATGTCTTGGAGTAAACCATCTAGTTCTGATTTAGTTCTGCCTTTTCAGGATGTCTCTGCCTATATTCAGTTGTATGTGATTATCGGGATTAAGGATGGAAACTAAAGGGAAAAAACACATTAGGGTGTTTTTTATTTTGTTTTTTTCATTTGTTTGTTTGCATTTTTGCCTCTAGTATGCTCCTTGAAATCTACAGGGGCAGCAGCAACTACAATTATGTCAGAAGACAGGGGAGGGAAAAGAGAGAAGATGAAATTTCTTCAGCAGTCAGGGAAGGCACAAATGGAATTAGATGTGGGCAGTGCAGACATTTTAGAATTGTAATTTGAAATTAAGCCTTCAACACGAAAGTTCTGCTTCTGGGAAATCCATCTGAGCTAGCAGTTTCTGTGGAGATAGGTAAAATTATGAAGGAGGAGCATCTGTTGCCAATGAGTGACACCTGTTACTGACAGTACGTGCAAGGTCACGGTACTATGGATAGAAGCTGCATTCCATGCTGCAAACTTCACTATAATGAAAAGTGTTCCCAAGAACACTCAAAACAAAACCTTAACAAGACTGAAAAAATAATAGGAAAAAAGCTTCCTAAGCAGATATGTGAAATGGGAAAAGTGGTAATCAGTAATACAGGAGAGTTTTGTACTAAGTCAAAGGTATTAGGTGAAGGGGGATCACAATATGGTATGTCTCCTAAACCTTGCCAATTGCTCATCTCATGTAATTCAATCACAGCTGTAACATCACTAAACAGCAAGGAGAAGGAGATAAGCCAGGCTTCGCCCTCTCTTGGAATTTTCAAGGAAGTTCTGAACTCTGCAGTACAATATCTAAAGCTACCCTCAGAAGGAAACAGAAATAATAATAAACTACTCAATAGTAAACCAGGAGTCTAGTCTACTAAATCTTTCCAAGAGAAACATTTAAAATAAATGAACACTTTAGCTTTCAACTTTGAAGAACTGTTCTCATTTTCATGGAGTGTTTAAAATAAGTGTGTGTCCCATATGAACCTGGCACTTGAATACAGTTACAGCAGTACTTCAGCAGCTGCCACTCGATCTGAACAAACTGTGGTTTTCCCCTCTCTAGAAGAGCTCAGACATAAACCAAACATGCATTTTTCAACCATGCCTTGCCCAGTCTTTCTGCTGCCGAGTCCACTCCACATGCAAACCCTGTGTTCACACTGTCAATTGTCTCTTGGGCCCTCAGTTGCAAACACTCTTGCAGCAGAATAGGCTTCATGAAGAAGAGGACCTGTGAGTCAAATCCCAAACCATCCTCTTCATGAATTTATGGACCTGAATACAAGTCCAGTGCTCAAGAGAATCAAACTCTACACCAGCTCCTTGGCTTTTTTTCCTGTAAATGTCCTTCTACAGTTCCTCCTAACCTTGCTAGGGCCAGAGAGCCATAGTGTATCCAGTGGTGCTGTTCTGGGTATCATTTGAAGCTCCAATCCTATCAACCAAGTCACAGAACACTTCAGTGTGCATCTAATCTCACATTTTTCAATTAATGCCATCATATTTCCTGTCCATATTAATACCATTAAGCTGCTACTGTATGAATACCAGGAAAATTCATCACAGTACAAAAGGTACATAAAGGACTTTTTAAAAGGAACCAAGATGTGTTTTGGGCAGAACAAAGACCACAGGGAAACAGATACAGAGTGAATTTTATACAGAAAGCTGACATGGCAATAAGAAAGTCTAAATTCACCTGCACTGTAACTTTGATATGCATCTAAGGAGTCTTGTTTAAACATAATGAAGAAAGTTAGGAAACATTCATACAAAAAACCCTATACCTACTGTCCTGCACATATTTGCATCACAATGGTGGATGGAATAAGTTTAGTGTGAGCAAGAGTGGGTAGCGTTCAGTCTGTAGGACAAAAGCTGGTTTGTTTGTTTCTTTTTTTTTGCCAAACTTGGAAAGAGCTCAGTGAACAGAGATGAGAGTTGCAGCTACAAAAATGAGAATCTCCTGAGTATCATGGCAAGAGCATTTCCATGGAGAACTGCTTGGTAGCATTCTTCCTCCTATAGGTTCCTGTATCTCAGCCAGACTTTCACAAATGATTCCCCATTTACATTAATCACTTCCTGGTGTCCAAAACCAGACACAATAGAGCCTGTTATGCAGAAGATCTGCTTGGAGACTGCAGCTAAAGCCAGTCAGTGAGACTCTGAAAATACAAAGTACGAAGTGTTAAGTACTTTTACAATACAAGTTGAGCATCTGAATATTTAAAAATGCATTTCTTTCTCACATGTAAAAGGAAAATAATAGCTCAGGACAGATTATGAAAATAAAAAGATTCAATTAAGTTTCTAGATATAGTAGCTGTAAGAGAAGAGGCTATGAGAATATTTATAGCTTATCTTCAGAACAGAATTTGAATAAGGTCTAGTATACAACAGAGAAAATAATTAATTGTCTAAGTACAATAAGTGATCCTGTATGAGGATTTGTGCATGAGTATACTTCTAGGAATATCTTTACTCATAGGTAGCCAAACAAAGCTCCTGCAACAATCATAATTATCTAGATTTTTAAAGTTTGATGGTACAATTCTAAATTTCTAATAGTAAGCTAGCATATTGTCTTTTTGCTTTTTCCTTGATATTAGCTATAAGCTAGTATTTTTTGATGTTTTAAGTAGAAATATATGCTACAAATGCTGAGAGAATCAGAAAGTAATGGAAAAAACACATTACTTAAGTCTGCACCATTCCATACTTGATTTATTATGGCCTTGACATAAGAAATAGGTATTTATAAAGTAGTCTCTGAATGAACTGAGATGTCTCTGTTTTCTGGGAGGGAGAAACAATATCTTAACTGACAGTGAGACAAGATTTACCAAACAGCTTTTGAGAGAACATGCTAGAAAACAGGAGTTAAATGCTAGTAACAATTTAGCAGGTTTGCTTAGTAGTCCTAAATACAAGACCAAAGTATTTGTTTTGCACTAGCCCAGTGATTACAAACAGCTGAATACAAGTGTGGGGAAGGGTGTGTTCCAAAAAAAGGAGGATTTTGCCTATTTTCTATTGTTTCATTTTTTTGGTAATATAATGATGTCTCTCTAAAACAACAAACAGTCAAGAGCTGGATTAGCACAGATGGGGTGCAATCCCATCACATCCTGCCCAAGGCAGGATAACTCACCAGAGGAGACTGAACCTTTAGACAGCTAATATGAGTTTTCAGTGCCTCAAATTTAGGCATCTTCTTGCAGCAGAGTGATTCTGACTACCTCTGCTGAGGACCCAGACTCACCCTGTAGCTAAAAGAGAGAAATCTTTGAAGAAATTCCTGCTTGCACCTAGAGAAGCAAGCAGAGCAGTTCAGTGGAAGAAACTCCTTAGGGTAATGCATGGCTGATGAGAGGCTGACATCCACACTATACTTATTAAAGGGTTTGGATTTATTTTGATCTGGGACTAGGAATTTGATTATCTGGAAATGGTTGGAGCACATTGTCTGGTTACCCTCAAAAATGTCCATCTTGTGTTCTCTAAGACCACTTAATAATGTGAATCCAAGCACAGCAAATA
The DNA here is from genome assembly GCF_037042795.1 of Molothrus aeneus. NCBI lineage: Eukaryota > Metazoa > Chordata > Aves > Passeriformes > Icteridae > Molothrus > Molothrus aeneus. The sequence goes on along the minus strand of NC_089647.1, from coordinate 74,881,070 downwards.
GAGACAATGGGGAGCTTTACTTCAAAAGCAAGTACCTAATTCATACAAAAATGCTAATGCAGATATGTTCCCTGAATGCTTCCAGGGAATGATGTAGAACATCTTAATTAGAAGTCTTCCCTTCTCCATTTACTACAAGTTTACTACAACAGAAAAAATAATTTTAAAAAAGACACATATTATCTATTTCCTTGTCATGTACTATAACAAGAAAAAACAAAACATAAAGACCATAGAAATCTATATATTTCCAAGGGAAGCTGCAGGATATCCACACACCAGAATACCAGGCTCATAAACCTGATTAAGCAGATGCCTAAATCCAGCTGGATTCAAAATGACAAACACTTCTTTTTGGGTAATGAACATACACAGGAGAATAGTACTCCTCTCTCATGGCTAGCACATTGAAGTTTCTGCCTCAAAACAGCCAATACAACTGCCTGGGGCAGGGGAACTGATTTTTATGGGTTTTTTTACAGAGATCTTGGGGTTCTTAAAAAGACACTGCCTCAAACTGCTTTCTAAGATTTTAATATCTAAATCCTTCATAAAATCCTTCTAGGACCTTTTAAAAGCCTGCATACTCATAATATCTGTGTAAGTGTATTACTGGATTTGCATGCAATAAAATATTTGCAATGTAGCCTTCACTTCTGAGTAGAACACCACCTTTCACTTCACTTGCCCTTTTGTTTGCTAGAATCACACATCACTTCATATGCTGAGACCTTCTGATGTCACATATATAGTAAAAAAACATTGTTTCACAAATGACAGCAAATTTTTTGCTTTAACCATCTCTAGATAGATAGATAGATAGAGGGACATATATATATATATAAACATGCACCTAAGATACAGACTTCTATCTTTCATTAATCCACTCCAAGTTTTTCAATATTTGGGTATCTTTACACCTGAAGAAGGTGTAAAAAAATTCCCTAAATGATCCTAAAATGGAAGTATCTTGGAGCCTGGCTTTTTGTTCTTTCTCACATAGTCATGGTTCTTTTCTTAGCTGAAACATATACTGTGAATCAAAACCTTTAGAATTGTCTTTTCATTATGGGATCATGAAGAATTTATATTTCACAATTTCAGTCCTTGAGAAATGTACTTGATTGAGAATGACTAATTATGAAAATCAAAGCAACAGCAGGGAATATTTATTGAAGGAACTAATGACAGCTATGAAGTTCAAACACTAGGAATACTGTCAGAAATACTCCAACAACCACTTGTGCCTGGTGAAATTTTGAAAGCAAATAAAATTCTACAAAATTCATGTGCAAAAAATGCAAAAAAAGATTAAAGACTCACATCTGAAGGGAAGCTGCTACATGACATTTCCTTCACCTCCACAGGCTGCTGCACACTGTTATGGAGCACCTCTTCTCCCTCACTCTCCTCTTTATTTCCCATTTACTTTTCCTTTTGATCCTATCACCAATGGGCTTTCAAGTACATTTTTTTTTGATCCATCCCTTTGACTTGTCCCTAGCATCATACAAAAATACAAAGTATCTCTGGTTTTATCAAACCAACATCTCAGCCCCAATGAACAGATTTCTCTCTCCTGGTTTTTAAATCCAGCTCTGGTTCTGTTCAAAGTAAAGCTTTTTCTACCAGTATCTTCTCATGAGTCATAGTGTAAGAAATAAGTTTTAAGCAACACTCCTCACCACACCTGGTTCATTAAGTGCATTTGTTTCATTTATGTCCAGAATCTGCATCACTGGTAACTACCAACTTTCTGTAAAGAATAAGTAAGTGGATTTTTCATTTTTAAATAAACTATTTCCTTTCTCTACAGCATGATGCCAAAGAAAAAACTCCAGGCTGTTCTGCCTGAGTTACTAAAATAGCTATATCTTGATCATGTGGGGTTTTTATATCGTGATTATAAATGCAAATTAGCCATGGGTAAAAACAGTGGCAAGGAGTACCATCACTATTTACATACAGGATCATGAACAATTTCTATTTCACAATTTCAGTCCTTGAGTCCTTACCACCATTTAATGTTAACCCGAGAATATAGGATAAGAAAAATTTTGCTGATATAATACTTTTCACATCAGGTTACAGCCACAATATGCTACTATGTTAAATTACATCTTATTTACACTGTTAAAAAACCTGTTTTGGTGTTTCTTTCCTAATTTTGGATTTATTTGCTGCTACTAAAAGCACAGTTAACATAAAAAATGTCAACAAATAAAGTTTGTGCCTGTTGGCCATGTGCAGGCCAGTAAAGGAGATTAGAGCAGCAGTAAATATATCAGTGAGCCCTGTGGCGTCACACACTATGTGCTTCCTCAGTCCTGATTCAGGCTGAAGTTGCATTTACCTCTGGTGTTCCAAACTTTTAGGCAGCAGCAACTTATTCCATGCATTACTCTGAAACTGTATCTTTTTTTTTAATTTTTTTTTTTATTAAAAAAACCTTTTTCTCAAAGCCTGTGTATTTGTATAAATCAAAACAAAACAAAACATAACAAACAAAAAAGCCAAATCTTTGGCAATTTCCTATTAATTTTGTATTTAGATTTCATTACTTTGATTCCTTTTCAGTGCTATTTGATAAGATGAAAAAGCTACTGGCAATGCTAAATGTCCCTACTCTAAACTTTGTGGAGTAATTATGAAATAATGACATTAAAAATTGCCATGCTAATGAGAAAGAATTAATTTTCCACTCCCCAAATACTCTATCACACTTTTCATCTTAAGAGTCAACATCATGTTAAATGGTGGATAAGCAGTGCTTTGCTTGGGTTAGCTTATATTCACTGCAATTTTGTCAGGCTTCAGTCTAGAAGACGGTCATTTTTCATTCCTGTATTCTGATTTTGACTTTTCTGACTACAGCAGAATGGCAAAGGCAGTGCTTTTCAGCACATCCCGCCACTTCTATCTTGTGGCTGCTTTTTTCTTGTTTTGTCCTTTGCCTGTATTCTTCCCAAAATGCTGATGATTGAGAAGCAAAAATACATCTCTACTGCTGTTTGCTATTAATATTTCTCCCTCCTCCAGAAGTGAGGAAGAAAAAGTTCAATAAACCTCTCATTCCTAACATCTTTACTTGAAGTCATGTCCTACATCCAAATCCAAACCAATCCAATACATTCTTCTACTCCACACAGTACTAAATTACTTCACAAGGCAACAGGTGCTGTTCCTCAGTGTAGGTCACATCAGGCAGGGCACCCTGACCCACCTGGGCAACACCACATCATTTGTAGGTGGGCTGCAAGGCACTGGTGCCTGGAGTGCAGCCACCTGAGATGCCAGGGGAAGCTCATTACAGTAATGACTCATGAAGGGCATGGATTTGCTGGAGCACGTCCAGAGGACAGCCATGACAATAATCACAGGGCTGGAGCACCTTCCTGTGGAGACAGGCTGAGAGACTTGGGGTTGTTCAGTCTGAAAAAGAGAAGGCTTCATGGAAAACCTGTATCAGACTTCCAGTGCCTAAAGAGGGCCTGGAGAGGAACTTTTTACAAGGACATGCAGCAACAGGACAAGGGGGGAATGGCTTTAAACTTTTTAATGACTTTAAACTGAAATATCTAATCTAGGATTAGATTAGATATTAGGAAGACATTCTTCATTGTGGGGGTGGTGAGACACTGGAACAGGTCACCCAGAGAAGCTGTGACTGCCCCACTCCTCCAACTCTTCAAGGCCAGTTTAGTTTAGGCTCTGAGCAATGTGGTCTACTGGAAGGTGTCCCAGCCCAAGAAAGGCAGGCTGGAACTAGATGATTTTTGTGGTGCCTTTAAGCACAAAAAACATTCCATGATTTTTTAATTACTCACCTCACAGCACAGTGAGGGGACCACTGTGAAGCTGTTGCCATCTCCTACCTGAAGCTCTCACAGACACAGATGCCCCATCTGCTGGCTCACAAAGGATGCCTCTGCAGCTCTTGTGAGCATAGGAGAATTTTAGCAGAAAACTCCTGGGGCCTTTGCTGTGGCAGGAATATGGATGGACAGCTACTGGTTTTCCTTTTTTAAAAGGAATTCTGGAGCAGTGTGGCCGATGGAGAAACACGCCCAGGCTAGAATGACCAGCCCGTCTCCAGCCAAGGGGGGGCGCTTCCCCAACTCAAAGCTGGGTATCGCACCTAAGGCAATAACCTGCCTTCAGGACGGTGGCTGCTATAAAACTCCGAGCCGCAGGATGAAGAGGTGTCTCTCAGTCCCTTTGGTTTTATCGGGTTTATTAGGTCCCGGGGGACCAAACACTCCCAATAAAAGCAAGGGATAGGAGCGGGGAACTGAGAGCCCCGAGGTGTGGAAGACCTCGGGTTTTAAAGGAGATGGGAGGGGTGAGAGGTAACAAATCAGGAGAGGGAAGGGAAAGATACATTGGGGATTGACACAACAACAGAACCAATCGCGTACAACTGAGGGAGGGGCCCCGGTCCCCGAGCCAATCACCCGACACCCTGGCCAGAAGCTTCTGGAAAAGGAGGCAGGGGTGCCGAGTGACAGGCAGGCAACCGGGGGTGGAGAACAAAAATGATACATGTTGAAACCATAGAAACCAGGGAGGGGTTTGGGGATTGACAGATAACTGGGATTGGGGCAGGACCTTTCAACATGAACAATGGGGGGAACTGAACAAACGAAAAACGAACCACAACAGAATTCCATGGGGTTTAACTTACACGGTCTAAGAATAAAATACTAATTACAGATGAACTGTAAAATTAGAGTTTGTAAACAAGAAAAATTACAAAATATTACTTTAGTTATTATGTCTTTTGTTCCAGCAAAACTCAGCCTGTGTTTCTTTACTTTTACATAGCTCTGCAGAAGCAAAGTTGTGTACTTTTTCTCCCCACTGCTTTATTCCTTCTCAAAGACTGAACTCACTGGACTCCTCTCTATATCCCTAGGAGTTTCTTACATATGGCCTAACTTTCAAGAAAATGATCTTCCAAAATAAATAATACAGAAAATAAAATTCTGGGCAAATAAAGAAGTCCTGGCCCTTCTAAAATCCAATAGTCTTGACAGGTTTTAGTCAGAAAGTACTCCAAGAAAAGGCTGACAGAAAATTCACTGAAAGGAGGCTAAATCCTAAATATAAGAAGACCACACTAAATGATATCTTCTTTTCAGTAACTGGTGGGTAGAACTACAGTCTGAAGTTGCAGAAGCACAATACTAAGAGCAATTTTAAAAAAGCAGGAGGGGAAAGGAGAGGGGGAGCGGGCAGGGACAGGATGTGGACATACACCAAAAAAATCCAACAAAAAGATCAAGCAGCTGGGAAAAGGTAACATGGAGTGAAGCTGTTGGAAATCTACTGTCAGGTTATCTTTATAATAAAGGCAACCCAAATTAAATACTAACTCCTGGGAAGGACCAAAGAAACAATAAAGGTGAAAGAATTCTAGTAACCTAGTCAGTGAAAACTAGAGGACACTAGGTCAGCTACTCATGAGTGCCCAAGAAGAACGATTTCTTGACGAGATTGTTGTATCTGATATGAAACAAAAAAAGAAGTCAAAGAAAGAAACTCTTCCTCCAGCATGCTGTGCACATGGAACAGGGTAATTGTGTACAGAGGTGAAGGACTGCTGACAGGATGTTTGCAGAGGCAAGAGCATTTTGAGACTGCATCAAGCTCTTTGAGATGTGCTAAAGGGGGGCTGCAGAGATGCTGAAAACTTAGGGGATGTTCAGGGAAGGACCAAAGGAAGTGAAAGACAAGACACTAATGGGAGGGACTTTCAGAAAGACATCACACAAGACTGCTGCAGTTGTTAGTCACTCTCACAGTGAGGTAAGTTATAGCAGTGTCACACTCACTTTTGAGTTCAGTACTAAGCCCCTATAAAATGACTACAAAATTTTAGAAAGAGAGTTTTTATCCTTGTTTTATTTTTGGAATTGATGGTGACAAGGAATTTATACTGAAAGTGAAAGTAAAAAACCAATCTCAGAAAGCCTTGTAAGTCTACTCATCAGCTTTCCACCAAATATCCACCTCCTCTGTCAGTTATGTCTATGTAACTGCACAAGAAATGCTTCTTTAGTTCCTACATCTTCCTACATCAGAGTTCTGAAGCAAGCTAAATGTAGATATGCCCCAATTTTCCCAACCCACTCTGCATCCTCCTTTCTCTCAATATCAAATGTATTATTAGTTCTGTGTCTTTTATTGCTTTTGTCATGTTGTTGTTACACTGCTCCTCTGAAAACTGCTGTGTAAGTCTTGAATGAATATAATATCCTGAATTAATATAATGTCATAAATGAATGAGAATATAATGGTGTTAATCACAAAGAAAAGCTGTTCTCATTTATTTTAACTGTTCCCTGAAATAATCTTGCCAATATGCTTTTGGTGTTGTTAAAGTTTCATTTTAAGTACTTACTTAATTTCGTATTTATATACTGCTTAAATTGATGTTTGTGTTGTTTTTCACCTGAGAAGATATTTGAAAAGGAGGAAGAACTCACTTGTGAGGGTCAGCAGCGTATAATCGATAGATTAATCATGTTATGTATGTGGAATTCATCAGAACTTAATTTCCTTAAACTTCGTGATATTTGGAACACCTCTTGCATTTTTGATGAGCAGCCCAATTAAAAAATAATGAACCTGTTTTTTTCTAAAACTGACTTATTATCTTGGTGGCTTCTAACAGCAACCTAGAGCTCAGTTTTATATCAAATTATTTTGTGCCTGTTGGCCAGCAATACCTTTGCAACCTTCTAAGGTGCTCCAAAAGTCAAACAATTTCCCCAGGAGAAAGTTTTAAAGCTGCTACTATTCCCAATACCAAGTTTATATCTGGGCTCATAAAGAAAATAAAACTTGTACTGGAAACAGACAGAACCCATGGGATGTGCAAGACCTCTCTTTTGTACCTTAACCTTAGTGTAACACCTTAGGAGAACAGCTTCATCTTTAGCAGATAACACCAAGATTTCTGCTGCTGACTCTTCATGGGACATTTTTGTTTGTTTTTACAGTATTACTCCTAAAATATAAATATTCCTTTAAAAATATATATTTATAGAGCACAAAATGTTGAACCCCTCGTCAGGGTATAGAAGGAACCATTCTGAACCACCACCGACTCCCACTAACAGGAAAATAAAAACATCTTCCAAGAATGTTTTCTGTTTCATGCACATGTTTGAGGAATAATCAAACCATTTTTGGAACTACAGCCTACCCAAAACTCAACTTCAACAATAATCATGTGCACTTCCAATAGTTAACAGGGATGTGCTTAAAATAATAAATAAAATAAAACATCCTCTGTTGTGTTGTGTCTGTATAAGTTGGACTGTTCTGTTCCCCCTTATCATGTGGTGGTTCTGCCCGGGTTCTCCCAACTCCTCCCCAGCTGCCTTGGAGATTAATGTATCCTTTCTCAAATCCCTCCCCAGTGCCCTGTCCATCACTCGGCGCTCCCAACCTTCTCTCTAGAACTCTCTAGAAACTTCCAGCTAGAGCGTCAAGTGATTGGCTCAGGGGCCGGGACCCCCACCCTCAAGTTATCCCCATCAGGGTTTTCCCTAAGTCAATCTTTTGTATCCCACTCCCCTCTGAAACCCTATTCGTCCAAGGACTGACTCCTCCCGTTTCCCTCCCTCCTTATAAGCTGTTGCAACCCTCACCCTCTTCAGTTGTCGGTTTCCCCTGGGACCCAATAAATCTGGATGCAACACAGCTGGAGAGCGCTTTCTTCTTATTTCTGCTGACTGGAACCATAAGCCAAGCCACGTCCTACCACAAGGTTACTCTGTTGTTATAGCACAGAGTGTTTGCCTTAGGTGCTGTCCCGAACCACAGAGATCAGGATAGTGCCCCCGTACTGCTAGCGGTGCTGGATAGCTAGCCGGGATGTCCAAGAAGGACAATCTTTCTCCAGCTGGACCACTTCAATCCTCTGTCTCAATGAACACAGAATCATGGAATTCATGGAATTATTTGGGTTCATGAAATTATCTGGGTTGGAAGGGACCTTGAAAATCACCAAGTTCCATCCCCCTGCCATGGATAGGGGCACTTTTCAGTAAACCAGTTCTTCAAAGTCCCATATAGCCTGGCCACGAACGCTTCCAGGGATGGAGCATACGTAACACTCCTGGGCAACATTTTTCAGTGCCTCACCACCCTCACAGTAAGGAGTTTCTCCCCAGCATCTAATCTAAACCTATCCTCTTTCACCTTAAAGCCACTGCCCCTTGTCCTATCACTGCTTGCATATTGTAAAACATCCTTCTCCACTCTCACGTTATTTCTTGTTACTATGAGACACTATTTATGCACAGGGGAATTACTTCAAAAAGAAGCAATTGCTTCAAAAAGAAGCAATGCATCACATGCATCCTTCCAAAAACCTGCCTTGAAGGTGTTGTCTCAAAAGGAGGAGGGAGGACTCAACTCTCTCACTCATCAGCAAGCAGCACACACAGAGTTTTTGTCCTACATCACATTCACTGGCTTATTACTCAGTTGTTCTAACTAACTTCCCTCGTGCATTGTATCCTGTAGCCTTAAGCACCCGTATGAGAAATTATCTTGCAAGGCAGGCAGCTGCCTAAAATAAGGCACTGTATCAGTAAAAACAGTGATGGCCTAACTCCTTGTGGAAGCAATAAGTATTTCAGCAATGACAAGAAACTTTAGAAACTGAATTATCTGTTATTTTTTTCTTATTTTGAAATGGGGATGTATATATGTGTCTGTGTAGCGTAAACAAGAAGTGTTGTGGACAGAATGAAAAAGAATGATTTAGAAGAGAGAAGTTCCCTGTAAGGAACTGCGAAAATGTTCAGAATACATTCCATAACTTGCCTTTGCAAATTAATTCCTCACTGTTAAAAGACATGCCTGCAGCTCACTTGTAAAATTAGATCAACCAAGACACTTTTTCCACAAAAATTTGTTTGAATATTTTGTTCCTGTTATATCTAATGCAACTTGATAAGTTCCTTTGCTCCAAAGGGTTCCAATGATTAGCACTTGCAGATCGCAGCAGGGTGAAATAAAAATGAGACAAATATTTGTGGAATAAATATTGGTAGTGTTTACAAATTTGCCTTTCATATGAGTGTGTCAAAAATACAAATATGTATTAATCAGAAAATGTGGCTGCTAGCTGTTAGTATCAACTTCCCAAAATGCTTATTGTTGAAAATTTTAACTGGCTCATGTCATATTTGCCCATTTCAATTGATTAAGATTTTGTATCTCTGTATCCCTATATTGGATTTACATAAAGGTATAGAAACATTAATACCCATTTTGAGAAGTTTTATTTTGCTACATCAGTCCTTTTCTTATGACTCATCTGAATAGTCACTGGATGCAACAGGTTGGTCAGCTCCAAACATCAGGCAAGCCACAGAATGGAACAAAAAGATGAGCACTTAGGTAACAGCCATTAAAATGATGATGATCCTAATTTTCCAATGCCATTACTCTTTCTAGAAAGGTTTATTGTCTGTGCTGTACAATAAATGTAATAATGATGGTGAAAGGACTATAAAAATAACCCAGAAGTTTATAAATCAATAGCAAAGTGACACACATGATTCTTCAAGCCAGCTGAAGTTTATGAACTGATATCAGATTTGTTTGGCATTACAGAATAAAATCTGGATGAATCCATTCTTAAGTGTAGAATTTGCTTCATCTTGAGTTGGCTTTTTGCTCTTCTTGCAGTTGAAAAGGACAGGGAACTTCTGTAGCATTTCCTCTTTAGAGAAAAATCAGATTTAGCTGGAAGTCCATTAGGCATGGAGATAATGGCATCAGTGACCATCCTGTCACTGAAAAATGGAAATTACTCGAGAACACTCAAAGAAGAAAAAAACTAACAATGACAGGAAAACGATGCAACTATTAAAAAGACAATTGGACCTCACTTATAATCCAAATTTGTAATCCACTTGTTATCCATAGTGTTACATATAGCTCAGAATGTGATACAATCTCAGCAGACTTTCTGAATGTAAGGAGCTGTCTGGATACAGGGGTTTATGAATGTGTGTATATATATATAAATATATATATATATATATATATATATATATATATGTTCATACACTGTGGACATAATACTTCCATGTATTCCTCTAGGCTGAAGAGACAGAATTAGTCTGTTGTGAAAGGAGCAATTTAAATACGTTCATCAGATACAAAAAGCTTTACTTCAGCACGGATCTGTATTTATGTGTTTAAGTATTCACCAGCAACCAGATTTTGGTATATGAGGTGGAAAGAGTTTGTGGTTTGGCCAGTTTCTGTGCTGAGCATAGACTGTGCTTTAGACAATGATTTACAGTGTCCAGCTGGAGCTGCTTTAAAAAGCAAACTCAAACTCTAAATTGCTAATTAACAAGGTACAAAGATGCATCCACAAACGATCCATCAATTACTGTTGAATCCTACCAGGATATGAAGCTGGCATCTTTTAGAGGGACATCTAAAAAATTAAGCAGCAGATTTATTTGTATTATGTTTGATGTCTATGTAACAGAGAAAGGTTTAAACAGTACGTACATAACTATGACATTATGATTTTGTAAGTCTCATGAAGAAATACTGACATAAATGTGAAATGGAACCTCTTTGGAGATAGGACTGTTTCTTCCTTGCATTTATTCAGTGTTTCTCACAATTAAATTGCAATTTTAAATTTTGATCATTTACTGTTTTATTTACTTTTGTAAAAAAAAACCTCTCCAATTAATCCTCAACCAAATTCCTCCACCAGCTACATTTAATGGAGGCAGATAGGCAAAAATCAGGTTGGGGTGTTGGGGGGAGTCTTTAACTCAAAAAACTAAAAAGAGAAGCGTGCAAGTGCCTCAGAGCCAATCTGACTACAATCAGTTCACACACGGCTTTTAGTATGCTGTCTCAGTAGTAAAAAAAGAAAAAGGCTTTGGAGTTCTCATTTAAAGAACAGTACAGGACTTCTGAAGATCAGCTTTAAGAACAAGCTAATCCCTGTTTCAGCATTCAGTTTCAGGAAGTCCTTTCTGGAAGTCCTTCCACTTCATCAGCCATGCTACATGGCAAAGACAGGTGTTTGTCTTTAATCAGTGAATATTAGCTATGTTCCAGGTATTGCATTAACAGTGCTTATTGCCAGGCCATAGTCAGCACAAAAAACATCTCTTGGAATAGTAATGGTCAAGGAATACTGCTCCTGCTTGTTATCAATTCAATAAATAAACATCCCCTGTGCCATTCTTTTAAATACTTTCATTTTTAAATTAGATTTTGATTTTCCGCTCAAAACCACATAAACCTCTAGGTCTAGCCAACACTACTTACTTTGCAATTTTGAATTGAGTTACCTGTCGTCCCTGTTTTATTTTGCAACAGGACTGTTAGGCAAGGATAGACTATTTCACAAAATAAAAACTGTTTTATTAAGGAAGGTTTTACTGTGAGTTGACATCAAATTTTGGAAACAGTTTTAAATACATGCATGCTATGCAAAGATTGGACCAGATAAGAATACTGTAACTTAAAATTACTCTAACTGGTTAAAGGAAAAATGGCCTGACTGAGAAACTGTTCAATAGGTATTTTCCATATTTCTTTACAACAAAGATAGTGCTGACAGAGTAAATGATATATATCTATTCTCATCAAAGGAGCCTAAATTGCTTATATGCAGTATTAACTTATATGTTAAAGTTGTAAAGCCAAAAGCTAATATCAGAGAACTAAATATTCATATTTTGTGTTTACTCTGTGAATCAATTCTGTGTAACTACAGAAGATGAAGTTGCTGTTTGTATTCACAGCTCCTTTCCCTCTGTAACAGACAGAAAACTGATCAGGTTGAGCCACTGAGCACTGCTGTTCATCAGCCCTTGCCTTTGATTTGTCACTGCATTGTTTACACTTCTTAAGGACAAGCACTCATTTAAAAACAAGGTTACTAAGAAACTGGAAGGCATTTAGAAATTGTTCAACATCTGAAGTCTCACCGCTGACAATTGGATACTTAGGACATACAAAGAAACATTTTGCCACTGCTTTTAACCATCTCTATTTCAGTGCTACTGTGAGCACAACTGTAAGGTCAAAGGTGCACAGAGTTGGGAATGGTCACCCTCAGGTGTAGAAAAGATTTGAAACATGAAAACAGCGATAAATAACAGTATACAAACACGAGGTCTAACAACCTAATCCCTTTGCCTCCTAACCTCCAAATTCAACATGCCATAAAATCAGCAGACACCCACTAAACTGACCACATTAACTATTACACACTGACATGATAACAAACAAGAGTTTCCCTAAGGTAGTAACATCCTCTAAGTACATTTCCTCATCCCAGGCAAGTGTTCAGCTCCATCAGTTTTGGGAAACAGATGACTTTGCTAGTATGGCTTGTAAAGTTGATGGTGATGCAGTTAGAAAGCCAAGAACAGAAGTGGAGATAATAGCCAAGAATGTTCAGCTGCTAATAGTTTCTTCTGAACTGTACTGCTAAGAGCACTATACTACTGCCATGCTGTGTTTCAGTGACACATGAGAAGAGATGGACAAACTTTCCCTAGCAGTTTCAACAGAATTGTAAGACATCTACCTGAAGGACACCAAAAGATCATCAACCCCATGTTCTCATCATGACTTCAGGTATTCCCACATTCCCATATTTTGGTGGATTTGCTATCAGATCAGTTTTCCAGTTCAGGTCAGCATCTCAGAGAAACATTTCCTGAAAACGGGAAACCTGAATCCTGAACTGAAAAGAACTTACAGGAAATGTACCCAGAATATGACAAGAGCCTCCTTGGCCATCTGACCATCAGGCACCACTGTCATACCTTTGGTAGGATACTGCACATAAAGATCTATTCCCCACTGCTATGCTTCACTCCTCAAAACATAAATCCTGTTTAAGAAAACCATTTTAGTTTCCTGTATTAATTACTGCTCTCAAAGACAAACTCCAAGGTCATAAGGGATGCCAACAATAACTCAAAAGCCATCCACAGCCATTTGACATGAGAACCACAGTGAGGCATTTATAGAATGCATTTTGCCAGGTCTGGAGTACTTGCACACACCTCCACAGTTCTCCAGCCACAGCAGTATCCACATACATTCTCCCACTATAGTACATCACAATCTGATACCAAGATGTACGAAAGCCTCACCCCATGCAGTGACTTCTCTCCAAGGCCAACTCATACAAATGCCAAAAAGATGATCCTGCAGTCCCTGGCATGTTAGAAATTCAACACACGAGCCAAGGGACATGGCTAAAAACATCAGATAAATATGTTGCTACCATTACAAACACATCAAGAGCTGCACAGACTGGCAAAAAAACTATTTCTGGTAACAGAGAAGTCTAGCTTTTGACTTACAGGGCAGGTTATAGGACCTACTGCTTAATCAAGCATCAAGCTTGAACTAATTGGACTTCCCAAACAGTAGGATTAGCATGGTTGACTTAGCCTTTGATCTTTCTGACATATATGAAGTGAGTCGTGTGTAGTTTTTTATTGTCCCTAATATTTGCATTCAGGTACTGGTCAGATGGGCCCATAAAATAAAGTTTCAACCTGGTTTGCAAGCACCTGTTCTGGTAATGCACAACTTCCCTAGCTCTTTCAGTCCTTAAATGGGACTTTGAAGCCACCCCAGGTAAAAGCTGTAATTTTACCCCTGCATGCACATACATATACACACAGAGATACTGTGTGTTACTCTGTAAGCAAACTTATTTAATGCCACTACACAGCACCTGCTAAAAGCAGTTGACACTTCCACTTATTTTGGGGAGATTTGCCCTGCTATTTTAAACTCAACAGGTCAGTGAACAGGTTCAAGGCTCTACTGTTTGTCGAGTATCTGTAGAAATGCTTCTTTCAGGAGTAAAAAAAAAACCAGCTCGAGATGCTCAGTACCCTTTACATCTGCTGCTCAGCTGGAGACACTGTTAAAAGGCCATTAGAAGCACAAGGTGAAAGACCTCACAGGCCAGGTGAGCTGGAGAGCAATTTACTGTTAGCATTAGGAGTATCAGCCCTGGCTGCTTCTTTCTGGTGCACTGAAAGCAGATCCTGTACCCAACCCTGAAAATCAGGACCAGGACAGGTGGCCAGCAGGTCTCCATCCCATCCCAGAGCTGGGGTTGTGCTGCAGAGCCTCTCCCTGCACATTCAGGTTTCACAGTGGCTGGAGGGGACAGCAACCCTCCCAGCACAACCCACAGCCCCTGACTTTGCCCACAGAGACTGGCTCTGCTGGGCAGATGTCAGAGTAGGACACAAATTGCTGTCACCTGTGCAGTCAGAGGGAACCTCTTCCAGCACATCTTTGGCAGCACCTGCCTCCAAATGCCACGTGCCTTCTGTGTTCCACAATTGCTCAACAGAATAAAGTGCTGCTGTTCCACTTACTGGAAGGAAAAGGTCACATTAGCCAAAAGAAACTCACTGGAGAGAGCTGATGGTCTTTGTGACAGCCTCCTATAACAACAGCTAGAAATGTTCTTATTAGGGGAGCTAATTTTTTTGTATGTGTGCTGGAGCTCTAGAGCAAGAGGTAGGGAAGAAAGCAAATCTTGGTTTCAGTAGGTTTTTAGGCCTTTTTTACATACAGAGGAATAAAGTGCTATGAATTTTACCAGCATATGTTTTCTTACCATCTGCAACACATTTTAAATTCCTTTTGCATCTTATAATGTATTCTCTCTCTTTAGCATAATAACAACTCTGCCTTTAAAAACCAACCTTTATATGCTTTTCTTAGGAATTTCTGAGGAAGTGTTAATTCTTTTACACATATTTAAACTGCTAAAATAATTATGGCTGGTAGCATGAACAGTCAAAACCACAGAATGTGGGTTCCCTTCCTAGGGAGAGAGCACCCATTAACCAGGTACAAAAGGGGGCATACAGTCATAGTTCACTAGAAAAGTAATTTCATTTTGCTAGTAATGGGAATGCTGATACTTTGATACCATAATGGAGTTTTAAGCACCAAGCCTGTTATTTCAACTAGAAATTTTAATGTAATTATGCATTTTTACTTTACTAAGCAGAAAGGAAGATTAGTATGCACAGTTTTCTTAGATGTATCATGGGGAATAAGACAGAGATCTCCAAGTGATACTGCAAGATGCTCAAGTCATTCAAAAGAAATGGCAGGTAGTAGTTTTAAAGACAAATTACCCAGAAAAGCTTTTATTGTTGATCACTTGTTATAAGATTTGCCATTTGCAAGTAATTGTACATTCAGCTAAAACTGACCTTTTATGAGAGCCAAGTGGTAATATGAATGAAATGAATATATTCTTTATTGCAGTAATATAAAAAAGAATGGCCTGAGCTTTTAACATAGTGCTTGACCTCTGGTGTCTAAACACCACCTAATCTCAGGAGTATTTCACAACAGCATATGATGAAATAAGTACTAATACAGCTTTAGAACACATTAGTTTTACAGCTTTAGTTTAACACATTAGCACTTAGAAGTGTAGAAAATATTGTACTTTAGGTATGTTTTTGATGATAAATCAGACTGACAACAGAAATAAAAGAGATGCTAAGAGACTATAGACTGAAGTTCATAATTACATTAATTATTAAAGCACTGCCTTTTCTATTTTAAAGTCCCTCTTTCCAAAATACTCTAGCATAAAGTCACACTGGGAAACTCCAGATGCTGAGATATAAAATTCTCATTCAAAATTGAATTATTTATAAGCATTAAAAACATGCTATTTCTTCTCAAAGGCCAAGATCTTACAAACATCACCTTTCGGTTTTAGATGTGCATACATAAGTTGTATTCCCCTTAATGGCATCAGTCACATACAAACCAATAAATATGTACAGAAGTGACAGTAAAGATAGGTCTTAGGAAGGCTGCACTTCCAAACACTCACATGCACATGCCAATTTATTAGCATGCACCATGCACTCACAACTGGAAAATAAGGGAGGCCATAAGGAGAGGTGATCAGAGAGACTCTCGATGCTGCAATTACTGCAACTTCAAACGGAGGTGAGAGGGGATCACACACAATGTGGAGGATACAACTACAACAGTGTTCAAACAAAAAGAAAGTTTAAAGTTTACATGAAATTCCATGTCCATCTTCACTGCCATCATGGAGATCAAGAGTGAATTAATGTCTAATGGCCCAAAAAAGATTTCACAAATTTGCACTGAATATGGTATTTATTTTAGCAAGGCTATTTCTTTTTTAATACTGCTGAGGCAACCTCACAAGGTGTCTGTTTGTGAATCCCCATCTACCTCCTGGTCTACAGGCACTTTCTTCTCACAGCTCTCAGTGAGAGCAGCAGAGAAACAGTAAAAGAAGGTATTAATGAACAAGTACTTGGATACAGACTCAGTCAGGAGGATTTTCCCTATTTTGTCAATCTATTACTGCATTTTAGAGTACGAAAGCAAAACATTCAGAAAGAATACCTTGAGAACATCTGACATGGACTAATAGCTCCATTGCATGCATGACTACAGAGGATATTATTATTATTATTATTATTATTATTATTATTATTATTATTATTATTATTATTATTATTATTATTATTATTACCACTTAGGAGCTACAAGCAACTGTGTTATGTGTGCTAGCTGGCTTCAGTCAACGCCTCTGTATTATGCCAGTATAAAGCCTATTCATCAAAGCACAATTTCAAGTGACTCCTGACCTTCAAAATGAAGGGTTTGTTTCTGCTTTCATTTCAGTCACTTTGACTATGGTGACTGTGCTGCCAGAATCTCGTCCATCATCTGTGCAAGAGAACAAAGTTCACATGCCTCTTACACAGCATTTAGAATTCAACAATTCAACACTTTTACTGCTGGATGCTTTATCAGAACAGTTTTAGTTTTTATCTAAATAAACTATTATTCAGCAAATAGTAAAAACCCCCCAAGCAAAACAAAAAACCAAATACCGAGCAAAACCACAACACACAAAACCCCCACATCCTTCACCTTGGAAGTGGAAAGGCACAAAGCAGACACAGCCACTACTTTACACAGACATTCACTTTCATTCAGAAAATTCTGAGGCAAGGGCACAATCCAACCTTAACTTTGACATTTCATTTTCATGGCTTCCTCTAAGACCATGAGGAACTGAAGGCACGGCTGGAGCTAAACAAGTATTGCCAAAATATATGTTCTATGACTTTTCTCTTGTGTGTTGACTTTCAAATTACGAATTTTCCCTCAGCAAAGCATTTCCTGCAAAGTCCTCAGGAGCTCCACTAATACTCATGAATGCTGGGTCATGGTAACCTGAGTCTCACAGTAGAACTCTTTCTAACACATGGGACACTCCACTCAGAGAGTAGCCAGAGTAGCTCCTCTCAGGCAGGAGCCCGTTGCAAGGACAGCCAAGCGCACACTGCGAGCTCCAGCTACTCACCCTGCGTATGACTGATGCACAGAATTAAGCCCGCAGCAGCATACCAAGTATACTTCAAATTTTCTTCCTCTGCCCCCCATTCTGAGGTAAAGTTCATTTATTGAGGACTTACTTTGCTAAGCTATGTCAGAAAACAACTTTATGTGCTGTACTCCAGTGAAGGTCACAGCACCAGAATGTAGACAATTAGACAAGACGTCAGAAACAGAAGGGTGATTACAGATATGTTCTATAAAATCACACAGAACAATTTAGCATTGTTGTAAAAGTACAGTGAACAACTGTAGTCACATTACTGCCACATATTTCAACATATTTCACATGCAACAAAATACCATAGGAAAACTCTTCCTTACAGAGCAAAAACTGACAACTTTTTTCATCTGTAACTTCTACCATCTCTGTGCAAAAGTGAGTGACAGTATAAATAACGCTACAGAAGTTATCTAACAAGTCTCTTGCATTGCAGTTCCATTCAACAGAGAGAGATCTCTCTATGTCCAGAGCCTCTATAATTTAAACAGATTCTTCACAGCTCTTTACATCACTACATATACACTTTGCCTTAGTACATACACACTGTCTTCAGTTTACCATTTCAACAGTTGTAGCTAGAAAACAGCTTTTAGACAAATTACAACAAAAAACATGACTACTGTTAAATCAAAGCACACGGTGTATTACTATTTATCATCATATTATCAAGACATTGATGCAAAATCTTTTGAAAACGCAATGTTTGTTCAGAAATAAGACTGTAATAAAGTTCTTTGAACTCCTTAAAACATGAGGCCTTTGATGGACTACACTTCTGAAACACTAACAAATTGCTTCCTTAACCAAGTCAGAATGATGGAAAAAAGACAGAATGAAGAAAAAAAATATAAGAAGAAAAAAGCTTCTCAAACCTGTACATTGACTGCTTTAACTACACTTCCAACATCACACCAGGTAGCAAATACAGAGCTTTAACATTAACAAGAGCCCATGCTGTATGAACAGCTATTACTCCACCTTGCAGCACTGTACAAGAACACACTTAGAAACACACTTTAAAGCAACCCTAGTCTTACAACAACTCATTTGAACAGCTACAAACAGAACTGCTCAAAAGTTGATACACCAACTAGCAAAAAGGAATATAAACCACAAAAAAACCCCAAACTGCTTCAACAGGAAGCTCAGAAAAAATAATTCATACCCCCATAAGTCATGTACTTAATCATAAAAGCAGATTTAGTTATAAAACTTAGCAGGAAACTGTGGAGTAATTTTGGATTGAACTACTATCAAATATTTAATTACTCTGAGTCTTTCTGTACTGATACATGTCAACAGAAACTTGTAAATGCTGGGCTTACTTAAAAATTGCATGTCGACTTTGCACGGTACATTCAGAAAATATATGAAACAATAAAACTTCTCAGTGAGCTGAAAGCAACAAGTGTTTACCCAAAGTTATTAGAAGTCTGAAATTTATTAAAATTTCCTTTTTTAATGTAACCGAGGATATCCTACCATTCTGTCTGAAAGCAGCTGGTGTAACACTGAGCAAAGGGAAAGCATGACTGCATATTCAAAGGATCTGTGGTTCACAGGAGAGATTTCATGATTTCATATAACTGATGAGCAACCTGAATATAAATTACAGGAAAAAGTACAGAAAGACCAGAGAATCAGTAAGCCTGAGGGATGAAGGTGCAACACGGAACAACCTCCCCTGTATCTTTGTGAACTACAGCCTCGCTGTCCTGAGATTTTCTACATTTATCATTCCTCATGTAAAGTGCTAAATGTTACACAGTGAATAACTGTGGCATTATTTCACCTCAAGGAAGATAAATCTACTGCTTCCAACTTTCAAGAGGAAGCGAGCAAACCGAGGAGCATCTAATTCACTCTACAAATAGCAGGACCTAACAGCAAAGTGCCAGTGGCGAAGCATAAACCTTTTTTGAGGGCTCAAGCAGTCCGATTTAAGCAGCCTTGCTCATATCTTCATGTATAATAGCTCTCTTTTTGTGGTGCTTTCCGATTGCTAAATGAATTTCAGCCCCAAACGTATTTTTATTCATTCAGTCTTAACGATGCAATACTGATAAGGTTGTATGGAAAAGTAGGGAAATAGAATTACAACAAAAAACTGTTCCCAACACCTTCGTAGGCGGATTGCGATATAACCTGTTGTAGGCATGTTTCAACAGACGGAAGAGCCAAGTAACAGGCTGCCGGGCGGCTGTGCGTGCATGTGTGTGGGTGCCTCTCCCCGGCAGCCGGTGCCTCTGCTCGATCCGTGCTGCGGCGGAGGCGCCCGGCGGCGCCTCCAAGGGGCGACCCTGCCGGCCTGGGGCCGCGGAGGGTGCGGAGGGGAGCAGGACTGCCCTCCTCGCTCTCCTCCTCCTCCTCCGCCGCCTCCATCACGCCCTGTGCCCGCGGGCAGAGGGCAAAGTTTTCTCCCCGGCACAGGGCGGCAGCGGCGACAGCCGCCACTGCAGACCTGCCCGCTGCCTCTCGCCGCCCGGCTGCAACTCTCAAGAAGTTTCAGCCAGCGAACAGAAACGCGGCTGAGCCTGCCTGCGTCCCCGTCATTCTCACCCCTTTTTATTTACCCCCCACCCCCTTAGTTTCTGTATTTATTTAATCTTTATCTAGACGCACACACCCGCTCCTCCGGGAAGCCCCCGGGTGCCACCGGGCGGGCAGAGCGGCTCCGCTCCGCGCACACAGCGCCGCGATCCCGGCCGCGCTCCGTGGGGCGTGCGCGCAGCCCGGCGGCGGCGGCAGCACCGGCCCCGCTCCGCCGTCCCTGCCCGCTCCCCGCCGCGCCCGGCCCCGTCCTTACCTGCGATCTCCTGGTAGGGCACGCTGGCCAGGCTGAAGCCCTTGGCGCTGTACGCCTGCCGCACCTCGCCGCAGCTCCGCGCCTTGCCCTCGGTCCCCGCGGCCGGCAGCACCGGCGGCAGCAGCAGCAGCAGCAGCAGCAGGAGCAGCGGCGGCGGCGGCACCGGCACTAGCGGCCCCGCCAGGGCGCAGCGCCGCGCAGCCCCCCGCGCCGCCGGCATGGCGCGGAGCGCAACTCCCGCGCGGCGCGCAAGTCCCGCGCCGCCGCCTCCGCCGCTCCGCCGCGCCTCCGCCGCGCCCCCCGGCTGCGGGGGCGGCGGCCCGGGAGCCCCCCGGCCGCCCAGGCAAACTTTTGCGAGGCGGGGGGGAGATGGGCGCGCACACACACACATGCGCGCACGGCGGGGGCAGGAGAGCGGTAGCCTCGTCCCTCCGGCTCCTTCTCCAAACGCAGAGCGCTCGCCCCACGCCGAAAGAAAAAAATAAAAATGGAAAAAAAAAACCCAAACCAAAACCACAAGAAGATACCCCACAGCTAAAAGAAAAAAAGAAAAAAGGCAAAGGAAAAAAGAGGGTAAAAATTTGTCTGTAGCTTCTGTAGCTTATGAAGATTAAAACCGCGGGCGCGTTGCTGCGAGCGGAGTCCCGGGGCAGCGTCAGCACGATCCGCCGCGGAGCTGTGCCTGCCGCCTCTGCCAGGCTGGATGGAGACGGTGGGGAAAGCAGCCGGCGTGGGGATGGACTGGACAGCGGCTCGGAGCGTGCCTGTGTGCCTCTGTGTGTGTGTGTGTGTGTGTGGTGTGCGTGCGTGTGGTGCACTGGATGCGTGTGCCTGTATTTACGGGAGCCGGGGAAACCTCTGCTCCGCGCAGCGCTGGAGCAGCCTCCGGAGCCAGGCAGGGAGAAATCCTGGAGACAAGACACTGCGAGGGAAAGCTGCACATGCATACACACACACACACACACACACACACCAGACATATACACACACATACACACACACACACACAGGGAGAGAGAAACGTGCTACACATTGCATCGCCGAAATACTGAATACAGGAGCAGAAAGCAAATCCTGGCGTGGATCGCTGTTTGCTGGCAGAAGGAAGGAAAAGCACCCTCAGCCCCGAAAACTTCCTCCTCACCACAAATCCAGCTGCTCCTAGACCCAAAATTACAAATTGCCTGCTAGCAAGATGTCAAAAAGGTACTACTTCTCGGCAGTATTGCTCTCTGTAGTACCAGGGTTTGACTGGGCCCCTTAAATACTTTTTCCCCATTATTATTTGTTGCACACCTGAGCTGACAAGCTAGAATGAGGATTAGTCCATTTTCTAAAGGAAAGAGCAAAGGAAAGATGTTTCTGTGCATCACACAAAGAATGAGAAAACAAGAATGATAGTCCTTGACCTGGATAATTCCTGCCAACCTAGGAGAGGAGAGCAGGGGAACAAAACCATAAATTTCTTTTCTGCAAATGAACATCTGCAAAAAACTGAATGGGGTAAGTGAAGAAAATTCCTGCAAGGTGAATTGTTCTTGGGTTAGGGAGAGAGAAAAATATTCTGTAAAGTATTTGATAGCAAAATCCAAAGGTACAGTTTTAAAAGATATTGCAGTGCTTTTTTATGAGTATTGTAGAGAAGTGTGATAGCTTGTCCAAAGTATAGAGAGAGGTGTCAGACACAGAAAGAAGTGAAGAAGGCCCAACAGAAGAAATAAAAGACCATGATCTTGCAGACTGACTTATCAGTGAGGAGCCACAGAGCAGTTTCATGACATATCATAATTCAAGATACATAATTCACATTTAGACAGAAATTTTTAGGTGCCAGTACTGCTATGGTGTCACATTAGCTGCCGTGTAAGTTCTGGGTCTGAGCCAGTGTATGCAGCCTGGTCGCACCTGGCGTTCTGTGTTCCTCCAGCCTCCCTTCCTGTTTTACCTCTCCCACATTGTCATTCCTTCTTCTTCCCTCTCCTTTTCCCTCCCATTCCCCAGCAGAATGACACCGCTCTGACACTGCTTGTGCACACGGTGGGTAAGCAGTGTTTGGGTGTGTTGTAACAGTGTCAAGTGCTATCACCCAGCTTCTTCTGCCAGAGGACAGGATGCAAGTGGAGCCCTCTATACAAGCTACAAACAGAGAGCTCAGTGCCTTAACCTGCCCACTAAAAATGACAAGCTGTTAGTATGTGTTAGTGCCCCCTATTAGTGAAAAGTTAGACACAGTTTGTGTATTTACTGCGCAGAAAATTTCTGAGAGATCTGTTCCTAAGATCTCAGGGTGTGCAAGATACATGGAAGATACACTCAGTTCACCCCAAGAGAGGATCAGAAGGGTGTTACAAATGTTGAACATACCTCAGTTCTTCAGGATTGCTCCGACTGTCTTCTATGCTGTGGTGAAAGCCAAGCATTAGTTTACCACATATTGAGCATGACACACTCCCCCACA
This sequence comes from Molothrus aeneus, assembly GCF_037042795.1. Taxonomy (NCBI): domain Eukaryota; kingdom Metazoa; phylum Chordata; class Aves; order Passeriformes; family Icteridae; genus Molothrus; species Molothrus aeneus. The sequence continues at coordinate 74,858,333 of NC_089647.1, read as the reverse complement.
ATCCAATCTTCAGCATTACTCCAACCCACAGGAAAGTTAGTTGACACGGATTCAAATATGCAAATAAGAAAATCAGCAAACTGTTCTGAAGTGCACAAATCACTGAAAAAGAGCAAAAGAGATCTGTGATTAATTTAGGGGTGCCTCTAGGTAATTATTTTATAAGAAAAATGTGAATCTGCCAGAAAAAAAAATGGAGCATATTCACCCCTTCATTTTTTGCAAATACCAGTTGAATTCATACCATTGTTAGTATAATTAGCACTTTTACATAAGACAATGACAGCATGATATAACCTTTATATAACATGGGAAACTTGCTATGGGAAAGTCAGGCTTAGTTCCACTTTTGAATCCTGCCTCAGATGCAAGTGGCCTAGACAGCCAGTGGTGTTATAGTCCTGAATGTGGAAGGAATGCCTGACTCTCCCAGGAGCTCACATTTAAACACAGGTATTTCTTTGGCTTCAACAAATCTCCTACTCATCACATGGGAGAATCACTGTGTGTTCTCAGTCTGCATGCAATTAATTTTCTACCAAGTGTAAGAGCTCCAAAGAAAGCCCAGGTCAGAATGCACTCTAAGCCAGTGGCTTTAGCAATCACTTAGAAACATAACACCTTCTGCCAGGCAGATCATAGGCATGAGCTAAAAGCTCTCCTATTTCAGGACTCACACTAGGAGGCTGTTTGAGGTGGCCACATCATACCCATCCTTTTCCAGCTGAACCGTAGAAATAAAACCATAAAACTGGTGTGTTTCACAACTCTTGACAAGATCTCTAACTTTGTTTTAAAGCTTTCCTTTCTTCTCCTTAACGTGGTGATTAGTGTCTTCCAACTTGAAGCATTCTCTGGAAAAGATGGACTTGATCTTGAGTTGGTGTGCATCAGTGAAGGAGCTTAGACTGCTAAGTTGTTGGGTAAAATGCTGGCTTTTCCTACATTTTGGGTAAGAATACTTTTCAACAATTTTGGGTATGAATACTTTTCAACAACTCAATTCATTTGCATAAGCATGAAAATGAAACATTTTATTTTAGTTATATGAAATATTTTGATCACCAGGGAAAGTTTCGGTGTCTTTTGTATTTCTCCGGAAAGATATAATAGCACTTAAAAATAAATTTTTAATGGTTTTCATACTTGGCAGTGAGACTGAAAATCAATCTTTTACCCTCTTGGAGAGCCCCCTTCATCAAACACCTTCAATGTGGTAACATAGATGATTGCTTAGAATGAAGACTTTGCAGTGCATCTGCTGGCCACGGTTACCACTAGTGGGCTTTTTTTTTCCTCAAGTTATTCCAAATAGGTGTTCATTCATTTGAAGTTGTACTGATTGGTTTTTTTGCAAAGTTTATCCTAAAGATCTGCAAAAAATATAGAAGACGTGATTTTTAACCTTTGTTTCCAAACACTTCTATAAAAAAGTGAATTAAAACTAATGATTCGTACCCAATCATTATAAAAACATCAATTGAAAGTGGAGCAGCAGCCAGAATTATTTCCTTCATCCACTGGAATACTATGCCTCACATGGCTGAGACAGTTTCGTGGTTTGCAGTAAAGGACTTATGGAATCTCTAAACAATAAGGAAAAACATAAGTATTGAATTGCTGCATCATTTGCAAAGCAGCCATCATCTTGAGCTCTGAACAATTCAGGGACATGGTGGAAAAACATGATTATAGATCTTAAACATTATAGTGTGTAGTACATAGGCATGAGATTGAGATTGTACAAGGAATTTTTGCTCCTTTTCTCACGTTTTTGAGTTATTTCCCTTTAGAAATAGGATAAATGATGTTACTTTGAAAGATACACTGATTTATTTTCAGGTGTTATCAAGAAACTCTCCTTGTTGTCATGGGTATTAAGGGGACTGCATAGACAAAAGCATCTTTCACCTGACTTGACAATAAAGCTTTGGCAAATGTCAAAATGCTCCATAACTCAGCTTCACAAAAAAGAGAAGCTGACTTCTCGATTCTCCCTTAGACCTATGCACTCCCTAGATTTGCAGCTTTCACGTCATGGATTTCTAGCATGAATGTTTCAGTGGTGGAGGAAATAATCAGTAAGATTCTCAGATGTCTGATAGAATTTCTGTTGGTGAAGTGGCTCTGACATTCCAGCTATTTCTGCAGGCAGATGATGGCCTCTGTTCACACCACCAGCCCCTGCACCACTGCAGTTGCTCTGGGGGTGGGAGGGTTTTTAGGATCTTGCCTTAATTTTAGGGGAAGTTCCATCCACACACAGGTTGCCAAAGTACAGAATTCAGAGTACAGAATACATCCTTGATATTGAGGACCAAGTCACTCACACTCCAGGCTTTGCACACCCAAAGGGAAATCCAAACATGCTCCTTTTACTGTAAAACCATGAGCACAGGTATGAAGGCACTTGTTCTTTTTTCAGGTTTACAGTGTCTACACTAGGTGGATATTGTTCTTTAGAAGTCCGGAAATGGTTAATTGCAATGAGGTAACATTTTGATTGAAACTGAGCTATGAGTTTGTCCCAATAAAACTTTTCAAAGAGCAGTTCAATGAAGGCATACATTGCAGCATCAAAAGGTGCCTTTTAACTGTTTTTTCATGTTCTATCCAGAACCTTCATAGAAAAACTTTCTCCACGTAGCACAGACTGCTCTTCCTTAGCAGTCTGTGCTAGAAGGTGAAACTTCAGGTTTTTTCTTTGTAGTGAATGGTATTTGCTGCAAAATTAATGCAAAGCCCAGTTGTTTCCAAAAAGTGAGCTCCAGAGGCACAGGTGTGAAAAACTCATCTTTCTCTAGAAGTTGCACTCAAAAATAGAATTGTCAACACAGCTGCTAGGTAAGTCCTCTTAGAAAACGTTTTCAGATTCCTGGCCAAGAAAACAGACCTGCTACATACACAGAATAATGAAATATGATTAGCTTTCTTTCTTCTGAAAATTTTTAGAGACAGAAGGCAAAAAATGATCTAAGATTCCATATGCTCAGTTATGCATAGTATAGGAGGCTTAGGCTCCCATAAAAAAGGTTTATAAGTGGTAATCAGTGATGTCATATTAATTATAAGCAATAAGCAGTAGTGGTTGCTCTTGAAATCTGCAGGCTATGCTATTTTGGGAAAATAGCCACTTTTTATATTAGCTGCTCATTTTATGAAAACTTTTGTGAACAAATAGTAGAAGTTAATGCACAGAAACTGAATGGGTAAGTCAAAATATCTGGACAGAACCATTGCTCCTTTCAGGTGAGGATTACAGCAAACAATCCAGGGCTGTTGTTCATTGTAATAATTTTCTTAATTTTTTTCTATCTACTTATTTAAGGTAGTGTCATTTAGTCTGCCTAAACCTGGATGTATAAAACACTGAACTACAGAGTACACAGAAGCAAAATCACAGAGTCAAAATATTCAATTTGCAACACCTTATCACTAGAAAAAAATTTAGCTTTATTTAGATCATATTCTTGAGTAATGCAAAAAAGCCATAGGTATTCATTGGGGACAATTTTCATTCATATTTTATCAATTTGCAGTTCAGCTGAAATTTAAAGCGATAATTTGCAATAGACAGAATATGGACATTATTTCTGATATAAATGTACAGCATAATATATGCATTAAAGCTGTGAATGTTTGGTTTATAGTTTCTGAATTACCATTTCCGAGCAATGTGTTTAAAAGTATATGATATGTTCTCTGACAAAGATCAAAGGGCTTAATATATTTTGTAAGTTACAGCTATAATGATTGCATTTGCAAAAGCTGTAATTTACTGGTCTATTTCCATAATGAATGGGAGCCTAACGAGTCACACAAGCTGATACATTCAGCAAAAATACGGGACATCTTAGACTTTACTTGGAATATGCATTATGATAATAGCTGCAGTTTTACTGGAGAGTAAATTTTCTTTTATTTCTTGGCATGCTTACCTTGTCAGTCTTCTTGGGTTTTTCAGTTTTCTAAACCAAAATATATTTTAGGAATATAAGCAAATGAATGGTGGGAGGAGGTTGCAATGGTGCATTCATTCCTGTACACACATGTGTTCTGAAAAGCTGTGAGAGAAGAAAAGCCACATTCGTAGGTAAAGACAGGCAAGAAACCTGAGGATTAAAGGAAGATACACCTCAGGCACAGTAATATAATTTCACTTTCCTTGGTACTCTAAATGGAATTATGTAATCACCTTGTTGTCATGCAGTGGGCACAACGTGCCATAATCAAAATAGAGTACTGTATAGCATGTAAAAGAATTGCTACTATGGTCTCTTTCCTGTGGACGTTTAATACAGATTTACGTGGTTCCATGGGAGATTAGACAAGGCAATAGAAAAGAAATTACCTAAGAATTGCTGAATACACAGCTGACTTCTGGCTCAGGAATAACTTCAGCAACCAAATGGCCAAGATGAGAGATTATCTGTAGAAATTTGTCCTCTCCTGTACTTTCCATTGGCATGTGCTTTGGGACACTGTTGGAGAAGAAAGCCTGTTAGCTCTACCCTCTGGTCAGAGACAATACAACCATTCAAACATTACATTCTTCATTTGGTTTTGATCTTAGATACCTAGAACAGAAGGTAACCTAAATATAAAGTAAATACTTATATCTTTGGGAAAATTACCAGTTTATAAAGTGTCTTCAGTGAATTCAGACTTCCAGCAGGAAGCAGTGCAGAGCTCCACTGAATGTGCATGCCTTGTAAATCCCTCATAAACCTCCAGTTTACCAACTACACCCTGCAAGTGTTACAGAGGTTGTCAAAACCTATCCTTTTTTCTACTTCCCACAGTCAGGGCAGTTCACAGGAATTACCATATTCTACAAGATCCCTGGCTCAACAGCCACTTCCTTCTAAAAGTATGGTTTGCTTCATGGGAAAGCGCAGTTCCTCCCTATCATCCCTCCTTTTCAGCTCCCTCTGACTTGTTACTGAGTAGTATTCCATGGAAGGGAAACCTTCCTAAGTCCCAGAAGTACTTTGTAGCTTGATTCAACGCAGCTCATGTCTGTCTGACCTTTAAATGGCAAAACTCAGAAGGTTTTATATAAAATCAGTGTGTAAGTCTTAGTTTTTTGGGGTTTTTTTCTGTCCTCAGGACACTAAATCCCACATATGTAATTAAATAAAAGAATCGCTCCTCCTATGGTTATTTGTTCAGATAAATAACCTTATGTTTCTGTTCAGCAAGCTACAAATCCAATCTTAGAGAAGGAAAAAAAAATTCATGCAAACTTTACCCCACTTTTTTCAAAAAATTTTTGGAGATATTACAAAGAAAAGGTCTGTATTCTCTTAACAATGCTCATGTTCAGGGAGTTCTGTTGATTTACAGTTCTGATACAGAAAAATCAGTTATGGGTATTGATCTGTCCTTCTTCAATTCTTTCTTGGTTAATTTAGTGGCAGCTAGCTTTTCCTGTACTGCTTCAACGCTGCTTTGTAGTTCCCAGCATTACCTTTAACTCTTCTGTGAAACTTAGACATTGTATTCAGCCTCCTTCCAACCTTCAGACAGTAGCTGGCTTTAATTATAAAATGTGCATTTGTTAAACAACTCAGATGTTTTATTTTTATTTCCAGGCTCACAGGTTTTAGGAGAATGCCTTTTTCTCTGGAGATTATTTTCATTATCCTCACATGAACCCTTCATCAAAATGCTACAGCTTATCTTCCTTTGATAATTTTCACCTCTGTCAGCAAAATTATCATTAGTATAACCATATCACCACCTTTTTTTTTTGCCCAGAGCTCAGAGTCTTAATGTTAAGATTTCAAAAAAGTGCTAAGAGTGGGAAGGGCAGGAGTTTATTTGCAGAAAGCAAGAAGGAAAAAAAAGGGACACTTTGATTTCCTACTGCAGTTTTCTCTACAGCAAGTACAAAATTTTGACCCTTAAAAATACATCAGTTCCTAAGCAGATAAAACACAGTAGAGAGATTGTGGGAACCCAGCAGATAAAGGGAGGAATATTTGTATAGGAGCCATCAATCTACCTACTTCTTATGAATGGTTTGTTCCCCAGTGATGCCTAAGGAGCATAAGACCCTGTGGGCACTAAGGCAGCAGGACAGGTGGCCAGTTGCCTCCAGGCAACTTTTGAAAGACCATTTGCCTAACCTGACAAGGCACAGATAATTGACTAACACACTTCAGTTATCTGACAAATTCTTAGGGTTGTGTATTTGTGAGGACAACAGGGTTGCACCCTTCGTTCCCTAGTAAAGAGAAGGTGCCAAAGAGAGAGCCTGGAAATTTGTTGCTATAGAGTTGCTTTCAGCCTCAAATCTTTGGAGACAAGCTTCCCTGCAGTCAGAAAGTCAGGTGTCAATTCCTTAAGAATAAACAGAAAAAAAATGTAGAAGAGATTTTTCTGTGTTATCTGTAATTCCAGTGGGAGTTTTGTGTGTGAAGATTGATGAATATGCAGAAAGTCATTAAGCCTGTATTGTTTTCCATTATTGTTAGAAAAAAATTTGGGATTCTTACCCTTTAGTATTGATATTTTCAGTAGGGGTGAGGCCAGATGATTTTCTGAAGTCCCTCATAACATATATTATTCTATAACTCCAAGTCCTCAATGTGATATTCTAATTCCTGGGTGAGAAATAAAGTTGTACAAAGAAAAAAAAATTCAGAAAATTTCTGAAAAGAGCTTGGCACCCAGCTCCATATTTCTTTGTTCTTCTATAGCATAGGTGTTGCCTATAGGAGTCACAAGCATGAACAGCAATGGCTCCTTTTTTGTGGCTTGTGAAACTGGAACAATGAAACTGGTTTGGGATGACTGAAACTGGTGCATACTTTTTTGAGGTTGAGCAGAAGAACAGTGCTGTGATGTCTACACCTAGAATCCAGTCTTCTGTATTTCCTTTTTCTTTCCTGACTTTTTTATTGGATCCTATTTTCTTTCAGTGCACATGTAGTGACTGGACTCTTCTTGATTCAATATAAAAGCTTCAGCTCATATCCTTCTTATGCTTCCTTAATAAGTATTCTCTTCTGTCTACCTAAAAAGGCTTCCTGCTGCTTGCTTTCAAGTTAAAATGAGTATAAATCCTACCACAATAAATATTTGCAAAATACACAGCTCATAAAACTCATAATTGTGAAGAGTGGCTTTGGAGACCTCCCTAGAAACGACAGATATCTTAATGTCAGTTTAAGTGAGCCTTGGTATCTTGGCATAGACACTGTGCAGATCCTTTTGTAAATTTGTTATTTCCAGAGAAGTGTTACAGAATAGTCTTATGATGCTTTTCCTACATCATGTATCTTTTTTTTTTAAATGCAAAGTTAAAAAAAAAACAAGCAAAGCTTGAAAAACCAAGCAAAACTCTTCCAGAAATCATGAGTTTAAAAAAAAAAATCAAAATACTCTAATCTCAGTAGAACTATGGCAATTGATTTCCTCACAGATACTGTCCCTGCTTGTAATTTCCTAGATGTATGTAAATTGCATATGTTTAAATGAATGTGCTAAATGTTGCATAGTTAGCCTGGCCATGTGCAGTATATTGCATTTGGGTGTACATAAACCACCCACGTGCAGAGTCCTTTTGTGTGGATTTCAGTTTAGATTTACTGAAGTCTTACGACTCCAGCTGCTGAAAGATTCCAGATCAATAGCCAGGGAAAACTCAGATAAGTAATAACAGGCAAAAACATATTGCCAAACAATGGAGAGTAACAACTAGAACAATTGACATGTATAGAATGGGCTAATGCACCTGCCATATCTAACCACACATTAGAACAAAATATGTGAAGAATGAAAATGAAGGAAAATGCAAAAAGATTCCTTGTTATTGCTAGAATTTGCACGTTCCCCTTCCTAATGAGTCTGTGCACTCTTTCAGTGAAAAACTAGTGTTCCAAACCAGTCCAGCCCTTGTTTCTGGTAGGGAAGAAGTGTCATTCCCCTAATCCCCAGGGCTGCAGTCACGAACTTTGAGGAGCCCCTGAAGTTGTGTTTGTCCATATCCTGTCTGAGTCCTGGTAATTCCCCTCTGTGCATCAACTCAAGGACTACATCTGCATGCAACCTAAAAACTTCATACCATCTTGTCAGAGAAGCTTAGGGGAGAGCTTTGCTGCATTATATCTGTAATCTACAAGTCTGAACATCACTCGAATACCAAACCATGCACATCTTGCAAAAATGCAGGGATTAAGCAAGAGACTTAATAACATAAGTCAAAACACCGGGGACGTGTAAGGCACATGCAAGTATTTAGCTGAAGAGCACATTTCCATACCCTTATGCTATCTGTCCACCACAAGATCTTCTCTTTTTTTTTTTTTTGTCAGTTGGTAATAAAGTTACACTGGCATTTTGAAATACAGGGCAATTACTGGAGTGAAAATGAGCATGATGAATACCATGCAGTGTACATTTTCTGCTGTGGTGGGTAAGAAAGATTTCACTCACTAACTCCATTGTTATCCTGAATTCATCCCTGAAATACATTTTCAGAGCTTCTAGAAATATGTTTATGTGCTCTCATAAAAGTGGCAGATCATCTGAATTTGAAAACCACAACTTCATATTTTTTAAAATATATGTAGAAGCAAGCACAGCTAACACAAGGAAGAATTTTGCTTCGCACCTGCAGAGATAGTGTCAGGCTTCTGAACATTAAAATATATAGGGTATTGTTTTAAAGATAATTAATGACAAAGTATTGAATAGTGCCTTGAACACTGCAAATATGCCTGTGGCTCTTTATAGAAACTATGCTCAAACCTAAGAAGTTTATGCTCAAATTGCTAGCTTAGATTATCAATGATAAATTGTTTTCAGAAAAGAATGAGAGTTTACCATGAATTTATGAAGCTGTAGATATAATTATCATATTTTTGTTTATTTGATTAAAAAAAATCAAGAAAATATGTTCAAAATCATCAAGAGAAATGATGCCTTTCCTTGGTTTCAAAGGTGATTCGAATGATAAAATTACTTCTTTAAAATGATGCTTTAGCTGCAGAGTTTTCAAACATGTATTCTATACATGATGCATTAAATTAAATTTGTAATATTAACTTTGAATTATGATCTGAGTTTGGGCATTTTTTACATAGAAAGATTTATTACTAAATTTTTGACTAATAAAGAAATCAAACTTAAGACATGTATCCATTTTTCTTCCCCTGAAAATTCTTGACAGTTGCATGCAACTTCTATGAAAAGAAACAAAAGAGTTGGAAGTCAAAATCTCATTTACCACATTTAGTACATGGGAGTTTTATTTGATTTTGTTGTTGTTCTTGTTTGGGATTGGTGTTTCTTTTCTCAAAGACTTCAAAAAAATGAGGGAAGAAAAAGAAATTTTAGGCTTAAGAAAACATAGGGAAGTTAGATGATTTTATAAATTGTGGGAAATTGTGGTTTTATATAAGGTTTATGTATAATAACAGGATAAAAATTATTATTTATTAATTGAAAAGCAAAACAAATATACAATATCTTTGTTAAATGAAAGTAATTGATCACTTTCTAGAAAGGCTTTAAGTTATGTGGTTACCTGAAATGTTAAGTTACAATAAAGTTATAGTGAAGAATGGTGCAAATTTCAAATTAGTGTGCATAACTCATTTGTCTACCAAATGAACCCATGGTAAGAAGCAGAAGAAATACATACAGAAAAAAAAGATTAATCAAGTAAATTAAAGTAATTTTTAAAAAAAAACATAACTTAGAGGATCTATTAGGTTTTTTCTTTGCAATGTTTATTAATAATTGCCTATTCAGTTCTGCCAGGTAGTGCTACAGGTAAAGAAGATAACAGCCTAAAGTCTTGATGAGAAATAATCACCAGATTTTATCAATAGACTTTTAGTCCCCACCTATATTTCTTCACAGTATCTGCAAATTTATTGATTACATTTCTCTGTTTATTACAGAGTCTGTGATTAAAGATCCAGCTGGCAAAGGTGACCAGTGTTAATCAGACCCTATCTCTCCTGACTATCTCTCCTGACAGTGATCACTGCAAAAATATTCTCAGTGTAAAATAACCATCAGCCCTGTACCAGGGAAATATTTATGAAGGTATTATTTTAGCAGTAGGTGAGATGTTCTGCAGCTAGCAAATCTTGGCTAAAGAATTAGCGCTTGGGAATTTTAGGGGAGAGTTACTTTCCAAAAGAACCAGGATATTTAGGCTCAGTAGGAGAGGATGATGCTGACAAAGTATCTAAATAGGAAGACAGGGACCTCAGTTAAAATGATGGCTTACAAACCTTTAGTGACATATTCTACAACCCCACACTGTGACCCCATATATTTCCACTTCACTTTATCTATTAAGTCACAAAATACATGGTCAAATGGTCAAATCTGGAATATTAGGGATTTTAGCTGATGAGTGAAGCCAGAGGATGAGTGAACCAGTCAAACGGTCAAATCCAGAATGTTACGGATTTTAGCTGATGAGTGAGGCCAGATATTTTCATCTAAATCATCCCACAAAATATAAACTGATAAGTCTTTCATTGTATAAAGCTCCCAGTGTCTTTATTCCATCTTGTACTTTTGAAGGAAAAGACTGCATGTAATGTATGTGGAACTAATATTCCTCCTTGGGGGGGCCGCCCTTCATCATATCAGAGTTATCTCCTTTTCTGGTTTTCTTATAGGTGGTATTCTGTGAATGTCACAAAACATAAGGTACAGAGTTTAATCAACATCAGCTTAACAAAATAGCTTTTCTTTTCAGGAAGAAAAATCCTTTTAAAACTAACTGTCTTAAATTCATTCAAGATGCTACTTCTCACTAAGGAGTATGCTGATGAAATGAAATGTTGACAGACTAATAACAATATTCATTTTACTATTACAATTGAAAATATATAAAATGAATATTCACAGCAGGAGATCAAAACCTTGGATTACAGGAGGAAAATGGAGAAAAAATATTTATTCCTCAGAAGTAATACTATACAGGATGAATCAATCCTTTTCTTTACTAGACCTTCATAAAAAAACAAAGAAGAAAAAAAAAGTGCTTAAGGCAGATGTTCTTTTGATTCAACTTTTAGCATCCATGCAATAGAAATGTTCCTCTAACAAATTTATTACTAGAATATGATTTTATCATCTTAATCTCTGTGATCTCTGAGAAAAAACCTTCTGTGGGTGGTAGAATAATGCCATTTGAGTCACAGCATATTTCTGCAGATGCTGGAAAAGGACAGTTTTACTGACAAATATTTACCTATTTAAAGCAGCCAACGAAAGTACATAGTATTAAATCATCTCAATTTTATTACTCATCTGAGGTGGTTTAGTACACCAAATCCCAACTTAAAAATCATTCAGAGCTCCAACACAGGAACAAGTGTCAATGATTACATTCCATCTCTGCGATACAGGAAACACAGAATGTAAATTTTACGTTGGCAACACTCTTCCTGCTTTCACTTTTTTAAAGCCTTTATTTGCAGATAACTGAGCTGTGACAGAAACTGCCAGTGGTAGTAGTCCTCTTTACAGATAGAAAACAGAATTTCTCACATACATGTGCTCTATCAGGGTGGATGTAAGCCCCTTCTCTCTCCCTGATGCAGTGAAGCCTTCTGACATGCTCACAGCGAGCAGGTGAGAGCATCAGTGACTGAAAACATTACTCCAGCAGCAGAGAACTCTTGGCATTTTTTTTGTGCCTGTTCAATGACAAAGTAATTGTCATGCAAAACAAGGATTCATTGTCCTTTCTCATACTTTCATGTGGCAGACATAGAATGGTTTGTTTTGGGATATGTCCCACTTTTTAAAGGCTTCAACAAGAGCTGGTTTTTATTTTCTTCATACTGCATACATTTTAGAGAATTTGGACAAATTCTGCTGGATGTGGCTTTTTAGATATTTAAATCTTTCTTAAATGTCTCTTTTTCATCCTTCCTGAGGATGTAATCATATATCTCACTCTGCCTCAAGGTGAACATTAATTGAAGGTGTTTTCATTACTTCCACCCCATTCACTTTCCTGCACCTCCCACTCTGGATCACCAGTATAGGTTGCTCTCCCAACTGATGTCCTTCTGCAGTTCCATAATGTCACAAAACAAACTTTGATCATGCTTTGGAAAACAGAAGTGATGGAAATGCAGCAATGTAAGAACAAGGAAAAGGGCTACTAAGATAGGCGGTGGTGGGTCTGCATCCCATTTTTCTACCCCGGAAAACTTGAATGAAAATACAGATTCGTGCATATGCCCCACTGAAGGGAATCTATCCTAATTAAAGTAATCTGGATTTCCACACACAGCCAGCAAGTCTGAGCTCCTCTTTTGTCAACAAATACCAAGCAGCAGCAAAACGTGATAGCCAGTAGCCTTTATAATGGGAGAGGGAACAATTCCTCTTCCCACCCAACTCTGTATCACATTTTCTTCTCCTCCCCTCAGTGGTCTGGCAAAGGGAGCATCCTCTTGACACAGATCCACTCCCTCCCTAAACTTTTCCCCACAAGCTGATTCAGATAATTTACCATCTGTCCCTGCTGTAACCTCAGATGCAGCAGCTTGCAGTGTGAGGTTGTTAGAATGTGTCACATATTGACATACTAACCTTTTCAGAGTTAAAGGTAATAGTTAAAATAGGTCAAAAGATAGAGTGCTTATGCTTTACAAAACAGATTTTATCAGATTAATCAGTTTATGAAATATGGTTTTGCAAAGCAATCCAGCACCTGAAGAGGAGTGTGGTAATCAGTACATGAGAAATGTACAGGAAAGATTTTTTAGAGAAATCAGCAATCCCAAATCAGAAAACTTGTTATACATCTTTCCACACCTACTCCTTATTGTCCTAAATAGCAACACTTCCCTTTTGTCTGCTGAGAAGAGACAGACTTGGACCACCTGATCAGCCTCAGGTTCTCTGACTTTTTAGACAACAATTTTTCCAGATAATATTCAATACTTTTTGAGGCTGGGATTTCTTTATCCTGTTCTTACAATTTTCGGTTCAAGTATGTGGTCAGTACAACAAAACCAACAAAGACACTATTCGCTTACCTGATGCAGTCTGATATAATAAAATTTTAACTCAGCACTTGTGCTTCAGTCAGTAATAAGAAGATAACAGAAAACAACTCACTGGGCAGTACATAATGTAAAAATACATTGGTAGCTTAAGACAACACACAGAAGCAAACCCTTGAGAGAAACACCAACTCATTCTTGCCATAACAGAACAATATTTCAAATCAATTTATTTCATATCCATGTAACTTTTTATCCTTGACTGTACTGTGAGGTTGTAAAGACTATCACTTACTGACATAAAATGCGTTGTGGATTCAGTTAAATAGACTGGGGGGATTTAAAAGATATAAGCAGATACTTTGAAATACTTCCTTTTACTGAACATTCAGAGTTTGTCTAGTAAATGGGGAGATAGAATTGTTAATCAAGCAACAATGAAAAATATGAGCTGACCTTAATAAAATCAGTAGGTAAAGTTATGAAGTAGTTTAATTAACAGAAATTTAATATTAACTGATTCAGATAATTTACCATGTTGACCATATTCAGTAAGGGAGAGAAAGAATCAAAAAAGGATGCAGTATAGCACAAAACTTTGGCATAATTTCATGTTTTTTTTCCAAACCCCTTTAGGAAATCACATATCTTCAAATGAATTTCCATTTTGTGTTCACACAACAGGATTCAAACAGCACAGAAACTTTGAGGTTGTTGGTGACCTACTTGCATAATGCAAATTCTGTAAAAATACACAGGATCTGTAATGAGTAAAACCAAGGACTTGATTTGTCATTGAGACAGAAAGGAAAGCTGGAAACACCAAGCTGTGTTTTTCCTGCTTATAATTGCAAACATACATTATTAAATCATCTCTTTACACCAAGTAAAGCCTCTCAAACTTTGCAAATCAAACATACCAATGATTTTTCTAAAGCTCAAGGTTCACTTTGGCTGCCACACTTGCAGCCTCCCCAACACACACCAAGTCATAGGAAATAACTTGTCAACAAGTTGACAACACAATTTCTGCCTAAATTCCAAGTAAATGCATGTGTGCAAGCCACACAGCGCATGCATGAAATTATCACACAAATAAGAAAATAAGGTAGTAATGGGTGCCTCATGTTTTTAAGACTAGAAGACTAGTCAAAAAATTATTTTTGTATTTCTTTTGTCTTTTTCTCTTGAAGAAATACTTAATAGATGTGTTTGAAAAGTTCGCATGTACATTATTTCTCATGGTCTAAGCAGCCTCCAAGTTTTATATAATTCATTTGAATTTTCTCACTTATTCTTTTATTCTACTTTTGAGCAAATGAAATTAAAATTAAGGCAGTATAAAATATGAAATTACCACTGTTGTTCTTGCTTTATTAGTTTCGACCATGCTTCTCATTCAAAGAACTTTTTCTGGCTTTCAGACACATAGTTTCTGTTTCATCCCTTGGAGCTTCAGTATCTCAAAGCCTTCTAGAAATTCTCTTTGCAACCACTGCTCAGGGATGCTTGTGACTCCACTGTCCACACTCAAAAGCAGAGCACTATTTGCTGGCTTGATGGATTTGTGCTCTTGAGAGCATTTTCAATCCAGCCAGCATGGGTAACGACAAATTCCCAGGACTGTCTGGCAACATCAGGATTGTCAGGGAGAGTTTTAGAGGACTGACTGAAGGTCTAACCTGCTTTGGATACTGTGCTGCTATGTACTATCTTGCAGCAACTTAAGGCTCAAAACAGGACAAAACTCAGAAAGCATTATAATTTAGCATTAAAAAAACCAAAAAAACCCACCTGAAACTACATGACTAATACATTTGTAGTTCCTTCAAGGAGTCATGGGGCTGTGATTTGGTTGGATATTTCCATTGATTTGGGGTTTTTTCTTGGTTGGTTGGTTGCTTCTTTTTTCAAATAACATTATTTAAAAATCATGACAAATGTAGGATTCTTCCTTTTGGTGCTTTATTTTAGCATATAATGCAGAAAAGGACCAAAATCATAAATTTCTAATAAACTAAGCCATGACTAAAACCACAGGAAAAGATAACAGGAAAAGATTAATCTTACTGAAGATGAATCTTATTCTGCCGTGTTGCCCTTATTCTGCCCTGCCCTGTTGTCAAATAGTATATTTGACAATATACTATTCATCTTTTTATTTTGGCTTCAAATACTTTGGTTTTTTGTCCTTGTAGTCCAGGCTGAAGCTTTACAGAGGTACTTATGGGTTAGGAATGGCATTCTTCAATTTAGTAGTCCAGCTAAAAAAAAAAAACCCATGCCACCACTCGCTTCCTCTCCTGTTGGAAACACAAAACACAAAGATCACAGGTTGAAATAAGAAGACTTTACTGGAAACAGCTATAAGATAGGAAAACAAACAGTAACAGCAACAATATTAATAACAAATGTGTGCAAAAGAAAGAGTGTGGAGCTCTACCCTACCACAGCCACAGCACCCAAACCTCTCCCTCCAGTCAGGACCAGTGTTACCCCACCACTCTGTTCACTCCAATTCCTTCACCAGGAAGGAGTGCTCTTCTTGGAAGGGAGAGAGAGTGCCTTTCCCCAGCCTCTGGCAAAGACGTGAGGTGATACCAAATAACAGTAGGGTCTCAGCATTCCCACACAGCTCCAGCCTCTGCCCCCTCACAGGTACTGCAAAAAACTCCCTCTGTCCTTGGCTGAAATCAGGACACTACTTCAGACATGAGACAAGTGGCAGACCAATAAGCAGGCTGAGACAATTCTCCAGAGATAAGTCTTTACACAACAGATGAATGTAAAATATATCTGCTGCATGAAAAGGCATTGCTTATTAATAAAGCCAATATTAGGACATCTTAAAATCCATGCTGCAATTTTATTCCAATAAAATGATCTCTATTCTAAACCAAAGCAATTTTAGCTTTTTTCATTCAACATTAAACTAAATGAAAAATCATTAGTAAATTACACCAATAAGACAAGATAATTGCTTCTTTATAAACATGGAGCTATTCCACAATTCCACATGGAAAAATTATTAACTAGAAAATCAGTTTATCTGCCACATAATTGCCAAAACCTGATCATTCTTCCATCACGTCCTACCCCTCTGAGTATTAGTCCGTCAGAAACAATGCAGCATACCTATTTATTCAGCAACCTGTTCCTGCTGAAAACTTGTCTCCTCACTTTCCTTCTGAAAAATGCCACCAAAAGCAAGCAGTCTGGGAAAATCTGGGGCAAGGGAAGAAGAAACATGTAGAAGAGTGCAGCACCTCTAAAGGACCAAGACTGAAATGCTGTGGTACTGTACATGGTATTGGAGGGAGCCCACGGAGTTTTCAGGAAAGCAACGGGAATTATAAACTGCAGGTTGAAAAAAGCTGTACAGAAAAACACTTTTGATATTTTTAAAGGCAAGAAAAAGTCAAAAATTGAGATGGTTCATGCTTAATTGTCCAGAGTGCCATATGAACTAGACTGGGCAAAAAATTACATTGTCTAATAAATAAGTTCCCTTTAAGGAAAGATAAGGTAGACATGCGTGTTTGCCTTCTTTTCACATCCTTAGAAAATCTTGTTTCTGCTGGCATTAGGAAAGTTGTCCTATCAGTCTGCTCCAGCATCCTTGCAGAACCTCAGGGGCCAGCCCCAGCCCACCACAGTAACCATGAGGATGTACAGTACAGTACAAGAGACAGTACAGAAGGTCTGACCCAAAAATAACAGAACTGGGAGATCTTGTCCAGATAGGCAAAACCAGGAGACTTCACACTACGGGATGTATACCTGGAGCCACTGCAAACAGTGCTGGATGAAGCTTAGCCCTGTGCACAACTGTTCCATCTCTGCAGCAGGATAAAATTGCCAGTTGCTTCCTATCTGTGAGATGCAGACATCACCAAAAATCAGGCAAAATTACCTATTCAGACATAGCCATTCTATTATACCTGGGAAAGCAGTGAGAGATCCCATAAAACCACAAGGCAATGTGACCAGTGTACCAATGGAGAAAGGTTGCACTGCACATAACAGAAGAATTGAGTTTTATTAATTTGCACCCACATTTTTAACTCAAGTAACTACACACGGACAATCTATAGTAATTCTGTCCTTGCCATTTTCTCTTCAATTTGGATGCCAATACGAGAATACAGCAAAGTAGGCTGTTATTCCTTTTTTGTTATTTTATTGACACATCAAATCCCCTGAAAAAAAAACCATTTGCTGTTTTAATGTTTAACAGTTGTAAATAATTTATGTACTTCTTTTTATTTTTGTTTTTGTTTTCATGTGTGTTGCCTGAGGACAAAACTCAGGGTTATTATTGCTAGTACTGGGAGAAGCAATCCTTAGGGTATGATCTTTGTTTTCACTCTCTCTGAAACCCTCCAGCTCACTGACTGCAGTGATGCTGAATGCGAAGATGGTACCTGTCAATCACCCAGGGATTTAAATCTATCAAACTCTGCTTTTTCACTCACACAAATTTTAATAAAGCCTTGGACCTTGAAAAACATGAATATAAAGATATTCAGAAGCACAAACATAAAAATTAAAAGAGAAATTCAGTTTTCAAAGGCAAACACAGCAGGGGGGTTAACCTGTTCCACAAATTTCTCATTTATGAGTGTGTGAGAATATAAGACCAAAAGGAGGCTATTTATAGTGTTGAGAGTGCTCAGGACTCCAGATTTCATTTTCGTCTGAATGGGTGCCTCATAACAGTCAATATCCAGGGAATATAATCACAGAATAATCCATTTTGAGGGAATTGAGCCCTATCTATGAAAACTTCAAACAAAGCTTATTAGAACACAATTCTGTAAGGGTAAAGTGTGAATCTATAAAAAAAAGAAAAAGGCTTTTTACTATGGTTAAAAAAGGAAAAAAATAGAAA
The DNA here is from genome assembly GCF_037042795.1 of Molothrus aeneus. Lineage (NCBI taxonomy): Eukaryota > Metazoa > Chordata > Aves > Passeriformes > Icteridae > Molothrus > Molothrus aeneus. The sequence continues at coordinate 74,840,444 of NC_089647.1, read as the reverse complement.
ATATGTTCAGGTAACTATCTCTATCCTCATGTAAATTGGATTAATTAGTATTTTTGTAATCTTTTGGGAAAAGCTGATAATAGGAGCTACGTTGTTTATGCAAATAGTATCCAAATATGCAAAATGGACATCGCCAGATTATAAATTAAACTTCAGCAAGCTGATTAGCATGATTCTATCTTTAGAAAGCAGAAAACATCATTAAAAACATTCCCTCTATACTAAAAAAATTATTTCCTTTTTTTCCTAGCAATATGTGGGGATAGTACATACAGAAAAGTAATCTTAGCATAATTTTAAATCTTTGTTTTTCTTCTATTTGGAATTGATTTTGAATAATTGGAAATTTTTTGACAATACCCATCTTCCAAAGGATAAGCATAATTTGATCTTTAAATAGAATAAACCAAATCTTTGCAGCAGATAGAAGTCATCTGAATTCTGAGTTGAGTATGTAGTAATATCCTCCTTTCCAAAGAAAAAATATCTATATTGAAATAATTTTATGGTTTAACAGAACAAACTCATCAGGAAATATTTACAAAAGTTTGTCTGCTTATTTTCTCATTCATTCCCTTTAGGAGGAAGTGCAGAAAAACTGGGAGATAACATTTTATTCAACTATGAATATTTGTGCATATATGTTAAATTGTGTAAAGAGTAATGGTCTTGGCTGCTGAACCTTGACCTTCCTATAAACTGACTGTCCTTCTGAAATGACAAAATCAGTACAAAATCTTCATTCCTTTCAAGATTTGAATCAAAACTTCAAAATTTATACACATTATTGCAAATTGAAAAGACCATACGACTGACCTTAAAAATCAAACTTACCTTCCTGCTTTCCTATGTCTATGATTTTAGTTTTATAAATTCCCTATTCATCATAATTCATAAAATAAAAAAGATTAAAGATACAGAAGGAAAAACATCCCATCATGATTCGAAGGCTGGGAAAAAACCAGCATGACCAAGTATGTTTAACACAGGGAGCAATCAATGAGCCACACAAACTTGCATCAGCAGTGGGCCACAATGAATTGTGAAATTCAGCCTCAGTGCCAGTAGCTGGTTTTGGAAAAATTGTTGATCCTAACTGTGAGAACTGCCAAAACTCTTCAGCAAGGAAAGTGTAAAACACAGCTTGATCCCCTTCATGTCAAATGTGTAATCTCCTAGATGTAACCTAAGAACTTTATTTTCATTTTTCTGTGAGCAAATAGAATGAGTTTTTCACCAAGCTATAAATAGAGGGAATGATAAACCCGTACACCAAAAAGAAAGTTGTTCCTTCCTGTATCAGACAGTTTTATATTTCCAAATAGAGCCCTAGTGGTATCAGTGTCCTTTCTTTTCCAAAAAGTTACTTCAAAAAGTATTTATAAAAATTTTTAAAAATGAAGTATGCTGTAATAATTCTGCAAGCTTCTAAAGTTAGGAGGTTTAATATAGAGTGGAAAAATAGTGCAACTCAGTAAAAAGAAAATAATAAAAAAATTTAAAAACAAATTTGTACCTATGATAAGCTGCACCTTATTCCAGTTTTCTATTTTCCTAAACTCTGGAAAACAAATTAGTTCTGAGTTTCTAGGGTTTTGCTACTCTCAGTCCAGCATTGATTTTACCCCTAACTAATACTTAAGCAATTTTAGCTTGAGAGTGACTTATTTTTAGTTTGTGAACCTAACAAGAATTGAAATCATGTTTTTCTTTATTTTTTTTTTGTGCAGTCTACATATGCACGTTGTATTTTTAGAACAAGAGTGTTTTATTTAGACATCCATGAAATGTTGCTATTTCAGATGTTATTTTTTTTTCATCTTGAACTGCAAAACAATCCCAGACTACCTGCCCAAATCAAATTGGGGGTGGCAGAGATATTTTCCTACCTAAACGTATTTCTTAGAATGATTATGGTACTTAAGAATTTGGAGCAGAGGATCAATATTACTGCCATTATATTTATATATGTCTTTTGAAAATGTGGCTACTTTGAAAGACATGACAGGAAAAAAGAGAATAAAGAAGAGAATTAGATCTAAATAGGTTTCCTTTCGTAATTACGGGATGCAAGCATTAGGAGCTTCTGTTCAATGCTGCTAACCATTTCACCACTGTCTACCAATAAAACAACAAATAGGAGTCAAAAAGGCAACATGGCAAGTAATAATACTACAGCAATTAAAGCTTTCAGATGTAAGAACATGCAAGTGTTTCTCAACATAAATACAAGTTATATTTTCAGATTTACAGCTGGATGACTTGGGATGAGAGTATTTGACTGCCTTTCAATAACTCAAGTACTCTACAGTCATACTGTCCAACTCATATAGCATGTAGAAGTATAAACAGGGAAAGCCTGTCAAAAGCAAAGATTAGCCTCCACTCTGGAAAGACAGCTAAGCCAAAAAAAATGCAGTTCATAATAAGATCATGTTTATCCATAATATGCAAAACCAGCAGGAATTAATAGCTCCATTATACTCGGACCTAGAGGCCTGGAAATAAATACCAGACCCAGAGCCCAGTGGAAGCTTTCTGAAGTTCAAAGTGTCCAAGCACTAGACCAGCTGTATCTAATGTCACTAACTTCAGTTATGTTCTAGGAAAACAAAAGAATGTATAAATGCTTACTACAACACAGCTTCTGGTTTCTTCAGGCAACATTTCTGATCTGCATCTCTCTCCCACTCTGCCCAGTCCACTATCCTCTATGATTTTTGATAGTGGGCTTTTAGATCGTCTTGAGGCTTCCTGCCCTGTTTGCCTGCCTGATTTGGTAATGAGGCTCAGTAGCCCTCGGTAAATGTGTACCAGCTGAGGATAGATTGATAAAATTGATCTTCTCCTGTGAGGTGCTGAAAATCTTCTCTTGAGATCCTGACATCGGTCACAAATCTCTACTGACAGTGCCTGAGGACTTTATCCAGGCAGTTGAAGGAGAGCTTTCCTTCATGTTGGAGATTGCCAGATTGACTTGGCAATCCTGCAAGATCTTTTACATCACTCATGGGAAAAATAGAACCAGCCCCTGTTTCTTAAAAAAAACATTGACACATACAAATACTGGATAATCTAACCACTGTGGCTTTTAGTCTTTTGGAGGCTCCTCCAAGTGTGTTTGTGAGGAGTAATTAATAAGAGAATGACATACAGGATCCCTCAGCTCATCTGTAGGACAAGTAGCTTTTTACTGAAAGGTAGGGGCTTTCTGTTTACATTCTGCATGTCAGTGTATAGGGACTTGCATTTTTGGTTGTTGGTTGGATTTTTTGTTTTGGTTTAGTTTTTTAATCAGTTTTTTGTGAAGGTCCTAGCTAGACTTCTTGTTGGAAGACTGAAAGACTACAGTGAGCTGATGAAGGATCAGGAGAACATAGCAGTGACACACTTTCCAATTTTCAAGACTTTTATTCACAAAATAATTAAACCATTCAACCACAAAATAAAAAGCCTGGAGTCTGTTCCCTGCTCAGATAAAATGAAATCAGAGCATCATCTCACAGTGAAGATGTGAAGAAACATCTCTTGTTTTCTGGCCCCTGGAACTTAATATTCTTCAACTGCCACAGCCTCTTCAACTTTATATTCTATACTGCCATAGCCTCATTGTATAGAATGGAAAATAGTTTCTCTTTTGATGCTTTAATAGTAGCTTTAAGATGTGGATTTATTACTCCTTAGTTTGAAGGAGGAGATCACCTACATCGATTTGGTAAGCTAGTGGGTGTATTCATCCTTAGAATTTTTTTAAGGAAATAATTGGCCTTTGGTAAGGTCTGTGTACAAGATGTGTTTCAAGCACAGCTTCTTCATCGGCCTTGCAGAGATCTAAGGTGCTGCTGCTGCTGCAAAGCCAACTTGATGGTGAAACCCTCAGATGTAGGCAAAGTAGTGCCCAGCTGTAAGTGCTTGTAGAGGTGGCCAACTCTTAATTTTGCACCTGGACATTTAAATTTGCCTTATACTGATTTAAGAAGAATAAGCCTTTCTTGATGCTGGTCCAGATTTGTCTTCTGACTCAACTGGTTTTAGTCCAGCACATCTTTGTCAAAGACAAGCAAATATGGAACAAATAGGTCAGTGCTTTGTTTGACTGTCACAAGATCATTTTACACTACTTCAGATTTGCCAATGGAGCAGTAAAAAAGGAAGATTTTCTCGGCTATGTAAATTCCTTAAAAGCTTACTGGAATTGAGTATAAGATCTAATGAGAATTGTTTCAAATATGCAGAAATAAACAGAGTTAACGTGCTTTAGAAAATTTTACTGTTTCTTGGGGAATAATCTGCATAGAAAGAAGGAATTAAAATCTGCAGAAAGCACTCATAATGCAATTGCTAGCCAGTTAAGTCAGACTAGAGGCAGTGGTGTTAAGAGATGGGTAGTCAGTGATAGTCATTTACTGATAGTCATTTATTTTTCTCAGTTTCATGATAACTAAGGCATATAATGGAATGGAAAAGATGCTCAGTCTTTGAGTTTTCAGATTCTGATGGGATGATGCTTTCATTTGAAAAGTAACTGCAGAAACATTTATCATTAATATAAAAATCATACATGAGAAGTTGAAGAAATTATGAAAAGAATTCCTACTAACTCTTAGAAATTTATTACAAATGAAGTTTCATCTTTGATGAAAGTTGAGGTCAAGTCCAAATTAAGAACTTGTACCTTCCAGTGTTTTTTATTCCATCTGAAATAATTATTTAGCTGACATCAAGAGGAGTATGTGGTGATATGGAGCATGTTCAGCCATTGACTAAGCCCTTAGCTGCAAAGGAAATGTGAACTTCCACATGTAAGTTTCATGAGTACATGAAATTCATAACTACTGTAAGGTTTTCATATAAAAAACACTGTAAATCCAAAAATAATTTCTTTCTTTTTTCATTGCAGTCCCCTTTTTACTTTTGCTTTTCCCAAAAGAGAGAGAAATAAAGAACCTTCCTACAGACCTAATTTTACCAGGCTTCCTCCAGGCTGTCCATTTCTTGCTAATTAAACATCTCACATGTCTCACTGAGAGTTCCAGAGGCTGTAGTAAGTAAAAGAGAAACAATTGATTATTATACTGTTATAATAAGTTATTATAATATTTAAAGAGAACATCAGAGCCAAGTGATGCAGACTGTCTTGCCTCCAGACCTCTTGATTCTATCTGTCCCTACAGCAGTTTTGTCTTGGGAACAGCTAGCTGGAGCAGTCTGCAAAAGACATGAAGGAATGGTTTAAAACATAAGTGCCACAGATGATGAAGGGCTAAGTTATAAGTTCTGTCCTGACAGTGTTTGTTGGCACTGCCCAGAATTTTGATCAGTGTGTCATTCAGAATGGTGCCAAACTTAAAAGCACCAACTTTGTATCAAAATTTAGACAATGGTAGGGCCTAAACCCAGTAGAAGGTAAAGTGTTAGATGATTTAGCACCTCATTTTCAAGTATCTGGCATATTCAGTAGGATTCACATCCTCCTACGTAAGTAACCCTTCCCAGAAGCATAACTAAAGTACTCCAAAGGGCATGGCGCTACAGAGAGTTTCTGTTCAGCTACCCAGAATTTAAAAAATCTGGTTTGTCCTACTGGGCCTCTAATGAAGAAGAGTGATAGTTTTCTGCCTGATACTAGCCATGTGTTGTATCTACTAGCATGAGAACTGGGGAAAATTAGTGTGGCTGTGGCCCTTACCTGGTGCCTGTCTATCTCAGTTTGGTCTTTGATGCAGTGTCCTAAGGGGTCTTTGGAGCTGAAACTCTCCTCTCTCCCACACACTCCATGTTTTGGTGCTTGCTCAAAGCCTGGATACAAGACTAGTTTAAACTTGAATGCAGTTAGTCATAACAACAGAATATGAGAACTAAGATGTGGCTTCTTGGCAGATTAGGACCACACAAATCACATCTGACACTATTTTTGTCCCTTTTTTTCCTGAGCTATTATGGTTATATGGCCAGACAAGCAATTTCTTCAGGCAACTGACTTGGCTTAAAAAATATTTTTTTCAGGTTAGCTTTTGACTGACTGTTCACAATCAGATGGCAAGAATCCCAAGGATGAACTTCTTTTCACTGGGATGACTGACAAAAAGAGTATAACTACTCTGTAAGGTGCATGCAGTCTCTAGACAGAAAGATCTGTTTGTTGCATTGAACTTTCTTGAAAGCTAATTTTGAGGTAACAGACCCAGGAAGATGAAAGCATCAGTTTTGACATCTGAAGGTAAATTGTTAAAATACCAATATATGGAAGACTATGCAGCTAATTAACTTTTACAGCCAATATATAGGCAATTAACTTTTTCACATTTACCATGTTTATCCTCCTGCAGGGAGTATTTCCAGGAGGAAATCATAATGGGAAATAGCTCTACTTTTATATGGGAATAAGATCTGTTGATGATAGCTACAAATTCTTACATAGCTCATGGTATCTTCAAGGGAAGGTGCTGTTGAAAGCTAAGAAGTGAAACATAGGAATTCAGCAATTAATTTCATGATTTCACACTGTTCATTTCCATAGATGGTTAACTATAAATGGTCCTTTGTCTTTTCCTTAGAAAAATTCAAAGCAGTCAGTATCAGCAGTACTCAGGAAAGAACAGCATATCAATTTAACAAGACTCTAGCTGAATTAATTGCCACAGAGAGGTACAGTGTGTTTCTAAGTTCCCAGATTACACCTCCAAGGAATAACCACATATTACCTGTCTACAGTAAATGTACAGTCCCAGGTCATGGCTAAGCCTCTCTTGTTGTAATGAAGACCTGTACTCAAGTTTTTTTAATGTTGGGACTTGTCTCCTAAAATACTGATAAATATCTGCTCTTTCCACACAACCAGTTGTGGCAAATATTTCAGTTGTAGATAATTGTTATACTAGTGGCTAGTGCTCCTGCAGTCCTCCTCTCTTCACTGTAACCAAATGACATTTATCCTGAGGTAGCAGTAGTAGAATATTTATTGGGAGAACAAAGAATAAGAAAATGAAGGATTATTTTACTTATGTCTGCCTTAATCTTTGATCCCAGAATTGGACTGTATTATTAAAAATATGATTTTAAATATCTGACATGGTTTCTGTCCAAGTATAACTCTAAAAATACTAATTTTACAATTACCAGTATTTAAAAAATGTGAATGGGAATTTTCTGATTGCAACACTGTGATGTGACAGTGAAAATATAATATTTAAGATAAATAAGACAGGATTTTTTAAATGTTTGTTTCATAGTAAATTTTTCTCCAAATAGCTGTGGGAAATGCATTTCTCATGTGTCAAACTGCTGTGTTTCCCCCCTTTTCTTTTTGAAACATGTTAACTATGCTAATCTGACTAATAACTATGATAATCTGACTAATCTACACTTTCTTTTTGTCATATGAGAACATTAGTTTAATTTTCAAGTTATTGAGCTCTTTCTGGTTTTAATGGAGATAAATATTCAAAAGAAACAGTATGTTAAAACTCTTAATTTAAAATATGACATATATTGGTTTGAAGACAGAACAATTTATTCTGAAAATAGATCTTTTAATGTTTTTATTTAAATCAGTCTAAATTAGTAAATTATTTTGACTACTCCAAAGTCAAAAGTGTCACTCCTTGCCAAATTAAATATTGAGCACTGACATTGATAATGTATCACCATATTAATTTGCTATTTCAGAAATGTTATTTTCTATCTCCCTCATTTAGAATATTGTCTAAATATTTCATTTTGGAAAAATAAATTCTTGGTGCTAAGTGTTTAAATTTGAATGTCTTGAAACACTTCATGATAGAAGAGAATATATCTTTATCACCTTGGAGTTTCTCAAAGCACACTGTTGGATAAGATTTAAACCCGTAATTTTCTTGATAAACTGCATAATTTGGAAACTGATCCTGAATTCAAACAGGGAACAGCTCTCCAAATTTTGCATTACTTCACCAAAATGAGAATGCTAGCCTTGGTAGCATTATGCAAAAATGTGTTAGGATCGAAGATAAACAACAGTGACTAATGTAATGCGATTGCAAAAAATGTAATTATCGTTTTTTTATCAGGAAATAAAAATAGGAAAACTGTCCCAATGGCACGGGATGTACCCCTTTTTGCTTTTTTGGTAGAGCTCCTTTCTGTGTGGTCATGGCAGAAATGCTTTCACCTGCACTGCAGAGTAGATAAACACCAGGTAGAGAGTCCAGAAGGCTGCAGTTGTAATGATCCCTCAGTGAAATGCTCCCGTAATGCAGCACAAGCATGCTAAGGTACAATTGCGAGTGCTAGATGTGAAGGAAAACATTTTCCATCTGTTTAATACACAGACTGTGTGGGGTTTCATTTTAATTTAAGAGATGTACTTTACAATATGAAAATGTCCCAATTTAAACACTGAGGAAACCACAGAATCTGCATTTTGGAACTTTTAAAGGACAAATATTTTGTCAGGGACTGTAGATAGAGTTAACGGAAATCAAGAACAGAGCCAGAAATATTTCTAGATACTTGTAACCAAATTTATTGCCAGACTTTTTGTCTGTGAATATCTTTTCAAAGGTAGCACATTAATCACATTAACAAAACCAGGCATTTAAAACTGCCTTGAGACACACTGAGAATAATTTTTTGACATTTAAGTATGCGCTTACCCTTTTGTTCCATAACATTTACAATAAGCTTATGGTTTTCTCCTCAAGTTTCATATCTACAGTAACATAAAAGCAAATGCATCTGTTAATTATGCATTCATTATGTGTGTTTGTTAATTAATCTTGAAAATAAAATGGCAAGGAAACTGAAGGTCTGCAATAAAGTTGTTTGCAAATTGGAATTGGAACTATCAGAGAGCTGTCTATATGACAGTCAAAAGCACTCTTTTTTTCAATTTTCCAAGTTGATTTTAATGGCTGTGTCAGAATAAAACCTATTCATCTATCAAAAGTGACTGTAAGAGGACTGAATTAGTCTTTTGTCATGAATTTTCTGAATGAGAACTCAGCAGTCATGGATGTTAAGGCCCAGACAGAAGATACATTACTCGAGTTCCAAGTTCAGGAGTTGACTCTTGTTCACTTGTCAAATAACTTGGTGCAATCTTGCTTTAATCCTACACACATTTTTTCATTATGGGATTAACTCTTGCAGTTCTCTGATATGGCAATTTTTTTGGCTTAAATATTCTTGATGTCTGTTGTCTCAAATAGCAATTCAAGACTTTCCACTAATAAAGCAAAATTAAAAAAAATAAATTCTTCCTGTGTTTAGGCATAAAAATATTTTGAAAAAGATAGGAATATAGCTGCAGATAGACAGTCTGTTTTATTTTCACTGACATAATACTCAGTCTTTCAGGACAAAGTAATCTGTTGCATAGAATGTGCAACAAGTGAAGATTCCTTTTACATATTTAGCAAATATCCACATTCTTGCTGTTAAAGTGTCCTTAATGGATGCGTAGCTTTGTGAAACAGTTCTTCCACTTCACTTTGAGTTTGTCCATCCCTAAATATTCAGTTGCATCAAGAGCTTATTCCTGTGCTCATTTATTTAAAACCAGCTACTAATGATGAAGTACTTTAATTGCCAGCAGCTTTTTCACTACATTGCTTTAGGAAAAAATGCAGAAAACTGATCACTGAATATGTTTGTTAACCACAAACTGATCACAAATATATTTGTTAATAATAATGAAACACACCAGAAAAGTGCATCTTTGTCTTCTGTTATGGGGAAGATACACAAAATGCGGGTACAACTTCATTTAGGAAAACAAATGGCTAAGTTAACTTCAGAATAAAATTAAATAGAATCCCCAAAAGCCATATAATCTCCAAGTGCCATAAAATGTGATAATCCACAGGGGAATCCTGATGCTGGATTTCTTTCTTGATACATGTAGCTGAAGTACATGTCTACTACAGCTTGTCTTTTTCTCATTTGCACTTGGTTTGACAAAACTAAGAGATTTTAAGTCTTGTTGTATATCCCTTTTTCTTCAATCCACAACATTATAAGGTTTGATGACTGAACTGCCACTTTTCTTTACATTTGTTTCTGAAATTCTTCCGTTGACGTGTCACGCTCTTCATATGACTTCTGCGGAAAACATTCCTCAAAACCTAATACCTTGATTTAATATTTATTACCTTCTGTTGCCTCATTCACAGAATCACAAAAGTACAGAATTCTTAGGGTTGAGAAGGACGCCTGGAGATCATCTAGACCAATCCCCCTACCAAGGCAGGGTCACCTAGAGCAGGATACACTGGGACGTATCCAGATGGGTTTTGACTGTGTTCAGAGAGGGTCTTCTGTGACCCCGCCCTTGGCAGCCTGTTCCGGTGCTCTGCCACCCTCAGTGTAAAGAAGTTCTTCCTCATTTGAGGTGAAACTTCCTGTGTTTTAGTTTATGGCCATTGCTCCTTATCCTGTCTCTGGGCACCACTGTAAAGAGTCTGGCACCATCCTCTTGGCACACACCTTTGCGTTATTCATGTGGATTGATAAGGTTTCCTCTCAGTCTTCTCTTCTCTAGACTAAACAGGCCCAGATTCAGCAGTGTCTCGTCATAGGAGAGATGCTCCAGACCTCTCAGCATCTTTGTGGCCTCCTGCTCCAGGAGTTCCTTGTATTTCTTGAGCTTTCACTCCAAAATTCATTTCTGACTTTGCAAATTGGGCAGGACTAGACAGGAGTGTTTAAAATAGGATAGAGGTATGTAACTTTTTTTGCACTGGGGACAATTATTGTTTTAAATCTGTGCATACTGTATTTATCAATTTAAATTAAGAACTAATGAACCTAGATGTAGATATTTAATCCTTCCTTTTATCTTATATTTCTCTCCATTCCATACTTCATTTTTACTTATTAGCTTAATCATTGTTTCTATTCTATGACTTTATAGCTGTTCACCACTTAGAGACCTACTAAATCAGAACTTATTTTTTCATATTTAATTTAGTGTAATTTTAATATGGTTATTTATAGGTGTAGTATTATTAAAGTTGTGGTGCAATTAGTTCAGATAATTTTGCACAGAAGCCTTTTTTTAATATAAAGAAGCCATGTCAGTGTCATTTTAAAAATAGGTAATGCACAACAGGAGACAAATCTCCGGGTTTGATTTTTCTTCAGTTCTATTATACACCAGCTTTTCTTTATTTCTATCACTCATTTTTGAATTAGTTGTATTTCAGCAATATTTAACAGTTATAGGCAAATTGAAACAAACATTCCTAACAATGCTAAGAAACAGAGATGTTTTGAACAGTTTAGTGGGGGTTGCCTGAATGTATCGATGGCTAGGTACTCAGGATACCACAAAATGCAGTTCAATGTACATATATAGTTTCTCTGAAAGACAATAGTTTATATTTGGGCTAACAATGGGCAGTCAGATAAGGAACTCAGAAAAGCAGGGGATTTGCAAGAGAACTTAGAATGAATATTTTTGGCCAATACTGCCATTTTCAAGGCAAAACAAAAAGATCATTAATGGAAGTGAGAGATGAAAAAAATGAAATCAAGTTGTTTACTTGTTTTCTTTTGCAGATGGATAAGGAAAGCATCAGCTAAGAAACATTATGCACAAGAAATCTTTAAATAATAAAGGTAGCTGTCTATTTATTAGCTATGACTGACATTATAACCACTTCTCTGGCAAAAGTTGTGTCAGTTATTTCCTGCCATACAATTGTATTGCTTTCTTCCTCTGCCTTTTTTGTACATTTAGGTTTCATTATTCACTTTTGATCTTTTTATTGACCAAGTGACCTTCAAGGCTCATGGAACTGGCAGAGGCAGTTGGGCTGAAGTGGGAGCTGAAGATGAAATGCCGACAGGGGCAGACCTTGGAGGCACGACTGGAGCCTTAATGGGCCGGTGCCAGGGTGGGCTACACTGGCTGCATGACAATTGCCAAGGAACCCTGCACAATGCACAGTCTCAAAATTTTTCTCGAGGTGAACTGGGAAAGTCATTTGAAAGCAGCCTAGGAAGAGATATGGCTTAGAGTAAAAATGAAGGCTCAATCTGGTCCAGGGCGTGGATTAATGCGAGGAAGAATGCACTGCTTCAAGGCTGACCAGACTGTCCCAGGGATCAAATGCCAGTCAGGGCTGTAGTTAGGCAGCTCATGCTACATCTACAATGCTCAAGAGAGAGATTAAAGATAAGTAAAGTCTGATTTATGAATTCAGTTAGGGACATGGTTATTTATAATACAACATTCTTGTTTGATGTTCCTGTCTACATTTAATTTTATTTCTGATAGTGATATCTCTTGTTGCTGTTACTCTTCCAAGCCCTGCTCATTTTTCTTTTCCTAGTCATATATAAAATATTTTTGCGAGGTTCTGCTTAGACATAAATATTTTCATTTGGTCCATGTCCATTTTACTTAAAGGAACAGCTACAGATATGTTCTACAGAGGTAACACTGAAGTGCTGTTGTCGTCTAATTTTTTTTTTATATATCATAACAGGGAGTAGTTTAAATAATGCATTTTAAAATATAGTTCACTTAGTTCTAAATCATATTGTTTTAATAGTTTAGATTTGTTGCAAAAATTCAGAACTTCTCTGGGTAGTTAATAAATACAATTTAAGGGTTATTTCAGAGAGAATATCCTTTCAAAATATGATCTGAAGATGGTTTGCATCTTGATTGAGGGACTAAGAGGAAGGTGCCACATATTAGAAATTTTCACATGCAGTGGTTTGGCCGAAAAAAGAAAAAGAGACTGCATTTATGGAGAAGAAAGCAAAGCTATAGAGATCAGTATAAAAGATAACTGACTGACTTGTCTAAATAAATTATAAAAAAATTATAAAAACAATGGGCTATTTAAAGTACTGAGGCTATACACATTCTAGAATGCTTACCCCTGAAGACTTCTGAATGCTTACCCCCTTAAGGTACTGGGAGGTTGCAGTGAGGTTTCTCCCTCCTTTTCTTCGGGCTAAACAACCATAACTCTCTCAATCTGTTTTCATGAGAGAGGTGCTTCATCCCTCTCATCACCTTCATGGCTCTTCCCTGGACCAGCAATCTTGGTCTGGTCCATATCCTTCTTTTGCTGATGATCCCAGACCTGTACAGAGTACAGTGTCACAAGATCAAAGAAGGGGAAAAATCCCCTTGCCCAGCCTGATGCCCACACTTCTTTTGATGCAGCCCAGGTTGTGATTTGCCTTCCAGGCTGTGAGCACACACTGTCAGATCATGTTCAGTTTTCCATCCATGACAACCACCAAAACCTCTCCAGAGGGCTGCTCTCAATCACTTATTCTTCCAATCTGTACTCATATCTGGGACTGTACCAACCCAGGTGCAGCATCTTGTATTTAGACACACCAAACTTCATGAGATTCTTGTGGGCTCACTGCTCAAGTTTGTCCCCCTAGACTGCATCCTGTCCTTCTGTTATCTCCTTGAAGACAGCTTCATAAGGTGAAGGAATTTTAACAGTGTTAGAGAGCACTGCTCTTACCATGATATGCCTTGGTTTAATAAAATATGTGCAGCATATTTTCACTTTTTTTTTTTCCACTTTCTTTGTCATATGGTTTGATTTTTTTCCCCAGATAAACATCTTCTTTCCATCAGTATACGTTAAAATAATGTTCATATTTTCAAATCTGGGTGAGCTTTTGTAACTCTCTGGCTGTGATGTTTCAGTGCTGTGCATTAACCTGAAAGTTAGGTGTCACAGGAAAGTTCAGATACATGAAAAAATTTCTACTGTGTACAAAGTTAATGAGACAAGGCTAAGCTAGCTAGTTACTTCAGCATAAGCTAAGAGCCTCTATACAAGCAGCTGCCACAAATCAGGTGAGATGGGTGAAACTGTTGCACCACACCTGGTTCGTTTATATCAGCCCTTTACTGTGCTTTGAAATCTACTGTTTTGGTATAGTAAGCATCATAGGCTGCAAATGCATAATTAATACACTATTTCTCTGCCATTTTTTACTGTTCAATTTTCTCTGTCTGAACTGCATTAAACTACTGTATTTAAAAAAGAAAACACTCATATTCATGGTGGTGTTATGTTGATTTCATTTGAAGTCCTTAACTGATATCTATTATTTTGTTTAGTGTTAGATTACTAATGTGTATATACAGTGATACATGGTAGTGATATTGAGTATTAATAATGAGTCAGCCTAGAAGTAGTTAATTTAATACTCTTTACATTGTATACAACCCACATCTCCAATTCATACTTTCTTTAGCACACAGCCTAGTAAAGTTTCACATACAAGTTTTATGTAACTAGTAACTTGTAGAGTGCATTATTCCATAACTCCAAGCTTGCTACCTTGTGTAGATAAAGTGTAGATATTTAGGATGCGCCTTCTTCACACTGCTCTGATGCTGTTTACTCAGTATGAGTCATGTATTTTGTGCTCCCAGGCTGTGTTAGACTTCATGAGAACTTGCTTTGAGCTTGCCAGTTCTACTCTGAGCACCAGAGGCTGAAAAGCAATTTAGCCTCCTCCACTTCCATCACTGAACTGCAACATAGCTCAAGCAAGATAATTTTCCTTAAGTACAGCATGATTAATTTGTTTTAAATGTCCTGGACATGGGTAGTGTTATGAAAGGGAAGACTGGACTGCCCTATAGGGTATGGTCCCACAGAGTTTAAATACAGTCTACACCTACAGTCTGCACTGCCACACCTCTGTTTCCACCAGGAGTGTCTGAATTAATGTAGGGCTGTGATGCAGCTCTGTGATGCAGAGTGGTGTCTTAGTGAGAAACTAAAGTGTTGGTTTCATGTCTTGGGGAAAGGATAAGGGCTTTCAGGTATGTTTGAGACTGCAAGGTGTCCTTGGATTGTGTTGGAGGATTTATGAAGGGAAGAAAGCGACCCTAGTGTAGGCTTGTCCTTATGTTGTTGGGAATTGACTACATCCCTCCTCCAGCTCAGGTTTAATCTTGGAAAAAAGCTGGTTGGTACAGTTTGAAAGTTGACTAGTGAGCTAGTGGGGTGTTTTGATTATGTGAGCGAGTACTTGAGTTTGCTCCCCATCCTCTTGTGCTTTCCAACACAGACAACATGCAGCTCTTCTTTAGGATTCAGGAAAAATAGGTGGCCTGATTCATGCTATTAACCTACTATCTATTTGTAAAATGGTCTGAACTTTAGCTTTTAGGCAAATAAAGTGATTCCCTGAAAGCTTTGACGTGCAGTTTCACACTGTTACAGGAATTATTACCTTTAATCCCTCTGAGGGCCTAAGTGAGACACAATGCTGCTGCCATGAACCAAAAAGTAACAGATCCCAACCAAGAGTTGCCACAGTTTGTTTATAATTTGGCAAAACTCTCCAATGTTTAGGTAAATAGGCTTCAAGGAGCTCAGGATCCTATTCTCCTGCCACAGCTGGTAATGAAAGCATAAAGCCTCCCTCCTTCTCCTTCTTCTCTTTCTCCTTCTTTTTCTCTGTGAGGTTTCTGGGAGATATTAACAACTCTATTAGTTTGTCAGACCCTGGGAGATTTTCTACAAACTGCCACACCTGCAAAGAAGCTGGAGGAAGCCATTCTGTCTAGCTTCAACAAGAATAGCTTATCATTAAAATTAGACTGGCATTGTCCTTGTCTAGTAAATACAGAACTGACAGCCTGTGGTGTATTACACTGTGTGCTGCTGCCTTCTCCTGTAAAACAGATGGTTTTTAAACAGCAAATGAACAAACAGCCTTTCAAAGGCAGATTCCCTTCACAAAGCCGTTTGTTGCCCTCATTACCCTCTCTGATATCACTTCACTGAGACACACATATATAACATATTTCAGTTGCAGTAAAAAATTATTTCAAAATTTTAGTTATGAACCATAAGTTGTACCAGTAAATTCAGCAGACTCTAGGAACTCTCAGGAGAGGCTGAGGTCAGCTGTAGAGCACAGCATTAGGAAGGATGAATCACTCCTATCATCCCATTTATCAAGGCTGATACCCATGACAGGCTGAAGGAGAACCAACAGTTGTAGGAGAATATTTAGCCTCTAAATTAAACAAACATTTTGAATGTTTGCCATCAGTGCCTAAGTTTTCACAAAACTTCCTTCCCCCCATTCTTTCTTTTGTCAATACTGATAAAGCACCAGCCTAGGTCTGTAGCATCAGTCCAGGTTTCTTTTCAGCATTAGAAACTTGCTTTCTGTTCAGATATTTGAGAATTTTTTATTTACTCTCAGAACAACATGTTAGGTACGTTTGTAAACCTTAGACTTCATAGATGAGGAAGACTTCAGCTTAAATACTGTAACAAAAGGAATTTTGGTAGGTCCTATCCAGTGCAAATAAGACCAAGTGGTCAAATTCTAAAATGCAATTACACTTGCTCTTGACAGGACATAGGATTATGGATACTGCTGTTCGTGGAATGCTGCCTGGAACATCTGTAAGCATTCAACTGCTTTTCAAGGAAATAACTTGTATCATTAAAACTGTGGAGTCATGGTATGTATGAACCTTAAAAAAATCCACAGAGCAGGAAAACATATTTCAGATTTGAATTTCTAAATCTTGTTGTAATACAGGCTGGTTTGTATATTATGCAGTTGCAGGTGAATCAGGCAAGAGGGAAATAATTAAGATTCTTTGTTTCTTTTGACCTCAGCTTCCCTGATGCTGATTAGGGAAGTTTCTTCTAGGGTAGCAGGCCAGGAGTTTTCAGATGAAAAAAATATTGTACACAGACATGGCATAATATTATGTAACCAGTCACACAGTAACATGCCCTCAAAGGAGAATATATTGCAGTTTTCATTTACAAGATCTTTTAACAGTTGCATATGATAAATGTCATTTTGATTTGGTCTGGTATACTGTTCTGTCTTGAGATGATAATTCTTTGCAGTTTAATCTTATTAATGTAGCAAGTTAGAAAATGGTGTTCTGGATCCACATAGTGAATTATTCATTGCATTTCAAATATTAAGTTGCCATCAAATGCTTTCTGATCTACATTACATAAAGTCATGCTGAATCTCTAATGTCTGGAATGCCTGGGTAATGAAGAACCTCTCAGACAGTGTTCAATCAAAATACACTTGAGAGAAAGCAGACACAGTATTTTTGATAAGCATCACTAGTACCCTATAGTGTTATTTTGTTTGGGTTTTTTGTTTCCTAAGCAGGAAGAATCCAGAGATCATCACATCTCTTCTTAGAACAACCTGCTCAAGCACAAGAATTTTGATTTTAAAGCTGTTGCAATGAAATCATTAAGTGAGTTTCTAGGGCTGCTGTTACTGGTAAAGCTGTTAAAATAACTATTTAAACATCTCTAATTTTACTCAAGCAAAAACATATTCTCACTATTCTTTGTAAGAAATATGATAAAGAGTTCAAAAAGTGAAACATGTCTGTAACATGGCCTTAGATGGCAGTCAGGAAGACGTGCTCTTCACCACTTTTTGTGTTCTCTGAGAATGTAAAAATAAAACAAATTAGAATTCATATGACTAAAACCACGACTTTTAAGAGTTTAAAATATATGGAGATTAAGAAGAAAGTTAACTAAAATGTTTAAGAAGTCTAAGTCAGAAGTGAATGTTTGTTAGTTTTAGACATTGATTGAATTTATTCCTTGTTGTTTTAGCAGATATGCTGTCTTGCTTTTGTTGTTGCTGTTATTTTAATGTCTGAGTCGCCTGATCTCTGTTTTAGTGCTCCACAGCCACAAGTACTGGAAGACAAAAAATTTGCATCATTCAGGTACACCGGATTTTTTTGCTTTGCTTCTTTGTCCTTGGGAGTCTGGGAGAGAAATTGCTCTCAGAGTAAAGCTGTGCTTCATGCTCTGCATTCAGTTGTTTCCGTGGCCAGTTCTGCATCCTTAGGCATTCGGAAACTCGCACGTGTCCCCGCGGCACGCTGTAATTGTCAGTGTTACTGGCTGTAAAGCTGTGGTTCGGTGTTAGGTCGCTAGGTGGCATGTGGCAATGAAGGAGAAGGAAGTTAATGCCGAGAAGTTCTGGTGAGCGCAGTTGGCACCGGGCTCCTTGGAACAAACACGTCAGAGTTAGTGTATTGCCATCTGCCTCTGTCTTATTCACTTGTTGGACAACAGACCACAGTTGTCTATTGCTCAACATGCTTTTACTCATAAATGATACCAAAATCTGTTCAAATATTTCCTTTTGATAACTTCATAAAAATCATTCTGTGTGCCTGTTTGTTGTGGAAATAGAGTCTTTTCCTCTGCTCCCATCCTCTGCCTAATAAAAGCAGACACAGACTGCGTCCTCTCAACAACATAACTGAAATATACTAAAAAAAAGGAGATACATTAGGCAGATACTGTGTGTGTGAGAGAAGGAGTAGAAGATATCAGTAGTCTATTGCATATCTAGCCATATTATTCTGTGAAACTTCAAATAAAAGATTATTATTCCAAGCATTAAGCCTACAAAAGAAAAGTTTCTGTCCCATCTGTTCATGCAATTGAAGGAAAATGGATCTGCCAGTTTTCAGAGTTCTCTATCACAGAAATCAGTGTAAACATGGTAGTTCTGCAGATGGAGGCATAGGTAGGATACATCTCCCTATAGGAATAAGTGTTAGAAGAAGCAGACAGGTGCAAAAATTGTATCTATTCTATCTGTCAGCCTTTAAAATTTTCTACACATGTTCTAGAATGACATTGATTATACAGAGACAAAAGCTGTATTTTTGTAATAATGCCTTAGTTCACTTTAAAGTGTCGGAGGCAGTGGGGATCTATGTCAAAATATGTGAGGAAGCTGTAGACTAAAATTTTTGGTCTTGTATGCCATCCCTTGTCTTAAGAAAAACAGATTTCTTATTTCTAAATTTTAAGCAGCATCAGTTTGCAGGTAGCCTATGGAAGCCAGTTGTTTAGCACTGATGTAATCTGGTCCTGTGAGATGTGTTCCCTTCTCCAACTACCTCTGAACACTCTCTGTGGAAAGCTTTAAAGACATGAGAATCACAGGTGGTGTATGGGTGGAAAGACACAAATACCTTTCCTGATTTTTGTTGCTTCATTTGCTGCCACACCCATTTGCAGATGTAGAAGTTACAAGGCTGTGAGGTACACAGGAGATCTGAATTTGGGGAAGGGAAATTTTAAGGTACTGAATGCAGAGCCGTGATCAACTCCAAAAGCTCCCTGGAGAAAAAAGGCTCAGGAGAGACCTTATTGCTCTTTACAACAAACTGAAAGGAAGTTATAGTGATATGGGTGTCAGTCTCTTCTCCCAAGTGATAGAATGAGAGGAAACAGCCCCAGATTGCACCAGGGATGATGTAGATTGGATATTAGGAGAGACTTCTCTGAAAGGTTTGTCAAGCATTGGAACAGGTTGCCCAGGGAAGTCACCATCCCTGAAGGTATTTAAAATATGTGGAGAAGTGGCACTTAGAGACATGGTTTCAGGGTAAACTTGGCAGTGTTAACAGTTGGACTCACTGTTGGAGATCTTTTTCAATGTAAATTCTATGATTGTATGAATCTATGACTCTATGATCTTGTATCTTCTCTCTGCAGAAGCTCTCATCCTTTGAGGGGGGCTCAGATGGGCTAAGAGGCACAGACCTGCCAATGACCCCCAGCTGATCAGCTGAGAGTTGAATTTCTGGTGCATTCTCTGTGATCCAATCCTTTCCTTTGGACCATTAGCATCAAGGAAGGTACTAATGGTCCAAAGGAAAGGATTGGATAGCTGTCTGGGCAGTTATGACTTTCAAGTTAGTCCCTACAGCCAGCCTTTATCAAGGTATTATTAATGCACAAAAGGAATATGAACAAAGAAAATGTCAGGATTTGTCCAGTTTCATGGTACACAAATTCTTACCCATTATTTGGTGTTTGCTTTTTAAGCACAAAATAGGGTTCATTAAAAAGTTTTCCTTGGGAGCCACCTGTATGCCAGAGGGAGCAAAATGCCATATGAATTTGACATCATTAAAGAAACATATCAGATGATGACTGAAGACATAAAAAAAGAAAAAAAAAATGTAACTTCCATTAGTCAGAGAGAAAGAAAATACTTGGAATTTAAGCAGTCAACTGAAGTAACTGATTATGTCTCAGTACAAGCCTTGTCATTAGCATAGCAAAAAAACCCATTCCCTCTTATAATGAATTAAATGTTCTTCCTTTCTGGATAATTTAATTGCAGAGCAAAGAGGTCACTTAAAGTTAAGCAAGAGATTCATAAAACATAGTCTTGCTCTGCCTGTGTTGAGGCATAAATTACCCCCATGTCTGTGTTTTTTACTTTTACTTGGGCTGTTTGTTTGTAGTTCTTTCTGCTTATGCTTGAACTGATGCATTTCATTCTGACCGTGACCTTGATGGCTGCCCTGGGTTTTTATTCAATACTATGTCCCAATTTTTGGAGATGGTTAAAATTAGGTTTCTCTTTAATAAGGTAATTTGTCTCAGCAGACATTGATTATCTACTTAAGCAAGTATTTAATCACTCTTAATAGGACTGCAAAGTATCTTCATAATATAGTGAGGAATAGGAATTTGTGAAGAGAGAGAAAAAGAAAAGAGAGATGCCTTTGTTTGTCGCTGCAAACATTGTATCTGCAATCAGGAATGCATTTCAAATCCAAATAAGTGAATTAGGATGTCTACATTTGATTATTTGTCCAGACTGTCTTCATAGGCAATGAGTCTGATTCAAGATGCCTATTTATCTCTATTAACTCTTAAGTAAGCATTGCAAACTACTTCAATTGAGGTTGTCTAAACTTAAGTGAGATGTATCCTACCCACTAGGACAAAACGTTTCACTACTGAAAAACCTTCCTTGCTGTTAGATACTCAGCAAGAGGAACAGCCTAAACAGAACTTGTTTCAAACTCACACAGGGTGAGATATATACTTCTTAATTTTGGATGTCTAAGTTCAAGCTGAACACTTTTAGGAAGAATTAATCTGGTTTTGACACTTATATAGGATGAGTTGAATCACAGCACAGAGATGAGAACAGAGACTTGTGCCATTTCATTGTCTTCCCTTATAAGAACCTTATTCAATGTTCATTGCAATGGTTGCTTGCAAGGGGTTTATCTTCAGATGAGCAACAGTCCTGATTATTTTGACTTCAATTGTATGAGAATTGGTACCCAGCAGCAGTACCAAAGGGAGCATTTCTGATATCAAGCCCCCCCAAAATTTGAGCTCCTAAAGATTTGGATCAAACTTTGCAGGTTTTTTTTAGTTGTTAATCAGTAGCTATAGATGAGCAGTTATGATAAAGCAATTGCACTGTGCACACTGTGTGCTTGGCTGATCTTTGGTTTTAAGGAAGAGTGAAGGCAATCCCAAGATGTCTGGGTGAGACACCAGGAGAGTGTGGTGCACTGTGGAGCAGAACTGGGGGAAAGGTAAGCTCAGAAGGGTGGGTTTGCAGCCACTGACTTATTGACTGCCATCTCAAAATGGACCCCAGGCTCAAATGGAAGAAGGAACTTCACATGAGGACTAATTAACACGAGAAATGAGAGATATAGCTGGCAAATGGTTTGAGTACTCATTAATAACAGTTATGTACCCTGCAACCAATAAATGCTGATGAACTTGTTTGTTAAAGTGTAAAAATAGTGTAAGGTTTTGATGATGGGTAAGTTAGCCATTTGTTGGTTACCATCCAGCTTTGTGCCAACTAGAATGAAAAATAGAAATACCTCTCCTTGGTGTGTGAATTGGTGCTGCCCACATTTGGGACAATGTCTCCACCACTGTCATGGGGAGTTCAAAGAGACTTAAATATGGAGGTAGTTCAGTGGAGACTGAAGTTCTTCTCATGCATATTTCCAAGTGTTTCCAGCATTCAATGACTTGAATTTGTACTTAGTTCAGTGTCATGTTTGTTGTATTAACTTAACTCCACTGAGACATGCTCAGGTTTTATTAAATTTATTTTCTTTTCTGCTGATAAATTCTTAAGAAGTGTGCTTTTTGGCTGCAGTGAAAAGCAAAGATAGTCCAGAAAGAGCTTTGATGTATAGTCTTGTTAATGTTTGTTAAAATTTATTTTTAAGAAATAAAGTGATTGTCTCATATAAATGTTAACATAGGACTTTACAAATGGGACAGACTGTTACTTTTAATATGTTCATTTTCACAGCTCTTGTTTTGACTTAGGAATATAGTTGATAAAACACCCAAGAGTCGTGTAACACATTATATTTCTCCTTTCCATATATATTACTCCTAACTATATTGCCTTATTTTTTCCAAGTTACAGTCCTACAAATACATGCAGAGAATTTAGTCCATTGTTTTTCTTTTCACAGTCTAAAAATTATTTCCTTTATTCAAATGCTGTTTAATTACTTAAAAACTGACTGGGCATTAGATGTGTGAAGCCACTAAACAAATCAATGCTCATTAATAAACAGAGAAAATGTCATTGTTTCATTTCAAGTAATTGATCTGAGTTACTCATGAGCATTATCTCTTTAGAGAAAGACTATTTTTTGACATGCAAGGCTTCCCAGTATTATCCATGGTTACACCCTCAAATTAACAGATCAACTCCAGTCAAATTGAGACATTAATAACGTTCACTATACTGTCATATAATATAAGCATTACTAATAACTGAAACTGTCCCTTGAGATTCTTTATAAGAATACATTTACTGTTGGGCTAAATAACACACTCACACGCACAAACCCACACACACACACACAAATACACACACTGTGTATTAAAGAACTGTGTTAGAACAGAATGATGCCTGTCTTAGTATTCCTGACAAAAAATTTTCATTTTAAAAACATGATTTTGTTGCTCACTACAATGTTCTCCTACTGGTAAAGGTGCCAACATCCTATTATAAACAAATTGAGGAACATAAAGAACTGCATAATACAAGAAGTCCTACACCAATGAAATAATTGTAATTAACTTTTAGCACTATTAATTATACTCTTTACATGTCTTAAGACTGAAGTATGATTTACTTGGTATTTTATTGGATGATATCAAAAGGATCATAATTTTGTAATATATATTATTTCCTGTGCAATTAAGAGTTTAAATAAGTATATATGTATATATGTATAAGTATATATGTGTTCTAAATAGAATATAATGTATTTATATTGTAAGAGTTTATTCTGTTGGCACAAAATGACCTTGCTAATAGAGCTGAGCAAAAATGTGCAGTAGGAGCACTTCAGGATGTCAGAATGCAATCCTGTTTCCAGTCAGAAAGAGAAGCTCACTTCTGGGCAGCAGGGAGTCCTAGTTGATGCAGAACCAAGAGCTTAAACTTTGACTGCTGCAGGTTTGACATTTTGCTTCTGCTTTCCACAGCAGGTGGCTGGAAGCCATAGCCTGATGTAGTGGGACACATGATTATAACCTATCTTGTTAGGGGGTCTGTCTGGCAAGCAAAACTTCCCAAATTTTGCCAGTAATGATACAGTTCCACAGGACAGCTATTTTGGTTGGTGAATCATGGATACAGTGACCTGGGGAATTTGTCATGTATTATAACTTGCCTGCATAAGCATAGATATAACCAAATGTGAAAAATTCTATGTAAGTGACCTTGCTGTTAGTGAAATGCTTATTTTCTGAAAGTAATTGGTGAGTGTCTTGACAGGAAAAGCAGGAAAAAATATGTATAAAAAACTTTGTATCTGTGTCAGAGACATGGATTATTAAGACTGCTTATAGACATCATACATTCACCCCTGCATTTTCATAGAAATGCAGAATTGAGTGCCACTGGAGAAAAATCCCTTCCATCTGAAAGCAGCCTTCATTTCTCTATGTGCGATTGAATGCATATTCAGTGCAGCTCCAAATACCTGTATCACTGACTAGAAATGCATCTTATTCCAACTGCCTCAGAAGAAAACAACATCCAAAGCAGAACTTTTCAATCTTTCTAATCATGAAGCAAAACACTCAATGCAGCTCCAAGTTCATAGAATCATGTTGAACACAAATTTTAGATTATCTGCTTTCTTGAAAATATTTGCCATAACCATATGCAATTAATTTACATTTGATTGGATCCTCTGGAAGTGGAAGCTTTGTATTTTTTCAGTACAACACTGGTTATTTAGAAAAAATATGTTCACAGTCCTGTTTCTCTCTACACAACTGGAATAAACATGCAGAAAGGCTTGACAATTTGAAGCAAGAAAATTCCTGTGCTTTTGAATGAGTCATGTGTTCCAAAGCACTCTGTTCTCATAATTTTGAAATACTCTGTGTGTATCCTTTCCTTTCAGTCCATGATACAGACTGCTACCTTTTCCTCTGCCCCCTCCCTTTGCAGCTCTGTCCCTACAACCAGCTGTCACACAGGGCTGCCTGCATTAAGGAACCACTGAAGAACCATCCCATGATGTGACATCATCTAGAGTCATGGTTCAATTAAGTGAAAGGTCTTCTTAAGGAATAATTTGTGCTTAGAGACACTGATCTTCATTTCTTCTTTCATAGTCAATGAAGAGAGACAAAGGCTTCTTAGCTGCTAATTTAGTCTATAAAGTTGGGTTCTTACAGAGGATGATTCAAAGAAGGACCCTGCCTTTCTCTCAATCAGTTATACAAGGGACTGGACTTTCTTCAGGGAATATCTCAATAGTGCTAACACTTGCCTTTTAACAAAAGTGAACACACAGTAAGACTTGTCAAAAAGCTTCCCAAGATTCTAGTCTTTACGTACACTTCAAGCTTTCTCTCTTCACCTCTTGTTCTGTAAGATATTACCTCCTGGTCCTACAGTAAAAGTTGCTTGTATCATTGCTGTACATATTCATTCTTTTGGTACAAAAAGGTGTCTACTTTTTACTGGAGAGAATCATTCAAATTTAGGGCAATTAGGGAAAAATCATTTAAAGCAGGAATATAATCAGTTTTTACTGGAAAACTATCAACCATCTTAGCCCACTCTGTTCTCTCTTGTATTGGCAAAAGGATTTTCATGCTAACCATGTAAGCAAGCTCGTATTACTAAACCATCTTTAGTTCATCTCCTGTTGAGGTTGTTTATCTTCTTTTTCCTTTTTTTAAATTTTTTTTTGGTCAAGTCTAAAAGCAGAGTACTTAGGTACAATTTCTCGTTCAAAATTACTGCCAAGTCAAAACCTATGTTTTTAGTTCAAACCAGATGTCAATTCTTTAGCCCCGAAATATTTTTCCACTTTTTTTTTTATTTCTTGTCTTTCCAATAATCAGAGGAATACAATTTTTTACAAATGTCAGAAGTTTATAACACTCTGCCTCTACAATTGATGAAAATACATAATTCTTTTTAATCTAAAAATGAATAGTGCTTTTAAAAGATCAAGTTATATTAGATTGTTTGTATTTTTCAGCGTGATAGTAGCATTTGAATCACTTAGACTAAAAGCTGACACAGTATACACAGTTAAAAATTAAAGATACACAGAGATAAAAGTTTTAATTTCAAGGAAACTCATTAGTCACTTCAAAATAAGACGCAGATTTTTCAGAAGTGATTAACATTAATTTAAATGTCCATAATGCTTTTTAGAAGTAGTTCAACATATTTCAAGGTCAACAGATTCACTTCAGAAAATAAGGATTCTTTCAGAGTTGTTAGCCTGTGCACCTCTCTTGTAACTACCAGTTATGCACAGCATGAAGAAAATGACACTTTTTTATTATCATGTTGTTTCTCTTAAGATAGCAAGGTGATAAGTTCAAAGGTGCTCTAAGTGAGCAGCTAATTGCATATCAACTCCTCTCACTGCCAGCAGAGACTGTGTAAATGGAGATTAAAGGAAAAATAGATTATCTAAAGTTCCACTAGAGAAGTCCATTGAATAGTTTTTATCTGGAAGAAAGAAGCACACACAATATAGCAGTCTCATGTAACTGGCATGTCACACCAAATATAGATTTTAAACAAGCATCTTATGACTATTATAGTTTAACTAAATTACTAGATTTTTTTTGCCTTAAGAAAAAATACTTTCCATCAAAACTGTGAAAACCACGTAATTTAATTATTACTTGTTCATTGGAACAATTTTTTAGTGGAAATAGAACCAACTCCAAGACTTTAAATCAACCTTTAACCTTCGGTTAATCACTAAATTAAAGATTAAGCTATTCTGCTTCTGAAGAGATAACCACCCAAAGGAAATAATCTCTTTGAAGGCTCTAGTATAGTCCTGCCACAATCACTGAGTGTCAGTAGAAACTTTAGAAAGGAAATAGGTTAGATAACTTAAAAGAACAAAATAGTAACATTTATTTTAGGATTCTTTCGTGGTGAGGAAAAAAATGGGTCAAGTTAAAAATATATGGAAAATTACTGTTAAAAGGGTAAAATTTTAGTATTAAGCCAAGGATTGAAGAAGTTTTAAAATCTGAAGGTAAAGAGGAAATCTTTCAGATTACATCTACAATCTCGTCTTTCCCATACATTTGTTCAGATAAAATGGTTGATTTCTCGGTTAGTGAAGATGGGAAAACCTTTCAGTTTTCCATAAAAGTGTTTTTGCAGATTAAGAAAATAATTGTGGGTTTTATTTTCGTTTTGTTTTGGGTTTATGTGGAGTTTGGTATTGTAGGGTTTCTTTGGTGCTTTTGCATAGCTTGTAATATTTTTTTTAGTAAAAAAGAAATTAGTTACAGATTATGAAAATTACCTACTACAGTTGGCATCATCTGACTCTTAATTTTATTTGAAAGAAAGAAATCAAGATACATTGTTTTAAGCACTATGACAAAATGTTAAAAGACATGTAAAAGAAAAATTGGAAAAATTTACAAATATCAAATTAATCAGCAAAGGTGAAATCTATCTCAGTAAGTTTTAACCCCGCTGAAAATGGAGGTTTATTTATTTTAAGCTCTATATGAAAACTTAACTTCATAAGTGAGGCACAAAGAGATCATCCAAAAAATCCAGTAATTTAATTAAACTTCCACATTAATGTTATCTTGCTTTTAGGTAATTTCTAGACAAAACCAAATGAAGTTTAAAATGTATCCCACCTAGTGTATCTGAAAATCATTGAATCAGGAGGATTTTCATGCTATTATGAATATATTTTTCTGCTTTTAATAAATATAAAGGAAGAATAATTTCAGGTGTCTGGATGCTAGGCGCTCACCAAAGCACCCTTCTCAACTGGAAAAGGGAAAGGAAACAACACAGAGCTCATGGATTGAGATAAGGACGGGGAGAGATCACTCACCAGTTACTGTCACAGACAAAGACTTTACTTGGAGAAATTAGTTTAATTTACTGTCAATTAAATCAGAGTATGATAATGAAATGAGCTGCTGGGGCACAGCTGCTTCACCATGGGCTGCACCATGGGCTGTGGGGGAATCAGCTCAGGTACCTGGAGCACTTCCTGCCCAACCTCTTTCTCTGACCTTGTTGTCTGCAGGGCTGTTGCTCTCACATGTTCTTACACCTTTGGCTGAATTGCACAGGGTTTTTTCCCCTTCTTTGATATGTCATCCCAGCATCGCTGATGGGCTCAGCCTTGGCCAGCAGTGGATCTGTCTTGGACCTGGTTGACATTGGTTCTGTCAAACGTAGGAAGCTTCAAGCAGCTTCTCACAGAATCCACTCTGCTACCAAAACCCTGCCACAAAACCCAAATGCATTCCACCCTTTGCCTCTGCCTTATCTCAGATTCCTCATGTCCCTGTTTGTGAGCCAAAAAGGACTGTGGTATGTTGATTTTGGCTGGACCACTAACATGTGCTGTCATTGCCTTCCTCATCAGGGCAGGGGGGAGGAGAAAACATGGGAAAAACCTCATGGTTCAAGATAAAGGCAGATAAATAAAGGAAAAAAAAAAGGCTGTGTGTGGAAGCAAAGAAAATCCAAATGATTTATTCTCTACTTCCCAACAGCAGGTAATGTCCAGGCACTTCCCTGGAAGCAGGGCTTCAGTGCACATAACATTTGTCCTGGAAGTCAATTGTCATAATAGCAAATGCCTCCCCCCTGCCTCCCAATTTCTCCTCTCCTAGTTTTTATTGCTGAGCAGACACCATATGGTATAGAATAACTCTTTGGCCAGCTGGGATCAAATATCCTGGCTGTGTCCCCTCCTAAGATCTTGCCCACTCCCAGCCTGCTGGAGTGAGAGAGTAAGGTTGGAGTTACAGCCTTGATGCTGTGCATGCACTGCTCAGCCAAAGCCAAAACACTGGTGTGTGTTGCCAACACCTTCCCAGCTACTCCTCCAAAGCACAGCAGGATGTGGGCTGCTATGGGGAAAATTAACTCCATCTGTCAGGCCAAATGCAACAGGTAGAAGACAAATTGAAAAAATAGTATTCACATTTTACTGAAGAGTTATTCTTGGTGGTATCATAGCCTAACAGAAGGTGGTTTAAACAATTCAAAAGAAGTAAATAACTTCATTTATTTTTCTAGTCTAAACAACCACTGTATTTATAGACATTCTATTTTCTAAAATATATTTTCAGTCTTAAAGCATATCAGTTGTTCTGTTGAGACTGTTGGTTCAAATATTTCTTAGGTTAATGCAATAAATTTGCACTAATTTCTGTTTTCCAGCCAGATGTCTCCACCAGACTATGGAATCCTTAAAAAGTTTCTCATAGCTGACTTCAAAGCCTGAGGTAATTGCTTTATCACAGCAGGTTAGGAAATCTATGTCTGACACAGAGGTTGAGTCCTGAAAATAGTACAGGCTTATGTTTTATGCATATTTTGAAGACAAATTAGCTTGTTTCAGGAATTTTGATCTCAAAAATTTAGCTCTTGAAAATATGGATGTTCCTTTATCACTCATTCCAATTGATGCTTCTGTTAAACATTTTATTAGAAACAATTCTAAGGCAAGAATCCTACTTGCCTTAGAAGCATCAGCACACAGAATATGAGAATAGTGGACAATCTTTTGAGGACAAAAGAATAAAAAATAGTGAAGGAAATTTCACTGTTTTGTTTTGTGAGCCTGCTCGTGTCTATTGAACTCTATACATCCTGGTCATTTTGAGACTCCTTTTGTCTGTCAAAGCAACATTTAAAAGCCCTCCACATCTTAGACATTTGGGAAGTCCCATTCCAAAATGATCCTTTGTAACTGGAGGCAGATCTACCAGGTCTCTAGAACCCTCCTTTCTCTTATAAGCCTGAGAGCACATAAAGAAATTAATTAGGCAAAGACCCTTGAGCAGTGTATCCAGTCCTCAGCTGGAAAATGAGTTCACTGCTTACCCAGCCACCATTCTTCTTTTACCCATATGATGTTGTCAGATCTCAAAAAAATTGCTCTTTGCCTGACAGGGATTAAAAATAAAAAATACCATTATGTTAAAGAAAATATTACAAAAGAAACTTTAAGGCAAGAAAATGCAAAAGCAGATAATCCTTGAAATACTTCCTGAAGGTCCTCAGTGTCTCTTAGCTAATTTAAGAGTGTGTGCTGAGTCTCATTTTCTTTCCAACATATTTAAGCTGAAGTATCCAACTTGCTGTTACAAGAATTTGATTCCTACTTTTCTATTACTGGGATTTTGGAAAATCCTAATAAGTTTCCTTATTTTTAGGCTGTGTCTTTTAGCTTTTTTCACCAACATTTCCTGATTTACATTTTCTGCAGTAGTGTCTGATTTGTTTACAATCTTCTCAAAGGTTTTAGGCTGTTTTCTCACTCTTATCTTTCTAAAGACATGTTTGTGAAACTGTATGGCTGATGTCTCAAAAACCAGCAATTTTTAATCACCATAGAAGACTTCAATATTAATTTTTGCTGTAAGTGTTTAAAGACCTATCATCATTCAACAGATGGTGAATTGGGAACAGTATCATTACAGAAGTATGTAACTGCCTAAACACAATGTTGGAGAACAAATGAAAATGATAATGGTATTAATATTGAATAGCCTTGGCTATTCAGATTTCTGACAGCTGGCAGATTTCATTGCTAAGTCATTAGAAATCAACAGTGCTAAGTTTATACTGATCTGGATATCCTTGTAAGGATTTAATAGAGAATACCTTAAAAATTCAATTTAAATTAATTATATGAATAAAAAATGAGTTCTGTAAATGTTACCAAATGCTTTTGGTTTGAAGTGGTCAGATTTCAGCGAATTTAGGAAATTAGTGATGCTAATGGAGGAACTAAGCATATTGATTCACAGAAATTCTGGGACTCCTTCACATTCAAAAAAATGATCAGAGTCCTGGAAAAAAATTTGTGGAAAGGCATTATGGCCTTTTCTCACGGAAAGATCAGCTGTAAGGCTGTCAGGAGTACATTTGGAAGGCGGAAGGAAGAAAACACTAGCTAGGAAAGAAAAGCAGTACATATAGGTATAAATTTTCTGCTGTAAGTCCCAGTTAGACTGCTTCACAAATGGAATAAGAACAAAACCCCAAGGCCATTTTAGTTTTATAAATAAACATGAATCAAAAAACCCTACCAAACCAAAAAAAAAACCCCAACAAAATAGACCTAACCCAGCTTGAAAGACCTACCTCATACACCAGAAGCAGTCCAACTGCATTAGCACTGCACTTGACCAAAGCCCATGTATTGCTCCCCCACATTTGCTCTTAGGCAGACAGCATAAAACACATGTGGAGCAGCATATGGAAGTGTGAGTGTCCATGCACAAAATCAAAGGCAAAGATGCAATGTCTAACGTCAGAAACACTTGATCATTTTTGTCATGGGACCTTAATAATCAGGTATCTATAAGATAGCAATAATTAGGTATCTATAAGATAAACATGTAAGATATTTGCCAACAGATAACTTACATTGATCTACAGAGTTATAACAGGAATTAGTGAAAAATTTTTTTAAAAATCTAAAAAAAAAAATTACCCATCCCAGTCAAAAGCAAACAAACAAAACAACCAAGAAAACAAATCAAAAATCCCAATTCCAAACTTCCCACAAACACCCTATTCAAGTGCAGGCCTATTCAATGGACTTATGTAGCATGCAGGAAATAGAGGAGTCTCAATAAAATCATCCAGATGATGATTATTTGCAACAATGAGCATTACTGCATCTGCAGTACGTGTTTTGATCTTAGTTGCTGCTAATGCTAACTGTTTACCCATCCATTTTTTATGATAGCAAGATAATTAGGGTAAAGTGGAAAGACATAGACATATAAAGCTTAAACCTGAATTTAGGCATAAAGATTTTGGAAAGGCACATCTTCTCTGGTAACTTGTAGAAATTGGACAGCTGCTTCTTGTTTTATTGTATTCAAAAGTCAGTAAGAGTAATTTTCAAAGATTTTTGTCTTGACCAGTATATTAAGTGAGATATTTCCTGGATACAGTCCAAACTTGGCATGCATAATACAGAGATTAATGGCTTTCATTTGTAGCTACTGTCATCCACTGTTTTTCAAGGAAGTAAATCATTACAGATATTCAGGTAAAAGAAGAGATTAAATTATCCCTAAACTTTTTTTATTGTAACAAAGGAACTTCTCTGGTAATAAAAATAA
Organism: Molothrus aeneus; assembly: GCF_037042795.1. Lineage (NCBI taxonomy): Eukaryota > Metazoa > Chordata > Aves > Passeriformes > Icteridae > Molothrus > Molothrus aeneus. Next base: position 74,808,990 of record NC_089647.1, on the reverse strand, counting down.
ATTAAAGAGATCAAAGAAAATTAGGAATATTGGTCACACAGATTATATTTTTAAAAGTTACAGTACCAAAAACTTTCTCATTCATATTTAAATCAGATTTCACTCATTAGAGCCTAATCATTGGCTGTACTTGTATTAAGGAGAAAAAGAGTTCAAGTATTAATCAAATGAAATAAATATTCCCATCATTTCCCAATTGTAATTCCATATTAGTATTATCTTGCTTTTAGGTAATTCCTAGACAAAACCAAATAGAGTTTAAAATACAGAATAGGAAGAAGTAAAATTCTATAAATTAAAATAAAAGATAGCATTTTATATATAACCCTGATATTCATTTACTTTGGATTATGCAACAGAGAAAAACCCCATAGGTAACAGGGCCATTGCAGAAATGGGTTCACCACTGAATCATAAGGGGAATTCCTCTGTTCTCAGTCCTATCCCTACCACGTGTGCCCTTGGTGTGGATCTCTGAGTCCCCTGTGTGCCCTGAACATTTCAAACACAGATCTCTCAAAGCATTCCAGGACACTGGAGTAAAATTACTGCTAAAAATAAAATTTGAGGGAGGAAGAAGTTTCTAGATGTTGTGGGAGACTGTGGGAACCCAGGACATCCCTCTGGCTGTCCAGGATGGCCAAGACCCCTGCCAGGGGGCTCAGAAGCCCTGGCACAGAGCCCAAAACGCCTGTGGTTTTGATTATGACCTGTGGAGCAAATCACCAACCTTATATGAAGATCAGCAAGCCATAACAGTTTAGGTAGAATAATAGTGAAGTTATCATGGGGTGGAAAAGTAGATTTCAGGGTTTTTGATATGGGGTTCAGGAGGCAAGATGGAGGGAACTGAGTGTGTCCAGCCTTTCTCCTTCTTCTTCTTGGCCTCCATCTTCTGCTGTGATGTTGGCACTTACAGATTGGTTTAGAGTAGAAGCTCACTGTCTAACATAGGTGATAGGTATTGGAAAGTAATTGTAAACATTGTATGCATAGTTTTTAGTATAAAGACGTAACACCACCCCAGGGGCAGGCAGTGTACCTGGAACTGTCCTGCTGGACAGACCTCAGCAGGGCAGGAGAAAATTTTTTATAAATAAGATACAATAAACAACCTTGAGACCGAGAACTGAAGATCTCCAACTCATTCTTCAAGCGCTTGGGCTGGGAAAAGAGACTTTTAACATTTTCGGGGTCTCAGCGACCCAAAAGATCCCGAGAGGAGACATGCTGTTGACACCATGAATTTTCCTAGTTCTTTGTGATTGAATGTTTAGCTATTTATTTCTTCATAAAAGCGCAAATAGAACAACATGAACCTATGTGTTAAATGTATGCCTTTATTGTAAAAAAAATAATCCAAACCAAACCAACAAAAAGAGACTGAATGCTTTGTTCAGGATACTATGTTCATAATAATAATAGATAATGGATAATAATGGTGTTCACAATGTTGAGTAATTATATCTAGAATATTTGCCCAAGTTTTAATACTATTTAATGTTTTCTTTTTATACTGCTCCAGGGAAATAAAACTGATACATTGCATGCTTTAAAAATGTAATGGAACCTATCTAACACCTAATTTCTGTGTGTGTCTTCTCTTACTTACAGACAGACATCTAAAATGCAACTTTTGTTGTACAAACTGCCAGTTTTACACCTTTTTCCAAGACATTTGCCTTGACTGGCAGAGCTGCTGCTAACTCATGCTTGAGGTGAGGTTGAAAGCAAAAATAAGTTCCCTTATACCCGCATCATCAGCTGGTCTACATAAACATTGTGTACTCAGATGATTTGGCTTCAAACAGTTTCAGAGAAATATGGAATCATTTACAATATCAACCCCTGTGTGAGCTGAATACCAGTGTATAGGAGAGACAAGTATTTCAATGAAAACCTTTATTTCATACAAAATAAAATTAATGTTAACAATATGACATAGAGGAGATGAGGAAGCATTGTATAATTCTGGGTAAAGGATTTTTCCAAAATGTTACACCAACAAAGTCCATGAAAGCATTACTCAGACTTACCAGATTTCATAAAATCAATTATTTTCATTTCCTATGTTCTCACTTCTGTATTATTACCTAATAATGTAAGCTTCTAACCAAAAAGAGGCAAGAAAACATTAAATTAAAAAATTATTGGATGGGAAAGCTTTAATACATAAATCAAGAGGACTGAAGGCAAAAGCAGAACTAACAGAGTTGCTTTTACCTTGTGATTCAGAATGATTTTTGAATGCCAGAGGATGACAATGGCAGACCAACAACAGGAACAGATTGTTTTATCCTGAGGTGAGAACACAAGTACAGATCTTTAATAAAGAGTAAAAAGAAAAAGTAGTAGTTCTGGTAAATCATTAGGGAGAGAAATGGTGGTCTGCAGTTTTGGACAAGCGATTTAACCACCTGCCAGGTAGTCCAATGAGCACTACTCATTTTGTTGTTCAGGACCTGTATTTAAGCCCTCACCCTTCTTCACCTGTTCAAGGAAAACTTCCCAACCCAGGAGAGGAGTAGTGAGAGCAGAAATAGTAGCTGCTCTGAATGTTACTGCCTCTACTCCCTGCTTTTGTGCCAAATCCAAAAAGAAGGGGACAGAGCAGTGGGCTATTGCTGGGGGGGAGAGTGCCCAGCAGTATGTGAGCAAAAAGAGCAGAGCAGGACCACTGATTGTCCCCATGGTCAGACGAGCCCTGCAGTCACTGTGTCTTGGGGCTTTGGCTGGTTAGAGTGACTTTGAGATGCGTTAGAAAGTTTCTTTTCTTAGCTTGGCAGTTGAAGAAGGAGTCAGAACTCTTCAGTTTTCGTTCTTAAGGTTGTTTATTATTTCTTATCTATAAAATTCTTTCTTTTGGCTGGTTGAGGTCTGCTCAGCAGGTCAGACAGAGGCACTCTGGCCACCCTCGGGGCAGTGTTATCTTTTTATACTAAAAACTACATGTACATTATTTACAATAACTTTTTAATACTTATCACTTATGTTAGACAGTGAGCTTTTATTCTAAACTAATCTAAAAGTGCTAAGATCACAGCAGAAGATGGAGGCCAAGAAGAAGAAGGAGAAAGGCTGGACACACTCAGATTCTTCTGTCTTGCTTTTTGAACTTTCATTTTAAAAACTTCAAAAAATTTATTTTTCACTTTGTGACAAACTGATTATTATTTTACTTATACTTTTGTGTCTTGCAGATCTTCATATAAGGTTGGTAATTTGCTCTATGGGTCCTCATCAAAATCACAGGTGTTTTGGGCTCTGTGCCAGGGTCTTTGAGCTCTTTGGCAGGAGTCTTGGCAATCTAGGACAGCTAGAGGGATGTTTTGAACTTTGACATCTGTGCTGTCTGCAGGAGTGCAGTCTGAAGTGGACACATGCAGTTGAGCCAGCAGGTTTGCATGGCCATACCCATGGCATAGCTCAGGCAAAGGCCATGACTGTGGGTTTGAGCAGAGGGGCAGCTTCTGTGCCGTGGGGTAGAGCCCTCCAGCGAGGCCTCCGTGAGCTCCTTCTGCCACCCAAAGTCCTCTCCCAGTGATCTGTAGAAATATTAGGCAGCTGCACCACATCAGCACTGGTTTTGAGCACAGTCAGCCTGACCTCTAGAAGGGGAGGGAGCTCTAGAGCCCCTGTGCAGATTCATCCTTGTGATGCCAACCTTGGCCTTTTCCAAATAAGGCCATTAATGAAATGAGGGCTCATGTTCATGTCAGGGGCGATGAGCTCAGGGTAGCATTAAAGCACAGGAAGGGCACTTAACTACAGTAAGTAGGCAGTACTTACCTTCTGCCCTCATTTGATGAAATCTCTAAGAAAAGCCAAGCAAAGAACGCAGAAAAAAAACCCCACCCAAACAATTTAGATAAAAAAATGCTATGACCTTATGCAAAACCCTAGAAAAATTAAATTTTATAATAGAAATTAGACATGTCAAGTAAAACTTTGGGCTCTCTGATATATTAATTTTATCTACAGTTGAATCTACAGGCTTGTTGAAAAATATTTAAATCCCGCATAACTACTGAGATGCCTCCCAGTATATAAATTTAAACCATTCAAAATTATCATTTGTATTAACAAATAAAACAGCTGAGATAATGCTATCAAACCAGATATTCAGCTTTGTGTTTAAATTTTAAGTCTGCAGTGTTTGCCTAGCTACCTAAGACCATTTTCTATTAGGTCCAAATTTGCTATTAGGATCATCTTTGCTAATTACATCTACCTTTGGTATTAGAAATGTAAAAATACTGCAGTGTTTTTACAGTAAATTCTCAAACAGCTGCTGAATTTTACTGGTCTTCATGTTACACACCTATTAATTTCTAAACCTATTAATTTACAATTGTTTCCACGTGTTTATTTTATTGTTGAATAATAACTGTTTTTGCTGTTGTGAGGAGTGTTAATTACTCTCCTGAACCTTTCTGGAAGGCAGATAATAGAGATAATGGAATAGTTTAATTATAGACCATTGTTGCAGGTATATATGGTTCATTTCAGAAGTGCTAAGTGAACGATAAATTTAATTCAGTACAGAATTCAGACATTGAGATCAAATACTGAATTTATTGTAGTAAAGAATTTTTTATTGTTGTTCTGAGGACCTATAATTTTTGGAAGAAGTTAATTATAATTATTTAATCCATAGCACATCTCATCAACTTCCAGCTAACACTTATAAGAAAAATTTTGTTCTTAGATGTCCCTGAACAAGTAGAGTTGCATGGGCTTATTTGGTTGTTGTTTGATACATAGTTTTTATCTCTAATTTTCAAAGGTGTGTACTTTCTTTTTCAGATGTGTAAATTTTTTACTGCAGAAATAATTTGTGCATATTTTTCCATTAAGTGGCTAATTTATATACTTGCACAAGACCATGCTATACGTTGCCCCATATATTTGAATGAAATCCCTAGGGAAAAAAAAAAAAAGAAGTTTAATGGTAAATGGCCATAAAATTTCTTTTATGGTAATGCTTTTCAATGTATGAAATTTTAAAGGATTTTAGCTCTTAAGTCTTGTTTTGAAACTACAGTTATTCAAATATTTTATGTGCATGGCAAAACAACAACTAGGTATTGCTTCAGGTGCTTTAAGGTATATTATTTTTTTAATCAGGGATCATGATGCCCAGCCTGTTGTTGCCATTCCAGAGGCACAGGCCTGCACACATCCTCTACCTTCATATTTGTCTGCCAACTCTGTGCAAATGTTTCACATAATCTCAAGTGATAGCAGTTGTTGATGTTTAGGCATATTGAAAGAGACTCAGGTTCCTGAAAAATATTAATTTAAAAGTGATACTGCATGGCATTCCAAGAAACAATTGGGAAACTTTTATAAAGGTTTCAGTAGCTGCTAAGCTATTTATTGCCTGAAATAATGCATGCAAAAATCTATTTAATAGATTATCAGTATCACATTTTTAGATTATGTGTAGAAATTCTAGTTGCTGGAGCAAAATCCTATGAACAATGTTTCTAACACAAGTGGAATGAGAACAATACTCTGTCAGGATGAAAACAAATCTTAATCCCACAGTTAACTCGAGAAATGAAATATTTATTTAAGTAATTGTTGTAAGAAATGTGAGACAGAGTATTGAAATTGTGAAACTTTACTGTTGCAATTCAAGAAAATACTGAAAAAACTATCTCACATACAGAGATTGTAACAAGGACACCACCCAGACACCGTGATTAGAAGACAAAAATCAAAACACACATGCAAGGCTGGCATTGTAACTGGTCAGAACAGACAGATAATGGAGTCTAATAAGGTCTATTAAATATAATATAAAATGTGCTGATGTAATGGTGATCTTACAGCTACAGGCACATAAAAAAGAAACAATCTCCATATACTTGTGAAATTCCTGACGCATAATTAAAAATCTGCTTGATTGTATTCATAGGGAAGCTATTAGATAAGGTTTTCTTTTCAAATTCTTATTGAACAGTGTGGAAACTGCACTTGCACTAACAGTCCGTGATTTTCAAGATTCTCTTTAATGTGGCACATTAGGGAACCAAGAGCAATGTCCATCCACAGAACTGACATTTCTACTTTCTAGGAAGAAATTGCATTCAGCAATATTCTCACACTATGGCATAACATTGTCATTGTAGCCAATAGAGGTGTCAAGCATCCCAGATGAATTGACTTCAGTCCAAGCTTCCAGGGCTTTAAAGACAAGCTTACAAGAAGTAATACCCAGAGTTATGAACACCTCAGCTAGCTCTAAATGATGCAATGTGACTGCACAGTGCAGTGCCATACTCTGAATGCAGATTTATGCTACGTTAGACCTTGGAAGCAGCATAAGTACAATAAGGTAACCCCTGGCAGGCATAGGCACAGCACAAAGGTGCCTCCATTCCAGAACTAGCTGGGACACAGCCTCTGCCTGGCATTGTACTGTGCTGTGCTGTGCAAATATAAATTATGCATTCTCATGTGAGGAACTCCTCAGGAGGGCACTTTTGTTCAGCTCTGTTTCTGAGGATGAATAATGCACAGAATATACTCTTTGTGCTCATGAGCTTTAAAGCTGTAGCAGGAATTTCCTCAGACTTCAAACACCAGGAGCAGCTGACCTAAGGACAGCCCCTCCCTTTTCCTTTTGTCCCCAGGTTCTAAAATATCTAAGTCAGCTCCTGTTGTCTTTTTCTGTAATTTCAAATCTGGACCTGAAATGCAGGCCAGAGCAACTTAGTGTACATCTTGGTGCATTTGAGATTTTATTGATGTTAAAATCATTGATAAACCTAATGAAAAGAAAGCACCTATACATCCCTGAAGAAAGATTTGAAATTTGTAAGTACTAAGCCTTTGCTAATTTAAGAGTGTTGATAAGCATTCCATAATTATATATTGACAATAAAAGCATTATTATTTAAATTACTACACTATTTAAGTATAGAGAACTAAAAAAGCCCCATTTTTTATCTAGAAATGAAACATGAAAAAAAATGTAAGAGAAGTTACACATTGAATATTTGCAGCAGTAAAATAAAAACTTTACTAAAGACTTCTATGTATTGTATTTTCAAGACTGCACATTTTTTCGTTAAAGGCAATAATTTCTTGACAACAATATATTAGTTTAACTGGATGGATAGTACAGTTAAGTGTCTCATTAAATGACAGTCTATTGTATATTCTATCAGCCAAAGGTGAGATTCATTTATCTAACTAGACACATTCATGAGGAATCTGTCACTAGGTGATGATTTAGACCTCAGAGGTTTGGTATTTAGGCTATCATCTTTAGGCCAGGGAGAGATTAGGTAGCTTCTTCTGCAGAATGCTGCAAATCCTTCAGCTGAGGAAGGACCTTCCACACCCAGCAGAAAGGACTGGCTTATCCCAGGTTAAGTGTAAGAGTGATGAAGCATGGGAACAGATTGCTCAGAGAAGCTGTGGATGCCCCATCCCCAGCAGTGATCAATGCCAGCTTGGATGGGGCTTTAACAACTTAGTCTAGTGGAAGGTGTCCCTGACCATGGTAGATTAGAGGATCTTAAGGTTCCTTCCAACCCAATCTGTTCTACTTCCATTCTAGCTTAGTCTAGTCTAGTCTAGTCTAGACTAGTCTATTCTCTATTATTCATGCTCTAGAGAACGAGTAAGTGTCTAAAATAACTCACAAAGATTCTAAGTTTCCACATTTTTATACCAGCTTTCCCTGGAGGAGTCTCAGTCTCTTCTTTCCCCTCCTAAGGCAGTATCCTAAGTAGTAGAGTATTTTGAAGACTGAACTTTCCTGTTCTACTTTTGAAAGCCTCTTTACCTCTGTAACCTGTGATATAAGAGACATTGACCCAGAGAGGAGCAGCAAAGAGAGGACAGGTGGTTGTATGGTCTGAGTGTAAAAAGAACTTCTATACTACTTGACACTGTCTGAAATGAAGGGTCCTTAGTGAACAGGCATCAGAAACCAGATCTGCATGTGAGTGAACCTGTGGCAGTAGTGTCAGAAGACTCTCAAGAGAATAACAATGACTATAGCAGCTACTCAGGCAATAAATATGCACTCTAGAAGAAAATACACAAAGAAGGAAGCACTCAAGCCAGAAAATCTATTACTTACTACCTATGTGATACATTCAGGTTCATAAGTTCAATCACCTAATTGCAGTAATTAAGTGTATATGCATTGCAGATAAAACAGTCATGCCAAGTTAAATAAATACAAATAGTTAATACAAAGCACCTGAAGTCAAAGGCAAACATGCAGAAAATTGAAAATCTGGGTGAATGCTATGAATAAAGCAATGCCTTTTAATAGAACCATTAAATGTGAACTGTAATTGCAGACAATGAGGGCAAAATGCTTGAACTTTGCTAGAATTATTCCAGGGATATGTAAAGACACAGAGCTCAGGCTGGGTAAAAGGTAATTCACCAGGAGTAGATCACGACTGCTGAGCACAGACCCACTGACTCAGAAACCCACTGACTCACAAGAAGAGAAAAATTGAGCAAGGGGATGAATTAGCAATAGGAGTGAGGGAATCATTCAGCCAATAGAATAAGATAAATGTTTGGCCATTAATTCCGTTGTTTTGAAAAATGTATAAATAGTGAAAAATTTTTAACAACCTTAGGACCAACTGCTACCAGGAAGCCTGGGGTGAAGAATGGCTAACCATCTTCTGGTGACCTCTCTTTCTCTCCCCTGTCTCTCTGTCCTTCTCCCCCCCTTACCCCTTCTACTTTTATATTTCTTTTTATCTCTCCACCTCACATTTAATGTTAAATAAAATCCATACTTTTAGCTTCAGTATGTGGCCTTGTTTGCCCCTTAATTTGGGCAGAGGTATCTCTCAATTGTATCTCATCAGGATACTTTACAGGTTTAAAATTGAATGTAGCATTTGAGAAGAAGCTGTTTGTGAAGAAATTGTACTTTCTTGAATATATTGGTACAAGGCTGTATATCTGAGTATAATGGTAATTATAAACAAACACTCCACTAACTGACATGCACAAATTTTGTGGATCAGACCTTAGAGTATTTCTAATGGAATCAGAATCTGTTGCTTAAGGGAGAAGAACATCAGGGTTTTTCCAGCAAAATTGCATTTTATGCTTACCCTAATTAGTCTAAAAATTCATATAGATCTTAGCATCTTGAGGTGTGATGTAGAGAGATATATATACATATATATATATCTATATATATATATATATACACGTCTTCACATATACTATATATAATATAGGAGTATGTGGTGTGTCTAGGTCTCTCTGTACCTGTATTCAGGTTATTTAATGCACATTATTTGCCCATATTCCCCATAGCCAATAAAGTATACACTTTTGGTAACTGACAATGGAAAGATATGAAATATTACAATTTCTTATGTCATTCATTATAATAATTTCTTCTTATTATTCATAATAAATTCAGTTTATACTATAGAGCACTGTTACTGACAGTCTGCTTAGAGCAATGGCAACAGGCCCAGCAGTGTCCTATAGAAAGCAATGGAAAAGAACTTACATTATATGGACAATTTCCTAAAAACAACTTTCCAGTATATCACAGTACAGAAAGGGGTATCTTGATAACTACATCACAGATTAACACCACTACAGTCCCCAAACACTACTTAAATCTCCCCAAACTCCTTGACATCATCTTCAAATGAGGGTGACATGACCATGTAATTTTATAACCCCACAAAAAATTCATCTTGATCCTTCTGTGGCTCACAAATCCCCCTCCTGCCATCTCAGCTTTTTCTCTGGGCAGATGGAAGGGAGAAAGCATTCTTAGACATTTTAAGGTTGATTTCTTAGTCTTGTGTCTCCATCAAAATAATGCTCAAAATTTTAATCAGTAGAGCTTTCATAGCTGAGGGTGTGAAAAAATCTCACTCCTTACTGACACTGTTATGTTAGAAAAATACTTTATGGAGAGACAGTTATGCTGACAGAGTCGTTGTCATACTTAGTTTATGTCATTGAGAGGATTAGTGAGACCATGATGGCAGAAAAGCACTTTCTGCTGCCGTGCCCTGTGTGTACGCTGGGGGCTCTGCTGACAAAGCGCTTGGTGTAACCAAGCCAGTCACTGAAGGCATCAGCTCAGATTTGTGAATATCTCTCCTCTGCCCACATTTGGTGTGCAATCAGCACCACATAAATTTTAATCTGCTGTGGGTGCTGAAGAGTCTCACACAGCAAAGGTGAAGCATAGAAACTCACAGGATGAAAAAACTGAGACATAGTCTGAGACTAGTTTGCCATCCTACATCCTGTTATTTTTCAAGGATTTTCTCTTCATTCTCTTAATCTATGTACAAGTCTTTGGATGATTTATGCATGATTGTCTCTATATAAAAAGCGAGGAAGATGAAAGAGAAACAAGATACTTTTAGATCTCTAAAAACATGTTTGTGGTACACATTACTGAAAGTGAAAGTTGTCTTTTTTATGTACTTTAGTCATGAAGAAAACACTGAATCTGATATCTTTTATCTAAGGATTGAATTGGCATAGGCATTATAATACATTCTTAGTAGCACCTGAAACACTTTCTACTTTGATTACTGCCAGGACTTGGGACTAGCACTTTCAGTGTCTTCACTTATTTGTGTTGAAAACAAGCTCTCGAAATTCTTGCAGTCACATAATTTACTTTCAAACTTCTGGCTTCCATCTCAATTTTTTGTGATTTTCTTTTTACTTAAATGAAAACTATTAATGGGATTCAATACTTGGGCTCTCCAGACCTCTAAGGAAAATATGCTAGTTGTCCACCACAGTTAAAACACATTATTATTTGCTTTTGACAATCCATTACAATAAAACTCTTTCAATAAACTGATTAACTTAAATACTTCCTGCTTGACATATAAGCATCTTCTGCATCTCTAACAAAGATGCAGTTGAAATGCCTAGGTAAACAGACATACCCTTTCTCTCCAAACTTTCATGTGTTCTTCCCCAGGAATCTGACCCCATACAATTCTGCACAATTTTTCTTTTTTTTTGTAAAACTTTGGGAAAATCAAAGGAATCTATAGATATTAAATATTTAAGATTATACATATAAAAAAATTGATGATCTCCACAACTCCAAATCACTGTTAGTCCTACATTTATGAAATGAATTTAAGTATAGCAATTCTTCTGAACATTCAATTTATGTTTGCATCAACAAGACTTTCATAGGGATTATTTAACTGACTGAAATTAGTTCCTTTCAAACAAAGTATTAACCATAGATTTGAATATCTCAGGTACCTAAATCATCTCAAAATAAAGTTAGATGATGAAGCTTGAAGACAGGCACTCAAAAGACCTCAAATGAGAAGAGGACATTTTGGTTCTAAAGCTGTCAATATGTCCTGCCACTCCTTTTAAACTGGCTTACAACTAACTCCACTCTCAGGACAGCTGAGCAGTAGGGGCCAGTGAAAGTTCAAGGGAAGGAAATGACCCAGAGAAACAAGCACAGACCTGTCCAAAAGCTAGGTAGGTTTCCTTTTATGTTCAGCAGCATTTAAGAGCTTGTCCTAGCAGACCATACCTTAAATGATCTGAACAAAGTCAACTAAGAGCGTCATAGGAAGGTGCCAATTACTGCAGCCAGTTCGTGTAGTTTGCGGTCATTAGGTGAGGGAAGTTCAGCACACAAAAGTATTCTCTTTAGACACAGAGTGGTTTCAATGGCAATATCAGATCTACCTATCCCTTTTGCAGTATTTCATCTCTCAGCAGGATGAACATTTTTCAGATCAGTCTACTTCAAGAACCATTTATATTGCTGTGTGTGTAATGGAAATGCACATGCAACTAAGTTACAAATATACTGCAAATGTGAATTTACAATGTTCTCTATTTCACTTGACACTGGCCTTGAAACCACACACTCAATTCTATAGAGACAATGTATAATCACTAGTAAGCAGCTAAATTTGTTGTTGATGGTAGAAACTGTTTAGCAGAGATTTTTTTGTTCGTTTGTTTTCTGTTTTCTACTCTTAACTATCCAGCTTACCTATACATCACAGATACTTTGTGAGGAAACTCACAAAGTACAGTTAAAAACTGTAGTTCTTAGGTGCAGATATCAAAAGGAAATGTTTTTCACTGAGAGTAATCAGCAAACTTATTTTTGAAGCTTTGGACTGTGTTGCTTAGAAGAGATGAGAGGAAGATTTAGATTGCAAGCCAGTACTAAAACCTGTTTTTGCTAGACAGCAAAGGTAAACACCTGTGAGCCAATTCAATGCACAGATGCAAATCAGAATGCATATGAATTTCTTTGTTATGTTGAGTCTCAAAGGGGATTCATTAGAGCTCAATTAAGAAACAGCTTGATGTAAATTTTCTTCTTCCATTTACTTGCTTATGTTTTTCACATTAGCTGCAAAGGAGAAAAAGAGGTATCTGTGAATTCTTGAAACTATGCCAGTCTCCCTTTGACCATTTCATTTTAGACAGCTTTCTGTTTATTTTTCTCTTGTGTGTTTTTCTTGTAAGTGTGTACTTTACCTACTAGATCTTTATGGCAGTTTGTTAAAAACAAAATCACAACCATCAAATTATTCCAAAACTCAGACCTTGGTGAGGTATATGAGTATAACATAGTAAGCAAAAATGAATTATTTTGAGACTTTGTGGAATGCACAGCAACAGAAGAATAGAAAAGCTTTTTTTTGGTCTTAATTTTAATGGTGAACACAAGCATAATTGCAGATAAGAAACGATTAATCAAAGTGAAGTAAATTTGGATGCTTGAGAAGTGTGATGGTTTTGGTCATTTATATTTTCTGTCATTTATCTTTAGTGACCTCTTAAGAAAGCAGCAGCTCAGTGCCTTTAAGACAGGGTGGTGAAAACTGGCTGTAATTACAGGTGACAAGTGTTATTTGCTTTACTTTGTCCTGAAGTATTTGAACTGTAGCTTGCAATTAAAGGTTCTGAATAGTAATTAACTTTTACCTTGACTGTTGGTGTGAAACCTTAAGTCAATATACTACAACAAAAGAGTTTAATAAGGATACAAAGACCTTTATTATTACCAAAGCCAAATTAACCCGGGGGGGAAAAAGTCAGAAAAGCTTCTATAAAACAGTAAACTGACAGCATTGAATATAATTGTTTCTCTTAATCTTCAAAAATTGGATTTTTTCTTCAGAGCTAATTTATATGCACATCAGATGGGATATTATTCAGTGTAAATATAAGAAAATTAAGTTTTGATGAGAGTTTATGCACCTGAGGGGTTAAAGAAAAAGTTTGAGACACAGTTTTGTAGTGGACACAGAACCGCCATAACCTTTTTTTTCAGAAACAAAACATTTGGTCTGACTGCTGATTTGTCAGAGTTACAGAGTGAGGAAGTATTCTAAATGGGAATTCTGAGTTTTACACACAAGCATGTAATGTTAACAAATTAATGGGCACAGATATTTGTAGAAAATTAATCCTGTCAAAAAAGGCATAAAAACCTTAATCCAAATATACCACAAATATGCAATTTAAATACAGGGTGAATGCACAGATGTACTGTAAAGTGAGTCCAGGAGACCAGCAAGAGTCGTATCTCCTGGGCATTCAATTAATCCTGCCTGTTCCATCATTTTCCACTTCTTATTTAAGCTGCCATAAAAAACTGAACTTTCCATTAGTGTTGAGGAAGACAGTAGTAATAGAAAGAGATTTATATCCTCAATTTAATATGCTGTACTACTTTCTATAGTCTGTTCATTATTAGAGTGTAGGTAGGTCATCCAATCATTATCACTCAAGCACCCATAACAATTTCAGAGAACCATGTTCAAGTAAGTCTGCTCCTACTGAATGAAATTATTTAGTTTACTCTTAACTAGACACTGATGGGAAGATACAATGCAAGCAGATCAATGGGGTTTAGTATTGTTGTTCAAGATAGTAAACTATGTTCTGTACGTTAGAACAGCATAAAAATGATAGGTTCTTTAAAGGAAAAAAATATTTCTATTACAGTCATCATATTTTGAAATTCCAAGGGCAGATTAAACTTAGGCTTAGGTCTTACTTTCCGGGTCTGAAGGATTTTTGAAGTGTCCACTTTTCATTAAGGACAAAAGAATGCTATGAAGAAAAGGGAAAACAATCTCCCTTTATTATGCCCAGTTTCTAATCCACACAACACTAAAGAAGGTACTAAAAACCTGTACTAAGGCCAGCCAATGCAGTGGTGTCTGCCAGGGTCCTTACATATTTGGAAGTAGTAGTCTTGAGTTTCAGTGGATTTGTCAGTGAAGCAACAAGCCTGACAGCTCTTAGTAGTCTTGTCACAAGACTTTTCACTCAAGTGTGGCCTCCTTTCAACTGTGCATAAGCCCTGAATTAAGCAGGAAAGAGTTATTGATATAATTTTCCAGTTGAACAAATTAGTCTTATAGCTCACTTTCCTTGTAATCATTCTCTCTGACTTGCATGTGAGGACCATTGCATGATGTAATTTGTCTTGTTTTGCTCTGATCCTTACTTTATTTCCTGGATGGGCCTTTCTGATTTGTGTTCAATTAAGCCACAAACTCCTTGAAAGATAAAACAGGTTTTTGAATCACAGATTCATAAGATTATTTACTTGGAAAGGACCTCTGGAGGACATTTTCTCAAAAAATCCAACTCAAAGAAGGACCACATTTTCCCAAGTGATAGTAAGACAACTGTTTTTTACAGTAGCTCTTCCCAAATTTATTATGGCATCTTCCATAATAGAATCCTGATTGTGATTTCTCCCTGTGTTAGGTTAGTTCATCTACTGGGTGGGAAGGAGAGGAATAACTGAATTCTCGAAAATCTTTAAAATTATTATAAAATATGTTGTTGAAACTGCAGAGATAAAATTAAGGTACAAAATTTTGTAGGCAGTTGTGTATAATTTTTTTTTTTTTAAGCAGTTATGAGGACAACATAGTTTTGATCAGCTTTAATTCTCATTATTGATCTACAGCTGACTACAGACTATTTTTTAAGAGGGCTGTGGAGCAACCTCTCATAATCTGAGTCTCACCTTCCTTCCAAGTGGAATGGGGTTGAAGCTGAGTAAGGTAGCTTGGACTAATTTTCCAGTGTTTTAGTGAAAAGGGATCGTTTTTAGGTTTTTAGTGTGCTTGGAAAAAAATCTAGCATAATTATTATCTTCCAGATTCCCAGCTCTTCTCCAAACAAGATTGAAACATCTGTAAGTTTTTTCAAGCTGTGAAATGAAGTCTTAAGAATATCAGCATAAGTTCCCTTCAGAGGAGAGGATGTCTGCAGGAGGCACATACAATGCTAATTTAAAAACTATCAAGCAGGAGTCTTGAAAGATATCAATGCCAAAGACTTTAAACTAAGATGAGGAAGTAATACAATGAAACTATAGGGCGATTATAAGGAAAAAGAAGAGACAAACTTGTATCTTCTAGAATGGTCTGTGGAGTTTTGTTTTGGTTTTTTGTTTGTTTTGTTTGTTTGTTTGTTTTGTTGGTGGGTTTTTTTTTTTTTTTTCCTTTTAATTGGGCCATTGAATCAAGTGCTGTGCACTTGCTAGCAGTAAAAAAAATCAGATGCTGACTATAACCATCTGCTACAAAACAGCTGCAGGTACTTACTGTACTTTAGTTGTTGTGGTGCATAAAAAGTGGTGACTATCTAGCATAAAGAATAAAAGATTCACTTTCCTATCTACTTCAAACTGAACAAGAAATTCAAAAGATGAATTGATAAAATAAATTTCATTTTTTGATAATTTTAAATAAAAAAGGAAAGAAGTATTTTTGCTTTTGATTCAACAGATACAAGATGTTGTCAAGCACAAATGCCATGAGATACAAATAAGGAGTTCTAGGCAAAGTGATTGAGAAGTTTCTTGTAAAGTAATTGAGAAGGTCTCCATATTTAATGCTTCTTGTAATCTTGGATCTGTAATTAACAGTATCTCAATTTAGATTGCATTACAAGGAAGTTTTTTTCTGCAAAAGAGGTAGTTTTAATAACAGTTTTGATTATGTTTTATTTTTAATTCTACTATAATTTTTGTCTTAAGGATGATTTTGTGTAGTGTGAGCTGATGCTCTGATTTCAATTCATAGGGACTTGCTAGCCAATGACTGCACAACAGTAACACAAACACTGTGCACTGTAGGGACATTAAATGTAATGAGTTCAATTTTAAACCAGCTGGTTTGTGTTCACCTTTATGGAGAAAATAAGACAACTCTCAATGTGGGCATGCTGCAAAGATTTAGACACCTACATTTAGATGTCCATTAGTAAGCTAGTGTCCAAGATACAACTGTATTTTTAGAAGATTTTAGTTTTGATTCAGATGCCCATTCAAAGGCTCTCAGTGCCTTTTGATATGTCAGACACACTGACAAACCTTACACAAGGTCTACAGAAGTCCCATGTCCTTTGCAGGAGTAAAGGATTAATAGAATAAAGTGTGGTATTTCAAATGGGGTCAGTCATCAATGTCTTTTCCACTGCTTTACAGCCAGTAGTCTACAGAATGATCTAACGATGATGAAATACCAGCTCCCTCTGTAATAGAAAGGCTTGAGTGAACAATAACTTTAGATTAAGATTTGAGTGCCTGTACACAGGCACCAAGTACCATTTTGAATATTCCCATGCCTTTCGGCTATCTACACAGGGCCAGCTGATATGAGATCTATGGATAGCTCATGAGCTTTTAAAGTGTCTAGGAGGACTATCCCAAAGAATCTCAAATGGCACTTGAAGTCTGTTTGGTCAACTGAATTTGACCCTAAAAATATATGGTTTTCATTTACATAAAATCTTTCAATACTTGTATTTTGGGGTTAATATCACAGAATCACAGAATCTCCTGAATTCTAAGGGACCCACAAGGATCATCGAGTCCAACTCCTGCCCTGCACAGAACATCCCAGGAATCACACCATGTGCCTGAGAGCATTTTCCAAACGCCTCTTGAGCTCTGTCAGGCTGGTGCTGTGACCACTGCCCTGGGGAGCCTGTTCCAGGGCCCAACCCTCTGGGGGCAGAAACTTTTCCTAATATCCAACCCAAACCTCCCCTGACACAACTCCAGGCCATTCCCTCAGTCCTGTCACTGGTCACTGCAGAGAAGAGATCAGTGTCTGCCCCTTCTCTTCCCCTCATGAGGAAGCTGTAACTGCAGTGGGGTCTCCCCTCAGTCTCCTCCTGGCTGAACAGCCCTTCATCCTCATGGCCCTCCCTTGGACACTCTCCAAGACCTTAATGTCTTTTTTACATTGTGGTGCCCAAAACACTATTCAAGGTAAGGCTGTACCAGGGCAGAGTAGATTGGGACAATCACCTCCTTCAACAAGCTGGCGATGCTGTGCCTGAATATGCTACTGCATTACACAGAATATATTCTTTATATGTTAATACAAATTTATTTTATGTGTAAGGGTGTTCCATACTGATTAAAGGGAATTAATGTTGATAGGAAATAAAATACACTTGGGTATAGATATGACTAAGCATAATAAAATGTTCATTCATAGACAAGTGAGTGTAATGCAGTATATAAAACAGAATTTCAAATGAAATGAATAAAAAACACTTGAAAATGAACAAAATATTCTCATAGTTTATAATTTATGTCAAAATGTTTTTACCTTTTTTCACATGGTCATTAACTGCTTATATATATATTTATGTGTGTGTGTATTTATATAAATATATCTACTATGAAAATATATTGAAAAATCATTATGGTAACAGTTTATGAATCCATTTGATCTACTAATCTACTAATATAGATGAAGGAAGATGAGGGTCATGGTTGCCTTCTAAAGGTCTTATGAATGGGCTGTAAGACTGTTTTTCCTCTCTCCTACATTGCAGTAATTCAGGAATCACTTTATGTAAAAGTCATTATAAGGGTTTGACGCAAGGGAACGTGACAGGGAAATTCTGGACTTCAAAGTCATTTCACTTCATTGAACAATACTTCACTATTTTGCTGAGGTGAAAACATTTTTTGTGTCATACCAAACTCCATTTCTTATGGAATTGAAAGGCATCTTCACAATAAGTCCAGCTACATGTCCCAGCTACTCACAGTTTTCTAAACAAACAGAGTGAATGACACAAATTTGACTTTCCTCTGAATTGTCCTTATAGTTAACTAAAGAGAAATGATAATCATAAAAAAATCTATACTTCATTGACTTGTGTCAAACACAAATGTGGTTAACGTTCTCAACCACAGAATCACAGAAATATTGAGGTTGCAAGGGGCCTCTGAATGTGATCTTGTGTAATCTCCCTGCTCAGTCAGGGTCACCTAAAGCCAATTGTCCAAGACTTCATAACCAGAGTCACAGACAGAAATAAAAATCTTATAAATACTTTTCCCTTACCACCTGAGATCTACTTTTGTGTTTGGAAAATCCTGTAGGACTTTTATTTTGTTTGGGGTTTTTTTCTCATATTTTGATATTGTGACTGCAGTAAGGATCATGTTTTATAGAATTACCAATTTGAAGTTTCACTGAAGAGCAATATGAAAATCCACTTTCCCCCAAAACATCAGTTCAACTTATTGAGTTCCAAAACACTTCTCTCAGCCCTTCTGCTGTTTTCCAAGTTTTCTCTGGCACCACAAATAAATTTTTAGTGATGACCACTTAACAAAAATGTCAAAATACAATGAAACAAAAACATTAAAAAGAAGCCCTAAAACATAAGGCCAAATCCCATGTGATATTCATGTTTGTTTTCAGACTAATTTTTCATTCTTTTTTCAGAATTGTAATCACTTCATCTGTATAATGAGATCTATGGGGATTTTAACAGGAAATATTTCCCTCATGTCAATCTATTTCTTGCACAATTGTTAAAACAGTACAAAAGTCCATCTCATAATATAGTGAGTATAGAACAAAATAATTATTAGTTTCCAGTACTTTATGAATTCACATGAATGCCAATCTTTCTGCTAACCCTCCTTACTTTGATATAAGAATACAGTTCAGTTTCCATGAAGTCTGTAAGAAAAATCACAGATTTCATAGTTGCAGAAATGCACTTCTAAACATGGGATCCGGTGTGATATGATATGGATGCATTTTACATCTTTGAAACCCTTAGTACCTTAAAAGAGACCATTAATGTCTTAGCACCAAGTCACAAAGAGCACCTATTTAACTGATCAGCTTCCATCAAACCTCCAGAGAAAACATTGTGAAATACCTGCATGTGTATTTGTGTATCTGTGTGAAGATGAGCAGGTATACAATAACAATTTAGCCTAACACTGATCTTGGTCCCTTACTTCATCAAGAAAACCAGAATAGCTCCTCTACATTTACTTGTGACACTTCATCTAGAGTAGGACTAATCAAAGGAGGTGCAGGAGCAGCAAATCCAAGGCTATTTCTTACCTCATGACCTCTGTATAATCAGTGATCTGTAGGATCCAAGCAAGTGGTTCACTAAGCAGTTTGTGTTCACATACAGGCAATGAAACAATTGAAATGGAAAAATGCAAAAACAAAATTTAGCATCCCATGCTAAGTTTAGTTTTTTTCATATGATGTAGATGAAAACCATTTTTCCAACATTGCACAGGATAATTTTTTGTATTTTTAGAACAGTAGTTAGCTTTCTGATTAAGAAAGGCTGTGCTTGAGGGGCACTGGTCTAACAATTGTAGTGTAGTGTTTCTGTAGTGCTATCTTCTAATCTCTTATGACCTTTCTGTTGAGAGAATTGCATCATGAAATTTTCATACTGTGAATCCCTTGATGTATAGCTTTTATAGGAAAGATCTTGCATTTCTGCACCATTTTTACATGTTTAGTTTACTAGAGGCTCTGTTTTGTTCATAACCTCTGCTCAGATGATAGCAACTCATTGACAGTTGCACGTCTCTCTGCAGACTCCTTCACCTCCTCTGATTTGTCTACAGGAGTGTAAGGAGCATACTGAATTATTCAAACAGTACAATCTAACACATATGAGCAAGCTGCATAAATGGCAAGTGTGCATAACTTCATTCATTACCCGAGAAACAACAGAAGAAAATATGCTGTACACTGTGAAATTACTTTCCTCCCATGTTGTGTAAGACAGAGAAAACATCCAGCAGAATACATATCTTGACTGAGTAGAAAAGGAAGTAAGCTAAACAACCAAGGAAAATATAGCTGGAACTTTTATGTATTATATTACATCCTCTTTCCCATCTCTGTATGCCCTTGTGAATCAAGGTCTTGCAGAATACTGACTAAAATTACTTTATAAAAGTTATAATTATGAGTGCTGAGCTAAGGGGAAAATGAAATGAATTGCATGATGATAACAAAGGTTATGACTATCATAAATTATTATCTCAGTAGGACTGAGCCATGTAGGATCCAAGTTTAAAACCTAAAGAACCTATATTGTTATTTAACAACAGTGTCAGAATACTTCACTGCCCCTCTTCATAACTAAAGGCCCCAAAGCATTATTAACTATCCTAATGGCTAGGAAACCCACATGGGAGGCACTCCTTTAAACTACTATGGGTGTTTTAAAATCAATGACTCTTAAATGTAGAACACAAAACATGGAGCATAATCCAGGAGTCCACAGGCTGGCAAAATGTTTTAAGCACTACACTGTGAACTGAAGACCCCTTTTATGCTGCAAATCTCTTCTGCTTAGCATTTGAATGCTGCATTTTCTACAGGAAGTCTTCTCCATGCTTGCCTCTCCTTTATAATCTTTCAAACTGAGTGTGGGGTAGACGAAAGAGGACATTATTTGGGTGAATTTGAGTTTCACAGGAACACAAGAAATCCTCTCTCAAGACAAACCAAAGGTTCTTTGTGACCTGTGTTTTAATCCAAGAGCATTAGGAGTTTTCATTTAGAAAGACTGTACAAATCAGCCCATTTTGTGCAACTAGAGGATTCCCCTGAACTCCCCCAGGATCGCTCTGTTGCATTAAAGGTGCTGGAGGACACTTCCTTGCCTAAATGCTGCAAAGAGCAGCAGTTGTTGATGAAGGCCACTTTGTTCAGAACCTCTAGTAACACACTGACATTACTAAAGCCAGCCTGAATGTTGTCTTAGATATGATCTAGCAGACACCTCTATGACAGATCCTTCTTTCAAGAATTAAAAACTCTGAAACAGCCACATAGAATATTCAGGTAGAACAACTTTAGTGTGGCTAGAAGTGTATTATGGAGCATCCTATATTTTGCATTATATTCTCCTTTGTTTTCTGTTGTTACCTTTTAATATATTTTGAGAGGTAGCAGTGAGTTCATTTTAGACTCAGATTATTCAAGCCAGCATAGGCAAGTTAAGGAACATAAACACTGGAAGAAGCCTTTGTCTAAAAAGTCACAATAGGAGGTTAAAAAGACAGAGAAATGAGAGGGAAAGGAGAATAGTAAATTCAAACATGTTTCTGAAAATTCAACAACAAAAGTAAAATGTTCCTTCTGCAGCCATTTCAAGTGATTTGCAAGTACATCAAAAACACTTATACTACAATGAAGCCAGTTGAAATAATGAGAGATGTACCTTCACCTTGTAACATGTTCTAAAGTGGGCAGATGTACTGTGTCATTGTCATGTAATCATCTCAGGTTTAGTTTCATTTTCAGCATTAATTTCACTAAGAGATACTCTCCAGTATAGTGTTCTACACATAATGAGATGTGAGGACAGGGTAGCAGTTCTAACAAAATGTGACACTTCTGCAGGCTGCTCAGCAGAACTTGTTCTGTGAAGACACTTACCAGTATCCTCTTCTAATAGAGTGTGTCACATTCCTGACAAATCAAGGATGCCTTCTGTTAGAAAAGAAGTGTTTGAGTGCTGGAAGGTTGTACCACATATGACAGGGCAACTCTGTGGGCGATGTGACTGCTTTCATTTACTAAGTCCCTTGTCTCAAACTGACCTTCAAGTTCTTCAACAAGTTATTTCAGTTCCAGTAAATTTTTAGAAACATTTGTTTGTCATTATTGATATAATGGTGCATATTCTCAAGCATTTACCCTTTTATTAAACACAGTCAAGATTTTTTGTTATTTTTATTTCTGTCAAACACGTCATAAATGCAAGTAGGCTTGGAACTTTGCTTTTTTGACTGGAAAGGCACTACATTTACAAAAAAAGTTTATTTGTTTGGAAATACATGTGTCATTTTGTTATTAGTTCTGAACTAGTGAAGGTATCTGAATATATCAGCGTTGTACAGCTTGCAAAAGAAATTAGCCCTACAAAGTTGTGCTGTGCTCTCAGTTGTCCAAAGCTGCTAAAAGCTGAGAGATAGAACTGTGGGCTGGCCTGTGAAAGAGATTAAAAACTACATTGTCAAGCTGCTATTCTATGTAAAGTGAAGATAAACATATATTAAAGTCGGGGATTTTGGTTACAAGCAATCATTAATTTGAATGAAATAAATGTGGAGGATGCACTTTATTTTTTAGTGCATAATTCACTGGATGTTCTCAAACTGTTCAAGAAAAAAAATTAAAGTTGTATAAATTATTTTTTCCAAGGAATGGGAAGAAAAAAATTAACAAATTCTTACATTTTGTTCATGGTTTTCATATTTTCTCTAGCTCTGAGGAATTATAATGCTGGTTTCTGCAATTGCATTATTCTCCTGAGTGATCCAGTTAGTCTGACAATAGTCTTCTAACTCTTTGTGATTGCACTGGCAGTAGATGTTTTGCTGATTCAGTATATGTGTGCCCATATCTGTATTTGAGACACATATATATCCAAGAAAGAGTCTGTTTAAAATTGAGGTTTGATAAATCCTTAAAAAGATAAGCTACTGAAAACAAAGTAGGTTTAAAGATAAAATGAAAACAAGTTTCTACAGTTAACGTAGTATTTCTGTTTTGTTCTACTTTGCTATGGCTGAAATATGAATATTGGTCTGAGGCAGTAGCAAGCATTTGTAGCAAGCATTGATGTAAGCATAAAATTTTTTTTTTAACTGTTCTAACTTTATTTTCAGATACTCATAAGGAAAACATTTATGGACTGAGGATGAGAACACAGACCACTAATTACAAAAATGCCATTTTTTTTTGGTTTTGTGGCTTTTTTACTTAATTTAGTGCAAATATTTTTACTGCTTTTTCTTCCTACAAACAACAAAGAGAGGTCCACTAGTTGATTTCCTTGTGTATTCAAATTTTGTACTTAATAGTATCAAATTATGGATAAATATGACATCTAAATTCAGAGCAACACTCTTCAGAAGCATTTAGCTTTTCTCCTTAATTCCTGGTGATTTTTCCTCTTACTTTGTAAAGAATAATACTGTGATGTTAAAGTTTCCATCTGCATTTCCTACCCATCAAAACCTGGGCTCAATATAATGAAGTATTTAAAAACAGTCAAACAGTGGAAACATTCTTTTAACTTGATCAGAGTAGAAGTAGGTAATCTTTATGCAAATTCCCTTGCTTATTTAGCATTACACTTAAGGAGAGTGGAGCTTACACTTGGTTTCTGAGAAGAAGCAAACAAAAGTCAGGAGAAGTAGCATAGCTGAATGTGAAGAGGTGTTTACATAAGTTCGTAAAGTAATTTTGTTTTACAGTGTCTCAAAAAGCAGGATTCAGTTTCCTAAATGTAGACTTGCAGAGCTCTGTCAAGTACTCATCTGCTGCTCCTCTCCTTAAATTATTCTAGATCCATGTAAATATCTGGAAAAATATTAGAGCATCTTTAATGACATTAGTTACCCACTTTTAAAGAACCAAACTGCTTTTTTCTGAGTTGGAAATAAATGCTGAATATATGAGAAATATGTCAATAATGAAAGTGCAAGAAAGAAAAACATCTGTAAAGATTAATCAAAACATTCTGCTTCAGTTATTTCTAAAACATTTCTTCTCGGTTTTGGCTTTTATTTCTTATTTCATAAATTCATTTATGTTTTAATATTAAAAGTATTTTTCTTCTGAAGACCAGAAAATAGATTTTAAAAAGCTATAAAAACTTTAACAGTCATAAATTTATTTTTACCCAGAAAATTCAGTGACAATTTTACTAAGACATTGTTTCAATAAATCATGGCTTTCTAAATTGAAAAATTTAACATGAAAGTTTGTGACTAATTCCATTTATGATATTTCTTTCAGATGTCACAATATACAGTACTTCTATGAGATGCAAAGAAGGAATTTCTCTGTCATTGAGTTGGTATTTGCTATATTAATATAGACATCAGCTGCTTCTCATAAATTTCAGTGTACTTTGTGGGAAATACCCACTTGTAACATGATATTTTTAATGGAATAGTTATTATTACTTAATTTTTTAATTATAAAAAGAAAACATTTCTTTGTTTCTTTGTTTTCCCCCTAAAACCAGGTGCTTTCTTCTTGGCTCCTGCACTGCTTTTCTAATTACTGTGAGTAGAGGAACGCTCTGATACAATTCTTTCCTAGGCAATTTTTGGTTTTTTTGTATTTGCCTTCTGTAGTTCTCTATAAAAAGTTGTTTGACCTTTCCTGACAGGAAATACTTTCTTTCAACATACCAGGAAGTGAGTAATTGAAATAAATCTGTGTGTTCTCAGTACACATTACAATTGTCATAGTTCCTTTGAAAGTCTTGGTGTTTCAAGATTTGTGTTGATTATCTTGCTTCTTATCCTTTCTTTTGCACTATCTGGGGGGAAAAAAAGTAAATTGTGGAACTCAGCCTTACTATGACTGAAACTTTCTCCCCAAAATATCTCAAAGCTGACCCATATTATTACCTACTCTGTGTACAAGAGTGTTCTAAGCTCCTGAATAGAACATTGTAAATTCTCTGTGGAGTCATCTTCCCAGTTCCAAATCCACTGACATTCTAAGTAGTCATATATATTAACCAAAACTTCACTGCCTCATGCTTTTTTCACATGGAAACCAAACATGGAGACACAGGACTTAGTGTACCTGAGACCTAAATAGCTTTGACAACCTAGATAAGGAAACACTGTTCACCATTAGAAGCATTTTCTTATTTTGTTACAGTAGCAGCATTATTTCCAAGTATCTATCAAATATTTTGCATTTTTCAAATATTATAGTGCAATATTATTGTTTCCATTTTTCAGACAGAGGGCTGGGGTCAAGAAGAGGTAAATGGCTCCTTCCAGATAGCTGAGCCAGCTGTGGCAATCTCTGTCACCTTCATCATGTGCCCCAGGAAGCCATCCTCGTTCCCTTCAGAGAACTTTACTTCAATTCTTTCCCTTTTAGTTCCTTTCTAAAATGAGCTGGACATTTCTTCATGGGAATTGCTCCTACCTCTGAAGGGCTGAAGCACCAGCCCTTCCTGCTCCCAGGCCTCCCAAGAATATTCCTCAGTACCCTGAGTGCCCTGAGCCTCCAGTGTGACCAAATAATCTCCCAAGCTTTAGAATTTGAATTCTGCTCAGACTGTTGTATCAGCACAGCCACTAAGGCCTGGTGAGGAGTGGAGGAACAATGGGAACAATGTCAGGCCAAGGACTCCAGTGACTCCCCGTGCACCAGGAGGCTCTGCTTGGCCCTGGAGTTGATGAGAATGGTAGCAGTCCCCATAAGAGGTGCTGCGATGTACAACTACCTCACAAAGTGTCAGAGAATGATGTGTCAGATGTTCAGAGTACCACACACCAAGCAGAGTCTGAAGGCAGGAAAACATCTCATAGGAAGATATGAGATACAGGAAACATGCAGATATTAATTTGCCTCTGGTGTTTAACTTGAGATGTTCTGTCTGCATGAAGTAAGTCTACTTTATTTTCCAACCTAAAAAATGTGCAGAAGGGAGAACCTACCAGTGGAGTTGCTATAAGACATAACATTTTTGATACCTGAAATACACTGAAATGTATAATCAAACTAAATATTTTTTGGCACTTAGGTGAATAAAATGCCAAAAAATCAAATATACGGGTAGAAGATCATGTCTATATGTAATGCCACTTTCTTAAAAATTAGGTCTATACATGAGTGCATTGCTGAGTTAAATATGATTTTAAAAATGTGTTTTCCTTGAATGCATTATGCAGATTCTATATAGAATTTGATAAATTATTACATAAAGTATACACATTTTAGTGCAGCTCCTTAGAAAGTAAAAGTATGAAAGAGATTTCTTCTAGATTGCTTAATTCTGGAGGTGAGGAGGTTCTTGAAATGAGCTGAAGCATTGACATATCTTCAGATGTCCAAATTGTTACTGATGATTTTATTCCAAAAGTCCATTAGAAAAATACCTTCTCAGATAAGACTATCTTTCCTTAATAATATTTAATTTTTTTTAATTACCCAAGGCATACAATGAACAAAATTGAATTCTTATGTTCTGATCACCTGTTCCAAAGTTATCTGAAAAAGCTCATTCACAGAACAAAGTGGAACTTTCTGAAACACTGGTTCTGCTTTTGCAGTAGCTCTGAAGATCAGACAAAATGTGTCAGGAATTCCTGCTGTATTGAAACCTATAAAATACAGAGACTGATGATGAAATCAAGAAGTTAATGATGCCCACTGATAAGAATTTTCTCCATTTTAATTCTAGTTCAAACTCATGCTTAATCTTGAAAGATGATGAAAAGGACATTCTTTTGCATTTTTCCACAAAATGTTTCTGCATAAGAGGTTTTCATCAGGACTAGCATATTGTAGGGGACTTTGTAACATGAAGCAGAAAAAAGATAGGCTTTTCTTTCAGCTTTATTATCTACTTCAGGAAAAGAGAGAGGGAAATCAAGCTTTTATATTTTATCATTTTTTAACCTGAAAAAGTTTTTGATAGGACTTTGTTCCTGAATCTGAAATAGCTCCTGATCTTTTAGCAGGTTTTAAAAAGGAGAACTTCATTGTATCAGGGCAGTGATCAATATAAGGGATTGGGATCTTTCCATATGCATTCTCAAATAGCTTAAATACGACCTCTGTGGTTACTGGTCTTGCAAACCAGAAAAATAAACTTGCAAATCAGGTTTCTGTTTTCTCTCTCTCTTATGGCAACATATGATATTATGCTGAAAGTTAAATTATTTTACGTATAATAAAAGGCAATTGGCTGTCACCTTAGCCCCTCAGAAGGCTCTCAAGCAGGCATTTTCACCTTGTTTGCAGGGGAGTGGTACGAGGTACAGAGTTTTTACTGCTCCCACTCCTGACAAACAGATGCTTAGGCATGATTTGCCCATGGTTCCTGATACCTTGTTCTTCATGTGCCTCACCAAGGTTTCCTGGAGAATTTAGCCCATAGCCTTTCCAGGTTTTGAAGTGAGTCTGCCTTCTTGTCTGCCCTAAAAAGGAGTGTGAGTGATGTCTGTTTTTTTTTTTTTCCCAGACAGGAAAGGCAGACTTCACTGATGTTTCTGCTTTTGAATGCCTTAGATTGTTAGAGTTTTGCTTTTAAAAGATAAATCAATGTCTTAGACTCATCCTGCATGAAACTGCAAGTCTTTTTCTGTAGATGTAGCAATAATAATTTGTAAGAAGGGCACTCAGAGTTACAATTAAAGGTTCAGATCACTCATTGCCATGAACGCTGTTTGCAATAATTGAAGAACTGCTAATACTTGAAGAGAAAGAAACACACCAGGAGAGGAAAGGTAACTATAACAGTCTTCAAATATTTGACTGAATGATAAGTTTTCTTGAATGCTTACAGTATTCACGATGGGAAAATATATGAAGAACTCTTAATGATTTATCATGGGTTTTAATATTTCAGTCAAACTGATAATTCTGTATTGGCTTCTAATTTCCTTATCAGCTATCTCTCAGACAACTTCATATATGTTTTCTGAAAACAGCTGTAGGAAGAAAACTTCTGAATTACACTTGAAACTGAATTTATGTGTAAAATAAATTGTTGCTGGATATATTAATTTGCATCTAAGTCACATGCTGTAAATAGAACAAGTTTTAATCAATAGGACTTGTCTCAGCACGTACAGTTGTACCTAATCATAAAACTGAGATTAGTATGTGATTCCAATGGATGAAAGGATGCAGTGTTATGTGAACTGCTTGCATTATTTTAAAGCAAAAATACCCCTCTATTATTGACTCTTCTGCCAAAACCTAGCCACTGAGTCTCAAATTCTTGAAAGGGCCTGCTCAGTTGGAAAGCATAGACTAATATTTATTTGAATTAATTAGCCTAGAATTAATTTGAATTAATTTAATTTGAAATCATGAACTTTGAGTTTATGTTCAGTTACAGAGAGATTTATTTTGCAAGCTTTCAATATTTCAATAAGAGACATTTGCTTGAAGAGCCTTGTGCAAACCCCAGGAAGGGGAAGATAGTATGTCTATGTGATAATTCTGCAAACTGCCTTCTTGTTCCACTCACAAAAGTGGGATTTTAACCAGTGCTATTTGCAGTCTACAGTAGACTATCACATGACAGCAGCTCAAATAAAAGACTTCAGTCCTATTTGTTTGCTTCACTCTAAGACTGAGAAATGCAAGAGCAAACACGTAGAGTAGTAAGATAGAATGCTCTGAAAAACACAGATATTTATGGAAAAAGAAATGGGAATAAAACCCAAACAACTACTTCTTTTGTCTAATTACTTTTTACAAATTGCCCTCTTAGTACTAATCTCTCTTGACTTATGTTTTCCATGAAAATAATATGATGGCAGTTTCTGCAGAATAAAAGAAGTAATCTTACATTATATTAAATAAAATTGGCATAGATATATTACAATCAAGTAAACAGTCCATAGAATGCTAGTAATTTTAAATGCATTACATTATTTTTTATTCTTTCATCTCAAAATACACTTGTCAATAAAAGAAAGAACATTGAAATTCCATGAAATGTCTGAAACAGTGTGGCAGAGAAAAGGGCAAAAAGAGTTTTTCATAAATAAAGCAGTTTTATTAATTGAATGATTTTTGGCTATCTTTATTAGTAATTAGATATATAAATATCATTTCAGTATGAATATAAATTATTTAAGCACCTTCATAGCAACAGTTATCATAGTTTTAATAGGTACGCTATATAGAGCACAATATTTATTTAATTAAATATATATATCAACCATGAATCATTAACTCAATATTTAGCATTCACCTTCCTCATTGACTTCAATTAACTAAGGTTTTCAACGATTAAATATTGAACTTCAGTACTGTGCAACTAGTTTTAGCTGTTTCTCTGGTGGGAGTAGCTGCAATATAATCCCTATGGAATAACTGCAATGCAACATCTTCTTTTTGTACTTAATGACCTGTCCTTTCAAAGTCTGAGATGAAGAAACAGGTGACTTAAAAAATGAAGTTTGCTTCTCTCCAGGGGATTTCTGACTCATGTGTGAGAATTACTGCTCTGAAACTTCTGTGTGACTAAATGTTTTCATTATTTATTATGCCTTCTTTAACTTCTTGGTCTTGTGAAATACTGGTTTGTCTTTGAGTTAGAACTTTTCAATTTTGACCTTAACAGCCAGCAGAACATTTGAAGATGCATGATTTTCCTATATGAGCTACACTCTTGAAACATTTTTTGGAGAAAACTTGAGTTGTCTAATATTCATGTTCATCAAGCTCGTGTGCCAGAACACTAAACTAAGATTATATTTTTTTTTTTTTACTTCATATTGGTTTTCTAAATTAATTTCCTAGAAACTGAAATCTCTTGAGCTGTCTTGGCCAAGTCTTGCCTGAATATCATACCAATGTGCATTCAGTGTTCTAGGCTCCCCTGTTTCTGTCCAGAGAGGTGCAGAAGAGGCAAAGGCAGTATTTTCTCTTAGCATAAGGTTTGTGTTCCCTTCAGGCATAGTCTTGGAAAGAATCATCATCAAGCTAAAGAAGGAGCACCTTGAGTATCTTCCCAAAATTAGACGGGATGTTTCTCAGCTGAGCTATCTGAAATGACTGGATAGATATTTTCTTTGCACAAAATGACCAAGTTATCACCTGGCAGTGTCTTGAGTTTCTGTCCAGTAAAGAATGTAACATAGGAAAAAAGAAATTTTGCCATTAGAGATTACACAAACCTCGATCAAGTATACAAATGTTTTTGGTAGAAATCAGATGTAAAAAATGTTGTCAGCTTTGTTGAATTTTTTCATACTTTGTTTTGTTGATGAAACATTTTGGTTACCTATTACTGAAGAGTAAAACCTTGTACTCTCAGCTAATATTAAGATCTAAATCAAACTTTTCAATTTTTTATAGCTCTTTGCAGATCTTCTGATATGATAGATGATATATTTAGCATCAATACAATACTTAATTCAGAGTCAATACTTAGTGGTTTGTATTATAACCACTGTTCAAATTGGAGTACCACCTGGGATATAGAACTTCTTGCAGATTTTACCAAAATGTTGGGGGTTTTATATTTTTAAATTTTACTTTAATGGAGGTAAGAGTTACAGAGGTAGAGTCAGTTAAAATAAATAAGAAAACAGAAACTGTATAGTAAATTATTGTGATTTTGAGTCTAGATATGATTTTAAAAAAACCAATAAATTATTTTATAAATGCCTTTTTTAACTGTGTAAGTATATATGGCACACTTAAATTATCACAAGAACAAGAGATCACTGATTGGCCTGGATTAGAAGTGGCCTAAAGACCATTCTTTTTGCCACTCTGCCATGGTCAGGGACACCTGCCACTAGACCACATTGCTCAAAGATGTCCCTGCTCATAGCAGGGGGTTTGAAACAGACATTATTTAAGGTCTCTCCCAACACAAATCATTCTGTGATTGTATGATTCCATTCTAAAATTTATGAAGTCTTATACCTTTTAAAATACACCAAACATCCACAATCCAGAAATTTTACAGAATGGGAGTACTCTTGATTTAAAGAAATGTGGCCCTTAAAACAAATTCTGATTTGTAAAAGGGAACTTTTAAAAATTGTTTTCTGTTTTGCATTCTGTGTAGACTAGTACAAATAATTTATTTAGTAATAGTTAAGGTAAGATGCTATTAAAAAACCCCATTACTTCAGTGTTTAATACTGGAACTAAATTTAGAAATAATGAAACTAGCCTAAGCTATAGCACTTCATTAAACTTTGGCTCCAAGGAGTCTGAGCTATTCTAGCTTACTTGAAATGAAATTAAAGGAAAATTCAAATTAAAGTTGTTCATATATGTATGTTTGTAGTGAATGATTAATTCTGCTCTATCTATGTAACAACCAGAAGAATAAAAGCATACAATATTCCAAGTAGTTACTAATTCAGCATAATTTGTTCAAAACACTTTGTGGGACAATTTCTTCAAGAGTTTCTGGGACATGTGCTCATTGTGTAATAATCACATATGCTTAACCCCTTTTCTTTCGGAAGGAGTGGTGAGCAGAATGTCTTCCTGGCAAACAATCCAAGACTTAGATTAAAAGACTGAATATTTTTTTTTTAAATTAAGAACATACACAGAAGAGGCCAAGATATAAAGTGAAGACATTTTGGAGTGAGATCAGCAGGGAGATACCAAGATTACTGAGTAGGTTGATCCATGCACCATGGAGGGAAATGCTGAAAAAATGGGGAGTGTTGATCCTACAAGCTAGGGCAGACCTACAAGGCAGGGCAGACCTACAAGGTAGGGCAGACCTACAAGCACCTCATGCAAGAAACTAAAGAAGACAGAGTCAAACTTTTCAGCTGTGCAGATGGAAAGCAAGAGAAAAGAGACACAAGCTGGAAAATAGCATAAGAAAATGAAATAAAATCTTTCTATGTAAGAAAAAATGCCATAAAGGTGGTCAAGCACTGTAACAGGCTTCCTAGAGACTGTGAAACCTGCATCTTCAGATATATTTAAAAATCAACTGAACATGGCCTGCTGGATGTGCTCTGAGTAACTGGTTGGACTACCTGATGTCTGGAGATATTTTCTGACCTCTGTGAGTGTGACTTCATCTTCCATGTAGGAAGAATCTTTGAGAAACATGGGAGATTTTAATTTTATTCCCTTTCCTGTTGCAGAGGGTAAGGAAAACAACTGTGGAAGCATAAGGCCAAAACGAGGCATTGACTACTCTTTGGCTTATGCTTCTAGTCTCTCAAAAGGTAAATAGGACAAATCAGATTTCATGTAAATTGCTGAAGATCTTAAAAAAGGTTAAGAGCAACTCCAGATTAGCAGAAGAATTCTGAACTGTCAATTGCTTTGCTAACAAATGGATTAGTTCCAGTAGGCTAGATCCAGGCAAAATAGTTCTGACTGCACTGAGGTCAAAAGTTGAAGGTTGAAGGTTCAGCCCTAGGTAAAAACACAGTCTCTCTACCCTTGAGACATAGCCTGGTCTTAAAATTCTCTCATTGCTGCAGGCATTGTAAGTGCTCAAGTAAACTCACACATGGATTTTTTTATGTGGTGACATAACTCGCAGTTTGTAGACCAATGGAATTAATGGAGTATCCTTTACATGCCATTCACTGAAGCAGCATACCTGTATATCCTACAACATAGGACCTGCAGTATCAAGAAGAAACCAAGGTGCAGACCTTGATGAAGGAATAAATTGCCCCTCACTGATGGTTTAACTCCTAAGTAATATGAAAGAATCTCTTTTACAATCATAAAGAAGCAAACATTTTTTCCCCAAAAAAGTTATTTCAGTTTGCGATCTAATAACTTCTGGGATTTCTTAGTTTTAATGTCTTAGAGGTGTTTGCCCAGATGATTCCATTTAAGCAATCTAATTTAGATTACTCAAAAAATTCAAACATCAAAGCTCCTTTTTTTTCCATATTGACTTTATGAAAAACCTAGGCAGAAGAGTTAGATAATCAGAATAGCCATGGCTCACATTGACATCTGCTCTTCAAATATGGTAGTATCTAATTTAGGAACATAAAATGGAGTGCATAAAGTTTTCATCATCTTGGCCCATTCTTATAAGCAGAAAAAGAATGATTCAATAAGGAGCATTTTTACCAATGCCTGCAAAGAAATCTACTGGTTCTACTGGACAGAAAGGAGTAAATATGCAGCTCAATTGCAAATCATGTCTTTAAGTCTTGATTTTGAGGCTGAACCCCAAATTTTACCCGTGTGTAAAATCTGAATGAGATAATTTTTCATACTTTTCATAGTTCTTAGATCATTTTAAGTACTTTCAAAAGATAGTTCTCTCTACTTGTTTTAGACTTTGGTTTTGCAGGTTGTGCTAGGACAGTGCGTCTACTGTGGTTTTTTTCTGTGTAAGACTTTTCTGCCCACAGCCACATTTCCTTCTGTCTTCTACCACGAGTTATTGCAAAACTTTGCAAGACATAGGAACAGTACACCCATTGAATCCATCTTCTTTCAGAAAATGGAAAAGCATTTTTGTGATTTTGAGTAAATTCAGCTGATTTTGAATTTAATCTTTTTGCCTAAAATGTGTCTCTTACGAATGTAACAACTTCATTCCCATTAAAGCTTTTTCAAGAGAAAAATATAAACGAGATTGGTAGCATGATTAACACTATAGCTGCAAGTATACTTTGATGTTTACTTCTGTGTTTCTGAACTTACTGTTTAATCTCAAATTACACAGAAGTTTGTGTTCAGGCCAGACTTCTGTAGCAGGGTTTCATGGAAATGGTGGTTTTGGCTCTTTTGTTTCTAAATTATTTCCTTATTTCTAGCAAACCATTTCTTTCTCTTTTCCTTCTGCATTCCTGAGCAACATCTGGAGAAAACAAGAGTCTGGATGACTTCCAATTATTTTTTCCCATATGTTTTCTTATTCATGGCAAAAGTAAATGCGAAATCAAAGAAACAAAAATTTCTATATTGGGTCAGATACTCAGGCAATGTAAATCAACCAAATTTCCAAAAGAGATCTTCTCCCTTTTACATTTGCCATATTGCCCATTTAAAGGGCACAGTTTCTCTTTGCCCATTTACCATTTTATCACTGTAAATGGCATTTCTGGAAGATAAATTGAACATAAAAATATTTTATTTAACAAAAAAAAGCATTCCTGAAGAAGAGGAAAGTACACAGTACACAAAAAAAAAATGTTGTTTATTTCAGGAACATTGATTAGTCTACACAAATTAATAATCCTCACTATTTTAATTGCATCTTGAAGTGCTTTCCAGAAGAAACATTTGCAACTCCTTTTTCATCATCTTGAAATGGACATATGAATAGTTTTAAAGAAAAGTTTAGAGGAGAGAAGGAAAGAAGAGTCTTGATGTAAAATAGCACCTGGGATGTCACTTCTATTCTTTACCATTAACAAATTCAGTTCATTTACTATCTTCCTTATTTCATTCTGCAGTGCATTTCTGAGATACACACACCTTGTCATGCTTTCCTTCTGTACTGTAACTTTCACTATAAATTGTCTTTAGTGATGTAAATATCTTCCACATGACAACATCTATTTTCACTAAGAAATGCATTTTCTAAGTTCGTAATGAATAAAAAGGCATTTGTATATAATTAGTCACCACCTCTACCTTGCTTATCAGAACATTCAATGATTCATAACATAGGATTCAGGATCCTGTATTCATATACAGCTGCTGCAGTATATAGATAACTCCTCAGAAATTAATGTGGAAATAAAGTCTTCAGGTTCAGCTTCTTTCTGTCCCTTTCAAATTGTAACTGGCATTCTTAACTTCACATTTGACTATAATACCTGCACTTTGAATTATATTGCTAAAATGATATTCCATCCATGTTATGCTGTATAGCATCTGCTACAGATTTCTTAACCTTGAAATGCACCATACAGATGATTTATTCCTGATTTTCCTCTCTAATGAGGTCAGTGTCTTCTATAGTCTCAAACAGTACGGGGAATAACATTATTAGATGCACACTGTAATGTGCAGAATTAGAAACTGAATTAGAAAGCAGAACTAGAGAGAATCCTTCCCTTTCCTACTCTTCTCCTTCTTCCTTCTCCTCTCCTCCTCCCTTTCCCCTCTCCCTTTCTTCTCTTCCTCTCTTTGTCATGCCCCATCTCACCTCTTGCTTTAGTCATATTCCCAGGGCACAGTTTCTCATTACTTGTCCGTCATTTCAATATTTTAAATGACATTTATTTTGGGGAGATGAAATGTTACATAAAAACTGCATTGCCAGAGAATAGACAATACACAGCCCTATTACCATTTTGTCCTGTGTGTCTCTGTCCCCAGCCCTTTGTCTTTTGATTGTTTGGATATGCACGAGCCTTCTTAAAGGTAACGCAAGTTGTTCTACAAATTGTTGGTTCCATCAATTTTAGCCTCAGGTTAAAAATGCCCTCACAGAATGTGATGGGAAGATGAGATCAGAAATTGATTTGAATTTAATTTAAACTCCGTGACAAGAAATGAATGATGTTTTGAATCAAGTTTATCCAATGTTTTTTTTCTTTTCTATTCTATTAAACTCTCCAAAAAACACTATAGATTTTGTCTTTATTGGATGTTACTGAGTTTTGAATTTTGTGTGTGCATGTGTGTATTATGTTCAGCATATTGTTCCAAAATGCTTAGGTATAGAGTGCTTGTGACTTTTGTCCCTTTATGGGTTTGGAGGACTTTATTCTCTGGATTAAAGTCTGGATTTTATAATTTAATTTCTAGCAAAAATAATAAAAACCATGTGGTGCATTTCATCTTCTGACAGGGGTGATCTGCACAGAGCAAATTGTACTTGAGAAGATTAAATTATTTTCTTCTTTTATAATAATGAACCTTACTCTTGAAATTATCCTTTCAGTTGCAAGAAATAGCTTAAGGGCTGAACAGAAGATTTTAAGACAACCATTTTCAATCAGTGTGCATTGTACTTAAGCTAAGTATATTATTTAAGGCGATTCATTGATAAAAGCTCTATGAATGGTAACATAACCTGAAAAGTGGGACTATGTTCTGGGTATTATACCAGCACAAATAACAGAAAGGCAGAATGCTCAATAACAAGATAACCTCACTTGCAGCTTATTTCCCATGCCAAGTAACCTGCTACAGATGTGTGAAAGAATGGCTGCACATTCGTTATCTTGCTACTTCCTCAGTTGTTATAAATCTATGATTTGGAAGTTCTGGGATTTCTGGTTACTATTGCCAGGTGTTTTTACTGCCATTTCATGACTCCCTCTTGGAGCTGTCTTGTTTATTTGCTGACACTCATCATCTTGCCCGGCATGTTCTTGAAGCCAGAGAACATAAACATCACTGGAAGGCAATTTTCAATATTATTTTAGACACTCAAATTGGCCACTTCCAGAGTTCATCCTTTCTAAACTGTTTCCCTAATCTACTCCTCCTGCAAAGACAAATTGTCTGTCTGCTTCTTTTCAAATAATCTTTGGATTCCAGGAAGAGGAAATCAGTAAACTACCGAAGCACAAAGACTGTTAGACTGGAAAGATTTTGCAAGTAATGAGACATTGTTTAATTGCAGCTTTGCTATGGCAAATTTGAAACTGTAGACAACACCACTCTGTCTTGTGCTTCTTCTCTCCACAAATTTTAACATCTGTGTAGAAGAAATCTTGGCTGTATAAAAGGCTGTTTGAACTGTATTGCCCATTAATAAATCAACTGTAAATGGAAAAGGGTCTTTCAAAGAATACAAACTTTGGTGCTATTAGTAAGGAAATAGGAAAGTCTCTTGCATTGTTTATATAAAACACAAAATCTCATCTTCAAACTCCTTGGTTATATTCTTTTCTTAGTTGACTATGAGATGAGTTAACTGTCCATTTTTTTTGTGCTAGTAGTAAAACAGTATTCCCAAATTTGGATGACTTCCCAGAATTGCATTATACCGAGTCAGTGTAGCTCAGTTTTTATATACTTACATGTTCCAAAATATGAGTTGGTGTGTTGGAAAGCAAAAGCTTATGAATTGGGGTATTAATATTGTCAGCTATAATTTTATTATTTCAACAAAAGCAAGAATTAAACGATTAGTTTCATTGTTTTTTGCTGTAAAATTCATGTCAGGATTATCAAACATATTTACATATATTAATGACATATAAAAAACTCTCCAAGATTATCAGTTATAACAGATAAAAAGGATGCTCTTGTTAGGTTTCCCTAACCAGGTTTGAAGATTAACAAAGAAGTTAATAAGTCTGAAATACTTGGCTACTGGTAGATTATGACAACAGTCCCTAAGTGTGGTGTACACTCAAAAATTGCATTCTGCTAATGCAGCATTATATTTGTCCCTGCAGTGCAGTGGTGTGCTGGTGTTGGCTATGAAACTCTAGTTTGGCTAGAGATAGTTTTCTTCACAGTAGCTTGTGTGGGGCTTTGTTTTGGATTTATGTTGAAAAAAGTGTTGATAAGCCTGTTCTGCTTCTGCTCCAGCTGTTGCTGAGCAGTGCTTGTACAGAGTCATGGCCCTTTCTGCTTCCCATGCAGCCATGCCTGCTAAAAGGCTGGGGGCTCACAAGTAAATGGACAGGAAAACAGCTGGGACAGCTGATCCCAACTGACCCAAGGGATAATCCATACCATTGGATGCCTTGTCATCAAATCAAAATAGTATTAGAACAAAAAAGTAACAGAATAGTTTTGGCATCTGTTATTGAACAGCAGATAAATATTAGGGGAAAAAAAAATGATAGCTGTGCTTCATTGAATAGGAAAAATTTGGGCCTGGACACAATTATTTTTCAACTAATCTCATTACAGCAAAGTTAGGGCTATAGGTATGACATTGATACAGCATGTCCTCTTTTAAATGTTTTCTTACTTAATAAAAAGCACCTGAATATTTTCTACTTTTATGCATATGGAAGACGTTCCCTATGGAAGTCTGTACTGCAGAAATACCACAGAAATTTTTGAAGCAGTCTAAATTATTCGTTTATTAATAGAAGACAGCCCTTGGACTACCATTCTTGACTACATTGTAGCACAGATTGACTTCTGCTCTTTGCTACCCTATATCCATTACTTGTTTGTTTTCAGAGCAAAGGCAATTAAATCTGGAGTTCTGAAGTGCTCCTGCTCTCACTTTCTCTTACAGTAGACTCAAAGTGTATATGCAGAGAAAAAAGAACGCTTTGGCTCTTTTCAGTGCTGGTCATTGTCTTTAGCTTTCTGTGGCTCTCACCAGCCTTGCTGTTGTTGCATTCCCAAGCTTTGTGTCCTAGACAAGCAGGCCTGTACTCCTTCAACAGATGATGCCTCCTGTGCTCCAAAGGCCCACTTTTGTGTAACTGGGAGTACAGAAGAAGAGTTTTACACACTAATAACTTGTCCTAATATGTGGCTGGGGTACGGCTTGGGCATTGACCAAGACACAGGAACCAGAGAAAATATGTCTTTTGTAGTAGTGTAGATGTGGCTTCTATTTGCTTGAAAGAGATGGAATTTGGTGATGAACTAAATGAAAATTTTGTAGAAAAAAGCTTTTATTACTATAACATGGGCAGTGGTAATCAAGATACAAATAACAAGGGTCATGTGCCAAATGATCTCAACCTTGAATCACAGAAGCAAATTTTAAAAAATGTCCCATCATATGGTTTAGCTTTTAGCTTTTCTTTTGTGGTTACCATCAATAGTGTTAACTGTGTTTGTTACTTTATAACACATAATTTTTTAGGTTTTTAGAAGATCATAATAGATCACAAAGATCCCAGCTCCATTAATTCACAACTGCTTCTTTAGAGTTTTCCCCACTGAATGTCTGCTACAACCTTCTGCTGTTTCAGTGGAAAAAGAGTACCTTGTGCGCATTCCACTCAAGAATTCTTTGTCTTCAGCACATTCTACATGACACTGACCATTTTCTGTTAGGAAAATTAGCTAATGGATTCAACAAATTAAGGAAAACAAATAAGTAATTTTCAGAAGCATTCGATATTGAACCGGAGATACTGATTCATTACATACAGCCTTGTGAAATAAAGCAAACGCAACTAGAAAAAATTAAGATGAACATATCCAGCAACAAAATCACAGGTGAACAAAACCATCTGAAATTATTCTCCGTATTATAGCATTGTTGGGTTTTGCTTGTTTGTTTGCTGGTTTGGATTTTTGTTCATTTTTGCGTTTTTTTTCCTAGATAACTTAGAAGTAATAGAATATTAGTTAGTGGAAGTGATTGGAAAAAAGCCATACCAGGTGAAGTAGCCCAAACATTTCTACAAAAGAAATCAAAAAAATATGGGTTTGTCCTTCACACTAGGAAAACTCTTTTCCCCTTTCTGTCCCCAAATGCAGTTTCACAGGTCATTCTGATCTCTATCTTCCTAGATATAATCAGTTTTCAAGGTGATTTACAGAGATCACAAATATTTATCAAATCCTTTTTGCTGTGCAATATGAATTATTGACAGGCCCAAGGCCCACCATGCTGGTTATTTCACTCAGTGTAAATAGGTGATGATGTGCTTATGTGTGTAGAGAGCAGATTGACAGAAATGGGAACAAAAGGATGAGGACAGTGAGAGTGTGGTTATAAATATCGAAATAAAAAATGAAATGACTGAGGGAAGACTGTCAGACACTATAAGCAAAAAAAAGAAGTCTGCTTTAAGCAAAACATTAATTTATTTTTTTAAAGTATGTTACGGTTTTGAAAAATAAAACCAAAACTATTTTAAAATTTTAAACTTTAGGTAGTTCCTGTGTGAGACGATCCCTGTCAGGGCTGGATCCATAAGGATTTTAGGAATAAAAAGAGGATGTATCAGCATTGGAAGAAGGGACAGGTCTCTAAGGAAGTATTCAAGAAGGCTGCTAGAGCATGCAGAAAAAAAATTAGGAAGGCCAAAGCTCAGTTTGAACTTAGAATGGCAACTTCTGTAAAGGATAATAAAAAATGTTTTTACAAATACATTAATGGTAGAAGGAAAGGTATGACCAGCCCTTGTTCTTTATTGGACAAAGGAGGGAACTTAGTATCTGAAGATGAGGAAAAGGCAGAAGTGCTTAATGCCTATTTTGCCTCAGTTTTTAGTGGGAAGATGACTTGCCCTCAAGACACCTGCCCACCTGGGCTGGTTGATGGCGACAGGAAGCAGAATGGTCCCCCCTTTATCCAAGAGGGGGCAGTCATAGAACTATTGAAATGCTTGGATACTCATAAATCTATGGGACCAGATGGAATCCACCCCAGGGTGAGGAGAGAGCTGGCAAATGAGCTTGCAAAGCCACTCTCCATCATTTACCATCAGTCCTGGCTCACTGGCGAGGTTCCGGATGACTGGAAGCTGGCCAATGTGATACCCATTCACAAAAAGGGTGCAAAGGAAGATCCTGGTAATTATAGACCAGTCAGTCTGACCTCAGTACCTGGTAAAATAATGGAACAGTTTATATTAAGTGCCATCACGCAAAATTTACAGGATGGCCAGGGTATCAGACCCAGCCAGCATGGGTTTAGGAGGGGTAGGTCATGTTTAACCAACCTGGTCACCTTTTATGACCTGGTAACCCGCCTAGTCGATGCAGGTAAGGCTGTAGATGTTGTTTACTTGGATTTCAGCAAGGCCTTTGACACTGTCTCCCACAGCATACTCCTAGACAAGCTGGCAGCCCGTGGCTTGGACAGGAGCGCTCTGTGCTGGGTCAGGAACTGGCTGCATGGCCGGGCCCAGAGAGTGTTGGTGAATGGTGCTGCATCCAGCTGGCAGCCAGTCACCAGTGGTGTTCCTCAGGGTTCTGTGCTGGGGCCAGTTCTATTTAATGTTTTTATTGATGACATGGATGAGGGTTTAGAGTCCTTTATTAGCAAATTTGCAGATGACACTAAGCTGGGAGCGTGTGTGGATCTGTTAGAAGGACGTAGGGCTTTGCAGAGGGACTTGGAACGGTTGGAGGGATGGGCAGAATCCAATGGGATGAAGTTCAATAAGTCCAAGTGCCGAGTCCTGCACTTTGGCCACAATAACCCCCTGCAACGATATAAGCTGGGGACGGTGTGGCTGGACAGTGCTCAGGAGGAAAGGGACCTGGGGGTGCTGGTTGACAATCGGCTGAACATGAGCCAGCAGTGTGCCCAGGTGGCCAAGAAGGCCAATGGCATCCTGGCCTGTATCATGAACGGTGTGGCCAGCAGGAGCAGGGAGGTCATTCTTCCCCTGTACTCAGCACTGGTGAGGCCACACCTTGAGTATTGCGTCCAATTCTGGGCCCCTCACTTTAGGAGGGACGTTGAGATGCTTGAGCGTGTCCAAAGGAGAGCAACGAGGCTGGTGAGGGGCTTGGAACACAAGCCATATGAAGAGCGACTGAGGGAGCTGGGGTTGTTCAGCCTGGAGAAAAGGAGACTCAGGGGTGACCTTATCACCCTCTTCAACTTCCTGAAGGGTAGCTGTGGTGAGCTGGGGGTCGGTCTCTTTCTCCGGGCAACAACAGACAGAACAAGAGGACACAGTCTCAAGCTGCGCCAAGGGAGATGCAAGCTAGAAATAAGGAGGAAGTATTTTACAGAAAGAGTAGTCAAATACTGGAATCATCTACCCAGGGAGGTCGTGGAGTCACCATCCCTCGAAGAGTTTAAAAAAAGACTGGATGTGGCACTTGGTGCCATGATCTAGTTGAGGTATTAGAACATGGGTTGGACTCGATGATCTTAAAGGTCTCTTCCAACCTAGAATTTCTGTGATTCTGTGATTCTGTGATTATGGTTTACCAGGCAAAATCCAGCCTGTACATATAAAGCTTTATAAGACTTTTTCTTTGGCTTTTGCTGGGGTTATTTCTATAATGACCAAGTTAGGTGTCATTCACTTTGGTTGGTGCACCAGCATTTTCAGCCATTCTGTCTGGTACTAAATGAACTGGGCTATCATAATTACATGTCCTAATGAAATAAATCTGTATTTACTTTACTCTTTCCTTTCCCTGTTATTGATGCACAGAAAAACAGAGGAATTTTACTGATGGCAACAGAAAACATCACAAAACACTGCAACTATCTTATTTCAAAAGAAATAAGTTTGAGCGTTCTAATTTTGCATCTTACATGTTTTTAGAGAATGTTTCCTTTCCAGTGATTGCCTACCATGACAGATGCTTAAAATGCACATTGGAATTCTTATTTTCCATTTCATGCCAAAAAAGCTGGTGTGTCTTTAGTGAAACAACATACAAAAAAAATACAAAGGTCTATTTTGCAAATACTATGTCATCATAATTCAGTTCTTCAGACATTTCTTAGTGCTGCTCATTAAGTTTATTATCACAAATGAAGTTTGTACAATCCCTGTTTTAATGCTGTGTTGACTCATGCATAATAGAGTAAGAAATGTCTAATGGTGATGTAATCCCATGGGGAGCATCTTTTTTACTTTTGAAGCAATGCAAATAATATTCTGTGTTGCATTAAATTAGCATGAGGCTGATAAAGGGCAAAACCTATCAGCTGTATCCTTCTCAATTTCGCTGTTCACTGGTAGTGCTAGCAGTTGCTGCAGCAAGTTCAGAAAGATAAACCTGATGAAAAAGTCCTTTAATA
Source organism: Molothrus aeneus (assembly GCF_037042795.1). Taxonomy (NCBI): domain Eukaryota; kingdom Metazoa; phylum Chordata; class Aves; order Passeriformes; family Icteridae; genus Molothrus; species Molothrus aeneus. The sequence continues at coordinate 74,766,585 of NC_089647.1, read as the reverse complement.
GGAGCTCTACATCTAACAATTCATGTCATGTCAAAAAAAAATTAAATAATTAAAAAAATCATTTATGTATTCATCTTGATTATGTGAAATATTAAATATAGAAATACTGTCAATCTTTAAACAATATCTGTCATAAGCCATATGTATCATTGATCAGCTTTTGCGAACTACTTATTTTGCGTATTTTTGCATAGGCTATACAAACTTGCTTTTCTAAATTTTTTGAGGGGGACTTTTTTTGGTTATGATTGTTTTTTAAAATTTTTTTCTATTTTAAGGTAAGTTGCATGGCATGAGGGCTGAGATATACTAAAGGACATCCATAGATTGAAAAAATTATGTGTAAAGATCACAACAAATTGACCATACTGGGGGAAGGAAACATCTATATCCTTATGTCATGATTTAACATGGCAGGCGGCTAAATACTACACATTAATTTTCTTACATCCTGGCCTCAAAGTGGGATAGGGAGAGAATCAGAAAGAGTGAGATTTGTGGGTTGAGATCGACAGTTTAATAGAACAGAAAATAACTTCTTCTACTACTACTCCAACTAACATTGAACAACAACAAAAGAATTATACAAAAGAAGTGATGAACAACAAAATTGCTCACCACCTGCTGAGCAGTGCCCATCGTTACCATGAGCAGCAGCTTCTGGCCAACTTTCCCCCTGGTTTTCCTAGAGAGTATTCCTTTTGTTCATTGGGGCCAGTTGTTCTGGCTATGGATCCTCCCAACTTCTTGTGCCCAGTAGCCTCCTCACTGGCAAGGCAATATAAGCTTAAGAGCCCCTGTCTTAAAGTAAGCACTGCTTAGTAATAACTCAAATATCAGTGTGTTATTGTTCTCATCCAAATAAACACAGCAGTGTACAAGTTACTGGGAGGAAAATTAATTGTATCGATACTGATACCAGGACACACAGCTAAATAAAATCGGTCATCCAGTTATTCTTGACTTAGCTAGACTAATCATAAACTAGTTGTTCAATTAGAATTTTTATTTTTAAATTTTTACCTTTACTGGTATAAAGTATCAAGGACTGTTCTTTCTTGTTTTCCCATGTTTTGAGTAAGAATAAATGAGGTTGTACTATTCTGAACTGCTTAACTTTCTTTAAAAAGTGTACCAGCTACATCTTCTAGCATTTATAAGTTTGGTTCCTGGCCCCTTTTCATCCATTCCCTGTCAAACTCACACCATCTTCCTCATAGTGGAAACAACAGAACTATTTCTTGAATATACCAGACCAAGCCAGGAAGTATAAATAGGCCCTCCTTGCCCTAAATATCCTTAAGAAAACGTATGCTTACTCCTACAGGTGTACATAAATGCATGAAATAATGTTATTATGTTAGCAATTTCATCACTGTGGATAAACAACTACAGTAGTTTCACCACGTTTGGCACTTTCTCTTAACTGTTATAGCCATAATCACAGAATCAAAGAATCACAAAGAATGTGCTGAGTGGGAAGGGACCCTCTGGGATCATCAAGTCCAGCTCTTGCCCTGCACAGCACCATCCCAAAGAACCATACCGTGTGCCTCGGACTATTATGCAAACGCTTCTTGAATTCTGTCAGGCTTGTTTTTCAATCCAGCACTTCAGGTGCCCAGAAATTTTCTCTTCATATCCAAAGCCAAATCAAATGAGGTGTCAAGTCTCTTTGAAAGTTGTGTAATAAAATAATGGAATGAATTAGGGTTGTTTCCAAACAGCTCAATTTTACTATTTCTCACCTAGTCATTCTGATAATATCAAAATATTCCATCGGCTTTCAAAACTTGGTGAACAGTTTGGCAGAAGGTACATCTAATTTACTAATACTAGCAATATTTCAAATAAAATTATATGAAATGTTTCCTTTCTTACATGTGACTTGCAAGATTTAAGACTTGTCTATTTTTTATTCTCCTATTATTTAATTTTTCCTGCTCATACAGCCTGAAAGTCATTGAGTTATTTATCATTCACTTCCAACATCTGCGTTGTGGCAACCAGTCTACCTTTTTTTGTAACAAAATAGAAAAATGCTTTAGATTAGATAGATGGCATACACCTGACTGTGTACAGAATAACTTGGTTGTGACTTTATTTGATCTAAATGAAGTGAATATACTTACCTTGATCAATCAGACTGAATAATAATGAGGCACTTTACAGTGACAAAAATCAGTTTTCCCAGAACAGCACCATGTGGTTTCATCCTCCAAACCAGACTGGAAAAAATGCTCCACTGCTGTGACACCTGACAACTTCATTCTCCCATTGCAAAGCTCAAAAGGAATTCTGGAAGTTGTCTGTCTCATAAAACATTAACTAGGTCTCTCTCCAGGAAATTTTTTCCACTGTAATGTTCCAAAAGAGTGCAAAATAAAATGGACAAGGAAAACACAGTTATTTGAATAAACAATCATATTCACTAGAGATTGCTTATAGGCACACAGGGTATAATAAATTTTACTTTACACTCAATTTAAAAAAATGATAGCTGTTGCAAAGGAGGAAGAAACTGTTCTATGATATTGACCTAATGTATAAGCCTGATCTTATATTGCTCTGAATGTAAATAGAGTTCACTTTGGGGCTTACTTTAAATTGTATTCTGACAAAACACCAAACAAAATCACATATTCTAGTAAGAAATGTTTCAAGGAAGTAAAGTTTACCAAATGCCAGCTCAAGCCTTGTTAAACTATGTGTATGAAAAACAAGCAAACTCACAATATAAAATTTACCTTTCCCCAAAATACACTTTAAAACATTTATAAATATTAAAAATTAATAATATATGTTAGGAATTTATATGGCACAACTGCATACTTTTTTGACAATTCTAGATGATGTAAGCGGAAATTGTTTCAGCTAAAATCATGATGATTAAATTACTCATTTAAGTAATTATTTAGTTATTATTTATTAAGATTTTTATTAACTATTCTTTCCCCTCCCTGTTTCTTTCTCCTTTCAGCTTTTTCCTGACGATAAACCTCTCTTTTTTATGGGGAAACATTACAAAAAAGAGCACTTAGAGCAACACTATCAGTACCAACACTTTAAACAACAGCATTACTTAATGAAGAGCTGAAGAGACCCAATGGTACCAGACAGGTATGTCAAAAAGATGCTCACCTTTTGCAGAATTATTTTCTCCTAAAGTGTTCTAAAGTACTGTGGTAAAGTTTTCCAGCAGCCATGTTTGCTAAGCATGCAGCCATTTTTTATATTCTTTAAGACATTTAAAAATGCCCTTTAAGAACATCAATTTCTTTAACAGGGTTTCACTCAAAATATGAAGAGAATTTTTCCCTTCTTTTTCCTTCTCCTCTGCTGAGATGGCCTACCCTACCACATGATGCCCAGTGTCTAATAGTACATTGAGTGCAAATGTCATATCCAAAAGACAAAGTTGCTGCTCATGGAAAGTAAACATAAAGTCTTAATTCAAAACTCACTGAAACACTGAAATCCCTGGAAAGAAAAAAAAAAAATACTGATTTCAATGACCATGGAGAAAGCCAAGACATGCAAAAAAATGTATCAATTCTAATAGTGCTGTATAGAGCATTAAGGTACATTCATTGCAATGAATGCAAGCAATGGACAATGGAAGCCTATAACAATACACTTAACAGGGAGAACAGTTCTCACAGTGTAAGAGGGGTTGAGGGAACAATTTGACAAAGGAGAAGGTCACATAGCGGATTATTACCAGCTTGCTCTTGCAACACAGAATGTTATTTAATAGAACATGAATGGTGGATTGTGTCAGGACAAAAATTCTCTGATTTTAACAGAAAGGAATAAAGATGAGAGGTGTAGTTACACAGAGTGCTTCGAAAAGGGTGAATGTGAAATTAAATTAGGGTAGTCAGTGACCATATTGCAGAAAGATAAAAAAAAGTTTATGAGTGACAAAACACAATCTAATTTTACTGTCAGCATGTCAGACTTCCAAAGATGGATGCTGATGGAATGATCACAGTTCTAAAGACAGAAGATAGGTACACCATTTAGAGCTTTAGGTGTGATGATTTTTCTTCCCTCTGGTTTTGAAGGAGCTCTAAAAGAAAATTGTATTACATTCTGCTAAGGGACTGATATGATGAATGACAAATTAAATAAATTATAGGTAACACCAAGTTCTTGATTCTTGGACTAAAATATTCAAATAAGGACTTAAAATTTTTTTATAATGTCTGACATTTAAGACTGCAGATTTCATTGAGTAGCTGATTTCCCTGTGTAATATAAATGAAGACCTCAAATTCCACACATTGTGCAAGAAACTGCCTTTTGGGTGAAGATAGAGATATATCAGAAATCCCAGTGTCCTGTAGGGCTGCACATGTTGGTGTGTATCTCTTCAAGAGCCAGAGATGGTAAGTGAACCATGGGTACCAGTTGACTAAAGGGGACTGTGATGGGTTCACTCTTACTTGACAATGAAGCAGGTAGAATGACTGATCTCTGAAGGACTCCTACATCTACAATTATGAACATCCAATTTCATGTCCTTTAGGATCTGTGACCTATTTCTCAAGCTACAACCAACCCCATTCTAAGATGGGGATAATGTGCATTTCTAGGTCTGAAGTGCTGCTCCTGCAAGCAGCTGCTGCCAGAGAGAGTGGCACTGAGGCCAAAAACAAGTGCTGATTTTTAGCTGGTTGAATTTCCAGGGAATCAACAAACTGACCAGCCTCACTGCTTGCCTAGCCAAAATGCAGAAGGCAGAGGGAATGTGCTGTTGCAGACATGGAGGAGGTTGGCACTTTCAGGAGGACACTGTCTCACATGGGCTTGAGCCACTCAGGGAGCTTCACTGCCCGTGGGGACAGGAAGAGAGCAGATCACAGTTTATCACACTGAGCAAGTACAAAAGGAAAAAAAGAGCAAATGAGCTAAATAGTACAACTGAAACAAAACAGCAAAGCAAATGCCAGAAGCTGGTGGATTTGAACAACGTACTTAGAAAAAAAATTGTGTTATGCTATATTGAAGAGTAACTACATAAGGGAGCACATGTATGACAGGTGGATAGTTACCAGGAACAACTGTTATGGCTGCAAATGGAGGCAAGTACAAAAGATGAGGTGACACAACTTGAAATCTTACAGAAAGGGAGCCTTGCAGAGGAAAAGGAACAAAAGGAAAAAAAAAAACCTGTTTTCTTTATGTTTGTACATCAGGAATTGAGACATATCTGCAGTAATACATATCTTGCTATATTCTGATAAGTGAATAAAAGGAAAGGCAGAGAATAGAGATTTCCTTTTACAATGTAACAGAGGCATCCAGAAACAGTGTAGGTGAATTCATGAATATGAAGATATACCAGTATTTGTACCAGATCCATGAGCTGTTCCTACATGATTCCCTTGTGTCTTACTATAATTTGAAAATCAATTTTATTTGATTGACTTTGCTTGATTTGTGTCTTCTATTAAAGAATAAAATCACATTGCATTAATTTTGCATATTGTACTGATAAAATTTATTTTCTAGTAAAAAACCACTTAGAGTGTTAAAGGTGTTGATCTGTAGTTTTTAAATGTAAGATGGACAATATATAACAGCATTGATGATATGTGGTTTTTACGAAGGAGGTGCATGTACATAATTTGAATATGTGACAAATTGGAAATCATATTAAATTTTTTAAATATATTTTAGAAATATTTTTCAGATGTTCTATGGAAGGGGAGATGTCCTGGAAGTCCTAAATGGGATACTGTTTAGTTTAGATGGAAGGCAGAGTACATCCTGTGTAATAACCTATTTCTTTGTTTTTTTCGACTTGGTTCTAACTTCTGTCTTTACAATCAGAATGCAAATTTTCTTTCTAAATGATAATTGAAAGAAAAAATATTTAAAACAAAAGAAGGAAGAAAAGCCCACCAATGCTACATACCTTCATTGTTTGCAAACACCACATTTTGTTACAAATTTCATTTTTCAGGATCTCATAAAGACAGATATGTATATCAGAAATATAGAGTAAGCAGAAAAATAGAGTAAGACTGAAAGTAAATGATGCAGATAATAGAGATTAAGTATCTCTCTGCAAAATGTACACTCGCCTTATTGTTAGACCCAGATGTTTTCAGAACAAGGAAGCTGTATTAGAAAACAAGCAAGTTGGTGGAAAAGTATCCTTAGATAGATTTATATAAGATTTATTAGGAAGATCTTTAATGTGCCATGTGGTCAGTTGGTTCTTCCAAGAAGCATTGATCTGTACATGAATGTACTGAAGTGTGCTGAGCAGTGGAAAAACTGATGCCATCCTGAAGAACAAAATGCTTTCAGTATTTTTCACCAGGGTCACATGTGATGCATTTCCAGGTAGCCCATTTTGGCCAGGTATGCTTCCAATCAAATCAGTGATTTCCATTTAGTTTGCTGTTTAGAGGAATCTCCAGACATCTTGGTTACACAAAATGGAGAGCACTCACAGGGGTCACCACGTTATCTAACACGGGTTGCTTGTCTCAATATATTCTATGCAGGAAATACAAACAAAAGGATTCACAAATGTTTTGGGAGCCATTAATTAAGTCAACAGAAAATAGGCAAAACACACACTGCTCAAAATTTTGGGCAACTCAACAGAAATTTTTATTTTACTTGAAAAAAAGATAATATAGGGGACTTTTAACCTATTATCCAAGGATAAATGTTTTTATTGCAGCATTTTCTGTGTTTCCTTTTTATGAGGGAACTATAGGATTTTGTGGTTGCTTTTTACAGAAATTTGGATTATGAACTATAACACATATGCTAAATTCATCCTCAAAGTATTAACTATAGTCTTACCTGCTCTGTAAAACTGTTAGACCTTATCTTGTATTATATAAGTGTCTCTTTTATTGCAATATGTTCTTTTAGTGCCCTGTTACTTGACATCTTGCAATATTAGCCATCCACTGTAGATCCTAAAATTTTTTTTTTTAGGAAAAACCTAAAAGGTGCCAATGAATTCTTATTAATAGTCTTATCCTGCCTCTGAAGGCAGCAGAAATAGGAAAGTGGAGGTTGCCTCCCTTCTCTGACAGTGTAAATGTGTAGAGAAAATAAATGTTATTGTTGCCTATAAAATATCATTAGCTTTAAAATCAAGGAAATTATTATTTTCATTAAATGGGGATTGGTCTACTCTACCATGTCTCAAGTAAAAAGACAAGAGGAAATGGCATATGTTGCAAAAAGGGAGGTTCAGATTAGATATTAGAAAAAAAATCACTGGAAGAGTGTTAGGCATTGTAACAAATCGCCTGGGGACATGACCCAGTCACTGTTTCTGGAAGTGTTCAAGAGGCGTCTGGATGTGGCACTTGGGCATAGGGTTTAGAGGTGAATACTGGTGTTGATGGTTGGACTAGATGACCTTTAGATGGTCTCTTCCAAACTTGATGAGTCTGCAATTCTGTGAAATGCACTATCAACCAACAGAACACCAATTGTTCACAATACCACCGAGGCAAAATCTTAACAAAAGCCAGAGAGTGGGATATTTATATGAAAAATATTCTGAAATAGATAGTCAAGAGATCTCTCCTCTCCCTTCTTCCTTTTGTCCTCTTTCCTTTCCTTGACTTTTCTTGCCTCACCTCACCTTCTCCCTTCCTTTCACCCATCTCTGCCTTTCCCTCATTTGCCCTCTGCCCCATCCATCCTCCCAATTTTCCTCTCTTTCCTTCTCTCTCTCCCTTCTATCTTCTCCTTCCCACCCCTCTCCTTCCTGCTCCTGCACCTCTCATTTGTCAACAGCTCTTAATATGTGTCACAAAAAAAATTTCCCTGGAGATATGGTAACTTTATGGTAAGGAAGAAAATACATTGTCAACTCTACTTTTTGGCAGAGACAGGTCTCTAAATTCAGACTTAAAACAAGCTGTTCCAATAAAAAAATCTATTGCTTAGTAGGTATAATTAAATTCACATTATGTTTGTTATACAAGCTGATCTTGACTGTTTAACAGAGAGAGCTTTTGGGAGATACAACACAGGGTAATGCAAATAACTCTCTTTGCTCATTTCTACTCTGTCCTAGTAAAACAGTTACTCAGTATAAAAAAACACTTCCTGCCACTAACTTTTATATTCTTTTATGGGGATTATCCTTCAATAAGGGTAGCAACAGTTAAAAAAATACATCTTACAGAAATAAAAGTTTTATTTATCCTTTGAAAAGATATTTGTAATAGTGGTGTTATCAGGACATTTTTGTGTTTGAAGTGGGCAAGCCATTAGCCTTCTTCCTTCTCTCAAGGAATTAAACTAAAAATCACTTCAAAATATTAAGACAGTTTTAGATTGCCATGTAGTCTTCTTTATTCTTAATTTTCATATCCAAGCAAACAGATTTCCTTGACTCCATATTTTGGAAAAGTTTAACTTTCATATCTTCAATGATAAATAAGAATTGCAAATATTAATAATCCTGTCACAAAAGCACTTCGAGTTTTGACAATTCTACATGCCATTTTCATAGCAATTGATATTTCCCTAGAAGCAACACTATTGGAATTTATCAGCTATTGAATGAAGAAAAATAGCCAGCAAATTAGCAGTAATATAGAATTACTGTTAGTTTTGCCACTGGCAAATAGTGTTTTCAGTACAGGCTCATTAGCCTTTGTATAAAGCATCTCCAATACTGAATCATATCCTGGGGCAGCCTTACTTTGTAGTCTTGCTTCAAGCAGAACTTTACAAGCAAAAACCTTTTATTATTTCTGTTTTGGTTTTGTTTGTTGTGGTGGATTTGGTGCTTTTTATATTACATTTTAGAAAACAAAATGAGACATGTTCACATCTTCAGATTCTTAGCCAGTCCTACTTGTCAGTAGTAAATAGTGTCTGAAACAAGAAAGAACCTCATCAATCCTTTGGAAATGGACTGCTAATGTAATATTTAATCCATTACACATTATGGCTTTGTTCATTAATTTCATTAGCAAAGATCTAAAATGCACCAACCTTTCCTTTTAGATCCAGACTTTGTCCATTAATATCCATTGGAAATGTCTTTGGGTTTTTTGAAGTTTACAGTTAGTAGCAGAAAGCAGAATTTATGTATGCTCCTGTCAAATTGGGTTTGTAGCAAAGCTAATTGTTGGAAGCTAGAAGGCCAGGTTTCTGAATATTTTTTACTTTCCTGTTCCAATCATGGCCTCATGAATATAACTAATCCAAAGTCCTATTCCCAGGTCATTTCTGATGTGGGGCTGATATAGCTGCAGAGTTGGCTGGCTATAATCAACAGATTGGAAGAAAACTGTGTTCATAGATGCAGTTACATTGATGTTTTTTCTTTAGTCTTTGGAAAGGCAGCAAAATTTTAACCTTTACATTTATCATTAATTTAATTTCCTTGCATATAATAATAATAATCTTTCTAAAACCATTTTAATAATTATAATTATATTTATTATAATATATTCCTTGTGGTCATTAAGGCAATGTTACAGTGTTACTTCTCTCATTCCTGCTGGACACCGGCGGTAGGGATGAGTCTTGTTATTTACCATCCAAACACTTCAATACCTTATGTAATTTAGTCATAAAAGTTCTTTTTAGAGAGGGTTGAAGAAGATGCACATCTCCAGGGGGCAGTTCATTTTTCCTGTCATATAAGGTGGAATTAGAATGACATGTACTACAAATGTTTCACAGATGAATAAGAGAATGTTTGGACAAGTTTGGACCAAATGCTTTATTTTTGGAAGAATGAACTTAGGTGAGATGACGCCTATATCTTCTCCAACAAATTCAATTTATTTTACATTCCCAGCAAGGTCTTTAACAAGGTGTTCATTCAAAGATTTAAAAATACAAGTTTTATTAAGGTAGTTTTCTGTGAATAGTATGCTTCCTTTAAGCAAGACAAAAACCAGTCCAAATCACAGAAATTTTGATCTTTGGTGGAAAAGAAATATGAATTTTCCTTTTTGAATTGATTTCTCAAAGTCTTTCTTCAAGAACTCAATTTTTTTATTCATTGCATAACTCAAAATTAAGTCTTCTTAACTTCAGCATTAGCTAAGCTACTACTCCCTGGTTTTAGACTGGCTGTGTGAGTTGGGCTGCACCTTGTGCATTGGAGGAAATCCAGTTTAATGGTAGCTAGAAAGAATTAGTGTGTATAATCTAGTGGGTTCTAGACTTGGGAGCCAGAAACCTTTCACACTGATCCTGTTATTCTAAGTTATTTTCAAAGGAAGTAGAGGATAAAGTTTCTTAAAACTTACTTTTATTTCTCAAAAACCTTTTAGTTATAGCTGGAAGTAGGGAAATATTCTGATATTCTAAAATGTTCACTCATTCAAAATGCCCCAACATAAATGTAAATTGACATTCAGAGGTAGAGAGAAACTTTAGCATGCTTTCAAAGTTTTAATTAAAACATGAAATATAAAACAGATCAGGAGGTATTGTACAAATCCTGAGTATGACTAAATGCACAGTGTTAAGGATTAAATATAATCTATACCACAGACAAACAATAAATAACTTCAGTCTTTTCATGGGAGGAACCACCAAGTGCTACATACTTGTGTTTAAAGCCTTAATCACTTCAGTAAAATCCCAGACCCCACACACAACACTTCAGTAACTTCATACATCTTGAAATTAATAGGATTTCATTGAACACATTGCAAGTTATGGGTACAATAATTTTCAGTCTGTGGAAAAAAAATTGCTATAACATTCTTTGTGGCCTCCTGGATGCTGGACTGGAGTAATTTCATACATGATTCTTTTTATTGTCTAAACCTGGGCCATGAGCCTGTATGGCATCAAGGATTGAAGATAGCTTCTTCTCTTAGAGGTGATAAGAGGGAGTCTTACAGGAATTTTTATCTACTTGAGGTTGTCAGCAAAAGAAACTAGCTATTGCTTACACTGTGCTATGGAATTTCTTTTTCAATTTGAGTCTTTTTATGAAAAAGGGTATATAAGATCTCACAATGTACTTACTGTGTCATAAAGGGTAGGGCAGCGTTAAAAGGGATATTTGAATTTGAGAAATTCTATTCCATTCAGAGACTCACTGTTTTGAAGCTTTTTGAAAAAATAAGATACAGCCTGAAGGGAAGAGAAATAAAGGGCAGAGCTAAGTTTGTATTTAACCTCACAATCTGAGAGAGTCTTCATGCACATAAATCATATAGCAAAGATATAATTTGGTGAAAAGCCAGTGTTGGGCTTTGCTGCAAAGCCATTTCAATACAATGTGCCATAGATCAAAAATCCTCAAGAACATTTTGTTTGAACCATCTAGCAATGTTTGAGAAATGATAATTACCTTCATGAAATGAAAATTTAATTTTGCCTTAGCATTTGACAGCTTTATGGGTCTTTTCTAGAAACCATTTTTTCTGAAATGTGTCAGACTGACAGTTGTGAGGACTTAAAGAATGCATTGCATGTCTGAAAACACTGTCCCCGTAATAGAAGCCACCACAATGGAACTTGAAATAAACACGTAATGCACAGCAGGAAAGAGTTAATTCCAGGCCTAATGGAGTTAAAGGCAGGCCTAATGGAGTTAAAGGTTTGGTTAGCATCCAGATAAAAAATTCCCACTGTGGCAAGCTGTTGGAAAAGGAGGAAAGTGCTTATGCACATGCCATCTCTAGTTATGGGAATGGGATCTTCACCCCATGGATACCCAGGACCTGGACTGGATAAACACGATACTTACAGAAGAATGACTCAGGGATCAGCAGAATGCCACTTGCGGTGGTGATATATTTACTTAACCTCCCTCTCACCCCCTTCCTGCAATAAATCCGTGGGTCTCTGGGCTAATAAAAATCCAGATCTGGCTTGCTCAGGACTAAAGCCCACACGGAATTGCAAAGACGGAAGGTAAAAGACGAGAAGCGCTCTTTGCCACGTGGAGACGAGTATCCAGTTTATTGGCTTGAGACAGGACACTCTGGCGGCAGCAACCACACAGGTGGCAAAGAGACCAAACCACACCTGCCGTAGGGTTTTATGTCCAGGTGATGGGGGCGGGGAAAGAGGACCGCGGCCAATGGGATAACATTGGGGAGGGGCGAGGGGAGGGACCACCTGTGGGACAGACCACCAGGGCATACAGAAACCAGGGGGTTATGTGAGGGAGAAACCATGTGAGGGGGAATATACCATCCACGTGACCTAATAACATTTTTTTCAACACCCAGTGCAAACAACTAAATAGCTATTTAGTGCAATACAACACCTTCCTATTTCTTTCTATGTGTCTATCTCGCATTTACTGTTAAATAGAATTTGTACAGTTGACTTTGGCATATGTTCTTGTTTGCACCTTAATTTGTGCGGGGGCATCTCTTCTGTTTGGATCATAGCAACAGCGCAGGAATCCAACAGCTTTTATCTAGACACTGAACAAAAATCCACAGCAGCACTGCAGGCTTCCTGACATTACCCTGTCAAAGACTTTTCTTCAGCTCCTTTCTGAAAGAATCAGTGAGAGAGGTTGGTGTAGTTAGCTGCTGCTTGTTCAAACCTCAGCCTCATTGCTGAAACTGCCAATTAGATAGTGTGCTAGTCACAGAGTGCCTAAATATGCAGTGCTCTTCAATGTAGTCCAGCAAAAAGCTATCAAATAAAGCAAATTGTGGTGCTCCTTATTTGCTTAAATGTACTAAAACTGAAATAGCTCTTAATCATCTTATCAGTTCCTTGGCTCCTGTGACAACATTCCCCGAAAAAGGCTGGCATATCACAGAATTAAATTTCTCCTTCTTTTCTGGGCCTCTGATAGGATGGAGGCTAGGGTCTCTGATATTTGGTATCACCTTAATAAATGAAAGTAGAGTGAAAGTGGAAAAGATCACTGTGATGAAGAAGACAGTGTATGGAAACAGAAATGCCAAACATGAATTCCTGCAAAAATATGTATGATGGCTATATGGAGAGTGTAACCTATCTAGCCACTTAGCAATGGATGAAAAGATGTTATTTTCCTTCTGAGACAGAATAGTGTCTGAACTATTTGAAATTCCACAATGTTACTTGGCTTATTCTCAACAGTTTGATACCTATTTAACAATGGGTCTTCTAAACAGCTTTGAGCAATAAATATCCTCTGACAGTCATTGTAGGAGAATCAGAAATTGTAAGTTGGGTGCTGGATCATGGAGTTGGAAAGCAAGTGTGAACTGTTGTGACTGGGAAGTACCTCTGATCCATGACATGTAGCTCCCCTCTAGCTGAGGCAATCCAAATAATATAATCACTTCCCTAAGCATATCCAGGTCTATATGAAAAATATGATGTTTAGGTTTGGGATTTTAATGTTTTTCCAATTTGCCTCATCAGGAGATTTGATTAATAAGTTCAGTTCTCTGAATTTAGATGATTCTTCTAATTTCTCACCTGAAGTCAATTAAAATTAGAAATTGATGTTAAATAAAGTATCAGTATGGAAGCAAAGGCTGAATTTTGCATACCAGCAGTAGCATCCTGTACCTGATGTCATGATAGTAATTCTTTACTCATCATAGTAATTTTCTAAGCATTAATTTTTGAAGTAGACTCTCCAAGCCTAACAATATTGGGATACCCCTTCAGTAGGCCATGAACAAACCTACAAAAAAATGGACGTCTCTGCAATTCTGCAGTTGGATTAGAAAAAAGTGCTAAAATTGACAATTATATAGAATAGTAGATAAAATTAGCATGCAAAAAGAGCAATAGGGTACAATGTCAGAGAGAAAACAAAATGCTTATGCAGTTGTGGGGATGAAGTATACACATACCAGTTAGTGGTTATATATCTGTGCTTTCATCTGTTTTTCCAGAGAACAGATAGAATTCATATTTGTGCAGGGATTTAAAAAAACATTTAGGGTAACATTGTTTTCCATGTTAATTACTACTTTTGCCCACTGTTGTTTAAGTTTTACTGGGGAAAATAAGAGCAATGGATATTGACAACATTGGATCTTTTTCAGAGTCAAATTATGGCCTTTGAAACCAGATGTTTTCATGCACTGATGCATGATAAGCAATGCTTTTTTTGTTAAAGATTGGTACATGGGCTCCTGACTGAAATAGCTATGAAGTGTGCTATTGCTGTAGACATGAAAATGCAGAGCTAAATATTTTTATCATCTTTTTTCCTGAGTGTTCAATCAGTTGTAAGTTGCTTTTGTTTCTAAAACAGAAGAATTCTCTTCCAAAATCAGTTTATGACTTAAAGGAAAGAGACCATTTGTTAAATAAAAAAAAAACAAAAACAAAAAAGATTGTGCTGCTGATCATTATCTGCTTGTTTTCATATAGAGGCAAGTGTATATATATCACACAATTTTACTCTTTTAAATTTCAGGTGAATGCAGTGCTTGGCTAGAGTTTCAATGCTCAGGACTCTGATTCCCATTAAAAGAGAGCTTCCACTAGTTCCAGAGAAATTACTGGTTCTTCTATCCTGGAGATCTCTGTGTTTTCAGCAATGATATGAGTGTCTGTGCCACAGCAATTTAGACCCTAATGTGTTTCTGCAAATTGCTAGGCTGCAAGCTGTGGCAACTTAGGAGCAGGCAGACATGATACATTCTGGGGGACAACAATAGCTTTTAGAGGCAATAACAAAAAAGCTTCTCCACCATCAGAACTCTGAGACAGTGAATTTGTTCACAGAGAGTATGAAATCTTACTGTCTTCTCTCTGGACCATGTCAGGATTTTATCTGGGAACAATTGCACCTAAAATGCAGAAACCACTTAGGGAACAGGAATGAGATTTTTCAGGACGTCCATCACAGATTTCTAAGTATTGGAATAACATCACATTGGAGGATTTTTGTTGCTGTTGTTGTTGGTTTGGTTTGGTTTTGGGTTTGGTTTGGTTCAGTTTTTGGCTATGATTTTGTTGATTAATCAGTAAATTTATTGTCAATCAGTAAATTTGACTTCAAGATTTTTCATTACATTAAGATAAAGCTGAAGATAAAATCTTATTAGACACAAGCAAATTTCACTTGCCTATGGTACAGAATGGTTTATTTTCTTTGTTATTACATAGAAACAGTTCTGAAACAGAACTGATCATTGCTTAGATAAGCAAGTATGTTTGTGGGTTTATAAACTCTCAAATATGATTTGAAATTCCAGTAGTTTTCCAGAAATGTATGGAGAGTACCTTTCCCTGGCTTTCTTACTTTAAAAAGAAATGAAAGTTTTAAACAGTTTTAGACTCATTCTGCTGTAGAAGGCTATACAGCAGATCCAGATGGTGCCTGAGTATCAGGGGATGCAAAGGACCAGTCCTGCTAGAGTAAATATTCAAATTCCCTGTCCAGTTAATGAAGAGAGGTAACACTTAAGAAGTTTTTGTTCTAGAAGGAAGAGATTGAAGGACTTAACTGGATTGAATCTCACAATAAAAGTAATTTTTTTCTCTTGTAAATTCACATATTAATTTTTAGATATCCTTGAACTAATCCCTTTTTTTATCAGAAGAGACATATGTGATCCTAGATTCCTTTCTCAGGATGAGAGGAATCACACTTTCAAGATGACCCTTGATCCAGAGGACTCAGTTGATCTGGCCATGCTGAGGCAGATGTCTCAGACCATCCTGGTAGAAATGTGTAGCCTTGGAATATGGCATTGCCATGGCAAAAGTGGCCCTTATGACTTTGTATGGAGTTGTCAATCCCTCCAGACTGGCACTCCTCAGACTGGCTGTCTGAATGCTTCTTTACTTGTCTGCAGCTTTGTTTTGCTCACTTTATCTGTGACTGACTATGGGAAATTTGGTTTACTTTCATTTATCTTTGCATGAGAAAACAACAGTTTTATATAGATAGCAGTAACAAGCAGTTATTCCATGCAGAATGAGATATTTATGACTCTAAGAGAATGTTGTAACACAGAGCAATAGAGGCTTAGTGCAAGAGCAGAAAACTGCAGACACAGATTATGGTGTAGAGGAAGCACAGACATGGGATGTTAAAGACAGGGAACAAGGTTGCTACTGAAGACCCCATAGCTACAAACAAAAGACCTGTGGTCTTTGAAGAAATGTTGCTCTGGAGCAGGAAAAAACTGGTTTTAAGGGCAACAAAGAGAACCAAGAGGTAGCATCTAACATATGCAAATGGCACCATATATATTAGATTCAGATGTAATCTGGAGACACAGATGAATGAAGAAAGAGCAAAGGTATAAAAGCATGTTAGCAAACATAATGACAAAATCAGTCCTGAAGTGAGAAAGAATAAAGCATCAATGTAATATTCCTCCCTTTGAAGGGCCTCAGATGCTGCCCCCCAACATACCCCCTCTTCTGCAGTCTGAAATTGCCAGTTTTAAGACCCGTATAAAGAGTGGAAGGCTGACTATAAAGTTATAAAAAAAGATAATAACTGTGTAATTTCCTCTTTCCCATATATTTAAATTACTGAAATGCTGAAATTTATCACCAGGTTACATAATTCACACTTTTTCCAAAGAGTCACAGAGGTAAGGATTCACAATATAAATCTTTATTTTCTAAATTAATTTTTTATTTGTTATGGTGTACATATAACCAGGAGAGAGCAGAGAAATACAAATTGCTATTACCTGTAATTTTGTGATGCTTTTCTGAAAACAATCATCGCATTAAGTGTATCAATTCAATTTTGCATGTAGATAATACAAAGTATGTTTACAGTTATATCCATGGAATTCAGTAGCATTGCAAATGTCTAAAAGAAGGAGCTGGCCCATGAACTAATTTCCAGTCTGGTATTGTTCTGAAACTAAAAATAACATATTTTTTATAACTTCCTAAAGATATACATGACAAGCAACCTTTATGCTTTAGGATGATGTTGCTTTTTACCTTTCTGAAGGCCTGCCATTCTTTTTTTTTTTTTTTTACTTGATAAACTGTTTGTTTGGTGTTTTGTAATACAGAGGGTGAAATACATTGGTTTCACGAACACCTCTGTCTACCAAAAAGCAGAGATGTAAACAGACATGAAAAATATTTTTAACAGCCATCACAAAGGTGTTAGCTATACTTATAAATAAGATGAACTGAAAGTAAACAGGAAAGCACATTCTATACAATTCCAATCCCCTAAAGACAGATACAAAAAAGAGAAATGACTCATGGTAAGCCACACTGATGTATGTATTGAGCAGTAACATTTTTGCCCATGAGCAAAAGAGATCTGTTATACACTTTCAAGTGTGGCATGAATAAAATCAGACTTTACTATGATTTTTTTAATGGCCCCATCCTGCTTTAGAAACTGAAGTATGAATCCTCACACATAACACAGTTATGAAAACAACTTTGCAGTATTTTTAAATGTTATTTAAGTGGTTTTTTGTCCCTAATGTTGTGTCCACCTGGTATAAATATGTGGCTAAAATTCCAGGAGCCCTGTGGCCACACCATCCATTGTACCAGCAGCATTGTCTCTGAAGATGCAAGGTGAACTGGATCAAGGAGACCCTTTGAGTCAGAAATACCCCAGCCAGTTTCACTGTGTGATCCTGTAAACTCTTGTACCAGTTCAAATGGGAAAGAGAGTGACATTGAGAGGAGCAGAAAAATCAGAAACTGCCACAGAGAAAGACCTCTGTGTGACTTACATTCAAGAGACTAACAATTGATTTGGACTGCCTGACAAACCTGGAGAGACTTCGCTGTGACACCTAAATTAGGCATGCACAGCAGGTGATCTTAGCACAGCCCTCTGCACTGTGAGGGGTGATGAGACGGCATCGACCGAGTCCTCCCAGCCACAGAAGCTCAGCATGAGCTTCCTCCTCAATGTGAACTGGAAAAGAGCCTCATGGGGTACCAGCTATGCTGTCTGCAGCATTTCACATTAAAATGTAGCAAAATAAATAGACTAAGTTTCTAACTGCCTGAAATGCAAATATTTGCTCCCAAAAATTTGTTCATGTATGACCAGAAAGAAAGAATTAAGAGTTAAAACTTAATTAATTTTGCTGAGAATTTCAAAAGAAAATCTGGATTTTTCTAGAGTCACTAGCTTTTTTAGTGTAACATACTTAGAAATAACTTTTATTTTAATTTCTATTATAATCAGTTGTGACTCAGAGCACATAGAAAAGCACACCATTTTCTAAATAATTTTAATGCTTACACAATTATTTCAGAGCAGAACTGAATATAAAAGAAAATAAATAGAGATAGCTTCAACTACATATTTTAATTTATTATCCTGAGAAGATGATAAGGTTATAATAATAACCCTAATAAGGAAATAATAAGGTTAATCTGAAATCTTCAATAGCTTAATCTAAACTCTATTATAATCTCAACAAGAATATTATTTTAACAATATAAATATAAATATACAGGTACAGAGTAGTAAAGGAGTTATATGCGTATCTACCTACAGAAAGAAATAAAAAGGTAACCTTTTACATAGCTGTAATTATGCATCATCTTTTATTATTCATGAAAGGAACCATGATATTTGCTTTCTAAGGAAACAGGTGCTTCTTTTTCTCTTTCACCATCTACACACAGGAAAGTTGTCACCTTGAAATGTTTATTTAAAGTGCTAGGACATTAGTTATGAGAATAAGTACTCCAGTCAGTACCTTTTCCCCAGGAGATACAAGTACATTTAAAAACACAGGTACATCTACAGAAAATAGAAATTGAAAGTCAAGAATTGTAGAATCATTTAGCCTGGAAAAGAACCTTGAGATCCTCGAGTCCAACCATTAACCCAGCACTGCCAAGTCTACCACTAAACCATGTCCTTAAGTGTCACATCCACATGTCCTTTAAATATCTGTGGGGATAGTGATTCCACCCACCTCACTGGGCAGTCCATTCCAATGTGTAGCAACCCTTTCTATGAAGAAGGTCCTCCTGATATACAATCTAAACCTTCCTTGGCACAGCTTGAGGCTGTGTCCCCTCATTCTGTCGCTGGTTTCCTGGGAGGAGAGGCTGACCCCCACCTTTGTACAACCTCTTCTCTGGTATTTGTAGTGTGATAAGGTCCTCCTCCTCTGAGCCTCGTTTCCTCTAGGCTAAACAACCCCAGCTCCCTCAGACACTCCAGACCTGTCACCAGCTCCCTTGCACTTCTCCAGGCACACTATGGCACCTCAGTCTTTTTGATTGACCTTGGGCTTCCTGGAAATCCAGTAACAGACAATGATCTGAGGGCTGTACCCAGGGAGGCAGCAGGCTTCCCTAAAAAATGGGTGTGCTACATGTAGGACCTCTCTTAATCTTAGGGTAGAAGAGAAATATCTTAATTTTATCAAATAAAAATATTATGGATTTCTGAGGTGTTGTATTTTTTTAGAATTATTCCTTTCCTGGAATTTTATTGTAAGTAACCAGACTGTTCTCCAAGAAATTATTTCTTATGAGGCTCTCTTGTTTTATGGTTGCTATTTAAAAAAAAAAATGTACCAAGGCCAGGTACACAACTCTAATATTGCAATTTTAGTATGATCAGTCTTTGAGTGAGTGTCTGTCTGAGAAATAGCACTTTGAGTAAAGTATTCTGGTTTTAGACCATAAGAGTTATAATACATGAAAAGATTATTTAAAAGAAGGCAAAATAAAGCAAAAAGCTTAACTCTTTTGGGAAATACAGAGAAAATTCCGACTGTTAAAAATGTCCCAATGCAAACAAATGAAAGAAAACAGAGGAAACACGAGTTAAATGTCATTTCTGAGGTCATCTGAGGAGCTCAGAGGCAGCCCTGTGCAGCCTGTGACCTCATGCTGGGAAAAGCTTCTGCATGCCCAGGCAATTGACCCAGATTGACTCACATACATACTGTGATCAGTCCATCATTTTATGTGGATGGAAGTGTTTTTATACTCCATTACCACAATCTCCAGCTTAACATTTTTTTTTTTTTTACTATTTCTCATCTTGGCTTCTCTAAAGCATTCTTCATGTTTCTGTTCAGTGCTATTCCTCTCTCCATTGTTTTAGCATAGCACAGCAACATCAGACATTTTGGTCTTTTTTTCCCCCCTGCCTTCCAAATGTGGAATTATACAAAATTCTGCAGGTTTCCACATTTTCATGCAATGGTACCTCCATAGCAAAGTGGCCTTGGGACAGATTGTCAAAGAGCCTTGCCTCCCTTCTCTTTGCTCTGACTTTTGATGATTATACAATAGTTCTTTAAGAAACTAGAATATTTCTTCGTAGCATCGTAGATTTAATGAAAAAATCTTGATGCAGCCTGGCAGATGTATGACTCTGAGCAATGATGTGGAGTGTGCAGTGATGCCTAGAGATGGATGGAACAGGAGGGTGAATGAGGTCTCGTGGCAGAGTAGTGAGTGAGAAATCTCCAGACCTGACACTATTATTCATATTGCTACTAGTTTGTTCATTTGTGTCTGGGAAGGAAACCTAATTTTCCACTCCAAAAGGAATCTTAGAAGTTATTCCGTGTAGTTACAGTGTTGAAGATAATGGGAATAGGCCAAGAAAACCAAAAGAAAGGAGTATTATAGACTAGTAATTCACATATACCTGAGGAGGTCTTAGGACTTATTACTATCAGTATTTGAATGAGGCTTGTGTTTCCCAGATTCTATAGAAAAAACTACTATTCCTGGACTATCTGTCTTTGTAAGGTCTTGAACAAAACACAAACTGCTTCAGGAAGTAAATAAAATTCTGAGTAATGAGTAATTGTGGATTTCTTTTCTGCATTTCCGTGTCTCCTTTTCAAAGCCTTATTCCATTTTCACTGAAGTGACTGATACTGCCCACTGTTCAGAAAAAAGTTGCCGAACTGGATTGATTACTAGTGTGAATTGCCATTACAAAGGAAAAGAATGAATTCTCATTTTCTTTCTCTGAAATACACGTGTCATAATTTCAAGTACAAAAGACAAGTGAATTTGAAAGATTGATTTGCAAAATGTGCAAAGGAAAAAAGAGGTCAACAAAATGTACACACTGGCACACATGCCTAATAATGATATTTATTTGGGAATGGAATTGTTCATAGAAATGTTCACTTGCTTTCCTAACTTTTATATCAGTTTACCTCTTTATTATACTGCATGTTATACTGTGTGTGTTAATGACTAAAATATATGTTTGGGAATAAAAATATTTATGTATGTTTCTTTATATTAGTCTCATATAAGAGTAACATTTTTTGTCTAGAAATGGTTCTAGTTATCGTATGAATACATACAATATGAACAGGTGGTTTTTTTTTCCTCTTGCAAAATACTCTACAGGAGAAATAACTACGAAATATTTTTAAATATTTCCTAGTTAAAATGAAACAAGAATTAGTCATGGCAGAACAATCAAATTTTATAACAGTAATACATAATGTACCATTAGTACTGCAGCACACTTTTGCTTGCCTCTTTTTATGAAGCATAGGAACTTGAGCTGGGATTGTTGTGATTCAAGTTTGCATTCCCGTGTCACCACTTCAGCCAGATATCTAAGCTACCAGTAATGTTGGTGGAGGTTTGGTGTATGATTCATGGGCCCACATGTGAATGTCTAGATCTGAGTTAAGGATGTCCCAATGGCAGCTGCCAGCTGCCACTCCCCATGGCTCCCATTTAAGGAAGCCTCTGGAAAATCTCAGAAGTCCTGCATCATATATGCCAGTCCCCTGACGATGTCTTGGATACTCCAAGACATCTTAGGTGGCATCAGTCATTTCTTTTCGGGCAACTGAGTTGCTTTTTCGGGTGTTTGTATGAGCTGAAAAATGCACTGGGCTTCACTGACTGTGTTGACAGAGGGCTGTGGTCACTTGCCCAGAGAAAGACCTGGGGCCATCCAGAACAGTAGTGGACACCAGGTGGGGTTTTTTTGGGCAGCACAACAGGCACTCATTGGTATTTTAGCAATTGAATCCAAGGACTACAGTTACAGCTTGAAAAGCACATACGTAAATATCTGTATGTTGACATATATGTTAAGATACCTTAATCCAACACTGAATCTTAACCTTGTTGTTACCCCTAGGTAAAATCAGCTATCATATACATATATAGTATCTAACATATAGGTTTTTCTGAATTATAAAAAATGATTCTGAATTCAGAGGGACCTGGACAGATGGAAGAATTGGCTTGATAGAAATCTCAGAAAGTTCAAGGGAAATGCTAAATCCTCCCCCTGGAGAGGAATAACCCCATACACCTATACAGCGGTTGATGCCCGCTGGTTGAAAAGCAGTTTTGCACAGAAGGACCTTGTGGTCCTAAGGGACACCAAACTGAAAAAGAGTGCCCTTGCAGCAAAGAGAACCAACTACCTTCTGGGCTGAATCAGGAAAATATCAGCAGGTTAAAGAAGGTGATCCTTCCCCTCTGTTCTCCACTAGTGAGACACATCTACAATGTTATGTTCAGGTCTGAGCTCTCAAGGACAATGACAAGAGAGACATGGACACAGCGGATGGATTCCTGCAAAGGGCATGAAGATTTTTAAGGTATGCGAACAAAACTTGTGCAAAAAGTGGCTGAGATAGCTGGGTCTGTTTGGCCTGGAAAAGATGCAGAGTAGGATCTTTTGAAAATGTATAAATACCTGATAAAGGGAGAAAAGAAGATGGAGCCAAACTCTTGTCCTTGCTGCCGTGAGAGGACTCAGTGGGCAAAATGGGCAAGAGGCACAAACTGAAATACAGTAGCTAAAAAATATCTGCTAGGAGTGTTGAAGCACTAGTACAGTTAGCCCAGGGAGTCAGTAAAGTTTCCCTCCTTGGAGACATTCCAATGTCAACTGAACTTGGTCTTAGGAAACTTGCAAGAAGTGAGTCTACTATGAGCACAGGGTTGGTCCAGATGATCTCCAGAGACCGTTTCAAACATGGTAATACTCTTTTTTTACAAATTGCTTTTAAGAGAAAGATCATCATAGACAACTTATTTTCAACATAAAATATTAAAAAAGAAAACATGACTTTTTATAACTATACAGGTGTTTAAAAAAAAAAACCCACAGGTAAAATATTACACAAAACTCTTTGTTAATATTCAGGGCTAAGATGACTGGTTGATCTTATACAAGATACCATAAATATTGCTATATTCACCAGATCCTTTATTCCAGGCTTGTGAGTAGGGATAAATAGATGACAATGAGATACATATATCAATCCAGAAATAAGCAGTTACCAAAGACTGAGAAACGGTATTACCAAACTAATCAGCATAAATGTCATATAATCGGCCATTGTTGTACATCCTGCTCCAGTTGTGTCTAAAGTGCTGCCATCGTTGGTTTGATGGATTTGCTTTACGTCACTGAGGTTCATCTTGTCTGGCATCCCTGCTGAGACAAATAAGAAAATACAGTATGATGCATGCCTTGTCACTACTGGAAACATATTATAGCAAGAAAAAATTTAAATATCCTCAGCGCACAGACTGTCACAGTTTGGTTTCTAATTCTCATGTTCCTGCCAAATTCAAATGCTTTATAATTGCATCTAGAAATAAGCACTATACTATAGGCCTATTCATCATTGGAAGCATTTCTGAGGTCTGCCAACTCTGAACAAAGTTGTTCTTGTAGAAATATATCTCAACAAACATTTATGGACTGAAGTGAACAGTTTTGCAAGTCCCAGTAGTACCTAAAAGTTCACTGCTCACATCTTTCTTGGATTTGAAGAAAAAGGAAATAATTTAATGTGAAATTTCTTGTGTCTGGGTCCAAATATTATTGCAAAATAAAGTATAACTCATGTTATGCAGAAAAGTTATGCAGAAAAGTTATGCAGAAAAATATAGTTGTTGTTATATCAAACCTCAATTTTGGCACAATTTAAATAGACTTTACAATATTGTAAAGAAAAGTCCTAAAGCTAACTTTAAACAGGAACCCTTTTACTGAGTTTCCAGCTGAATATTTTTACTTTTTTTTTTTTTTTACCAGGGTAAATATTTCTCCACCTCAAAACAGTACTCTTACTCTTATGGAACAAGGATGTAATCACCTGTTATATTTCCTCTGCCTGATTAAACATGGGAAACAGAAGGTCTTAGAGACACACTGAAATTTGGTAACATTGTCAGCTGCTTGTATCTGTTATGCATGCTTGTAGACTAACTGCCTTATCCCATATAATAACTTGTGGCATGCCACTATCAATCAAAATTAACAAGTCTAAATTCAGTGTTATTACATACAACAAATATTGACATTGTAATTACATCGAGACTGAAAAAAGCTTCATATAAAGCAAAGTCAATATTTATGTAATTAGGTCAATACATATATAATTCAGAAGGTAAACTCTACTGCTGGAACAGCAGCATTAGAAAGAAGTTCAGCTCTACTGAGCTGATATATTGATTTTACAGTCTGAGTTTCTGCATCCGTATTCATGGTTTAGGTGCTTCTTTCCTTTCTGTATCATTAGGAAAGATGAATAAACTTGTGAATCTTTTTTTTTTTAATTATTCAAAGTAACTATAACAAAGTATAAATATTTTAGTCATGGTGTTATCTTTGTTAAGCTGGTTTAGCAGAAGCTACAAAGGACAGTCATTCTTAAAAAGAACAAATTTTTTTTTGTGCTTGCATTAGAAGTATTCTTTTCTCTAAAAGCAGCTTGAAAGCTGCTTTTTTGTGAACTTCTGCTCTATGTACTCAAATATCCTTCCTGCAGCCTTGAAAAAAAGCATTAAGGGAAGAGTCAGCTAAAGTCAAACATGCTGTCTGAAAAAACCTGCTGGATGCTTTCTGAAAAAAACCTGCTAGAATGAATTAATCTTCTTTGCTGCTGTACTAAGCAGTGTACCCTGATATTTTTGTGGATTTATCAATCCCATTCTCTTGCTTGGAATTTGTGAAAATTAGCTGTTTGTCCACAAAGCAAGCGGACATACAAGAAGGAACAGTGACAGAACAGATGTTGAGAAGGAGGGAATACAATTTTTCCTCATCATGCACTTTCAGTAACCTGTGTAGAAAAACATCAGACAACCAATGCTTCACTGAAAGTATTTTGGGTGGATCATCACTATCAAGGTATATCAAGGGGTTTTCTTCGGGGAAGGTTTTTAAGTAGAACAAAAACAAAAAAGTTTTCATAATTTTTTCAGAGTTTTAGTGAGGTCTCCTCATATTTAAAAAGACTAATTTCAGTAAGTGAAAAATTCAACTCTCACCTACACAGCAAAGCAGTTCAGCAAGTGCTATAGGTAGAACAAAGTAGATTTTTCCAAGATTAACAGATACACTATCAGAGTAGTGAAAGATTGGGCCTCATGTAGGACATAAATTGTAAAAGCTAAATCATATAAAGATGAAAAATATTCTTCTATCTTGCAGTTGAAGAAATAACCAGCTTCCACTGAATATGTTTTGAATCTGAAGACAATGTGACTAGATAATAATCAATGACAGTCAGGTGTAATTTCTAGTGAAAATTTAATTTACAGTATTTCAAAAATAAGGATTTCTTTTGATGGGAATTTATTTTTTCTTTCCAGCCTCAAATGAAAACTGCAGACTTTGGAAGTTCCAATGAAAGCAGTGTTATAAAAAAAAGTTCAAACCTGTCTATATGTTTTCCTTTGATCCATCAAAATGCCATAAATCATTATGTATAATCTCTGATATTAAATGAATACACTGTTAGAACAGTAGTTTAATTATACAGCAAACCTGTCACCTATTCAGCCCCATAAGTCTATGCCGCACTTTGACTTTATTGAAATAAGAAGTCCAAAAAATATGTATAGATATCATCTGGTGAAAAAAATCACTGAAAAGAAAAACACTCCTTTAAAATAGCCTATTTGAACAGATCTGTGCTATGTTGTTGGGGTTTTTTTAGCTCTAATAAGTAAAATTATAGGTTTAATTCCTAGACCTAGGCTATCTTTTTTATTTAAATTAATAGGTTCTGTTGTCCATTATGAATCAGGATTTAAACATATATGCCACCTTTCAAATATCATAATTTGTAAAAGAAGTGATCCTTCCCTGTAAATGAATTTACCTTTCATGGTTCACAGCATACTTGCAATGAGAGATATCCAATCATTTTTAGCAGAACAGACCAGAAATAAAGCAAACTTGTCTGGTTTTAATCTCCTCACATGTCTGAAGCTGGAATTATGTTACAGAAAAGGCATTTAAGCTTCTCAAGTAAAGAGGTCTCATCTGAGATTCAGGGGGAATTTTTTTTCTGATGAATTTATAATTTCAGCAGAGGAGAAGATAAATAGCTTGGGAATTAAAATCCAAATACCATGTTTGCGTAAGTCTACATAAAACAAAGCTGACAAGTATTGCAGTCGTGTCCCCAGCATCAGCTCTGAACTGTGTAAATAGCTGCAATTTAAAATATTGTCCTGCTCTGGTTTAGAAAAAATAATCAGCAAAAGAATTTCCACAAACATTGTGATTAATATTACAGCATCAGAACACAAGTTCATACTTTGGCAGAGCAAAATTTCATGTTTGCTGTGTTGTTCAAACAGTTCAGTTTGTGTCAGAAATGTTGAATAAGTGTGAGCGCCACCCCGAATGCAGCATAAAGTAACAGAGTAGGTAGATTTCCTGATTCCACTTATTCTTGGTATCTGTAGAGTCTGCATTTACACCTTGGGTTCATTTGGTTAAACAGCTACCTACAGGCATTTTAGGTATAGGAAAGAGAGGTATCCCATTTGGCATACAGCTGCTTGCCCAAAAGTAGCCTGACTCTTATAAAACTCTTTAAGGATTCTTGGACATCTTAGAGCATCTCCAGTGACTTTTGACCCTTCTTGGTAGACCACTGAATCAAAGTTACAGCAGCTTGCATTACAGTGAACACAGAGAAGTAAGGAAATGCAGAAGACGATGGTGGAATACTCAGATGTACATATTTGGTCTGAATTTGAACAGACAAACCCTACACTTAGTTACATAATAGGTTCAAGACTGAGTGATCAGGGAGTGTTTCCCAATATATCCCCTACCATCAATCTTTAAATCTTTGATGGAAAACTAAAACTAAATATTGAATCATGTAGCTGTGGCAAATAGATTACATTTTAGAAATTTTAGGTAGGAAAATAAATAATAAATAATAAAAAAAACGTGAAATATTGATCAAGTTCGTATTCTTTCACCTGTAGTAGTATATTTTCACTTTTATGCCTAAACCCTTGCCTTTAATCAATTTTGGTTTCAGCACCTGGTGTTGAAGGGCAGGATCAAGGGTTGCATATTGCCATGAAAGTAGCCAATATCTGATATGTGCAAACATTTATGAGAAGCCAGTACTTCATGAAAGTGTTTCCTGTTAAAGCACAGAAAGCGTCATTGCAGCTACATTTACATAGTTAAATATGTGTCCCAGAAGGAGATCCTTCAGGCAAAGTGTGTTGAGTGGCTCATGCCTGCTGTGCTCAGGGACAGCAATACCTAGAAGAAACTGCTAAACAAACCTCCTCTACATGGTACAATGCCTTGCATGTCTTTTAAGCCACACACAGTGATCTCTCAGGCTCAGGGATCCAGTTATCATTTTGTTTGTTTGTTTTAGTTCAAAGTGTCCGAAATAAATATGAGGGCTCTGCTGCAACCCACCAGGTGGTGTTTTTATAACATGAAACTGAAGGAACCCATTACAAACTCTGGGATATGATATCCAGGCAAGGGAAAGTGTATAAAAATAAAAAGCCTGCTGTTGAGGGACTCTACAGGGCAGAGAAACCCAAGCCTTCAGCCGTCTGGTTTGTGCTGCCTTTTGGAAGCAGTCCTTGGAATGAATTCTCCACAGAACTTGAAGTTTACTTTGGAGTGACCAAGATAATTTTTCTTAATGCTCTGCCATGGAGTGATGCCTTGTGAAGGCTGACCTGGAATAGAGAGTAGACGGAGCTAAAGAATAAAGTAGGTATTTATTAGGAGGCCTCAACGGATCCACCTTGGGCAGCACAAGAGCCCAGCCAGGGCTGCACTCAAGACAAACCAAAAAATGGTCACCAAATAGATGACTGGTCATGGGGTCTCACACTTCTGTAAGTTCTGGTCCATTAGCATATTGAAGTTCTTGTCCAATTACAGCTCCAGCTCATGAAGCCCCATTTTCTTGTTTTTCTCTCTTCAGTCCACTGTTGTTTATGCTCTTGGGCTGAGATCTGGATCATTTGTCCTTGGTCCACAGTGAGAGAAGGAATTATTTTGTCTACCTACTCTGTGAAGAGAGCTTACTATCCCCTAAAATGAAGTTCAGAACTACACACTAAAGCAGTACAGAATATGAAAAACATAAAAGCTAAAACCTGAGGCATCAAGTGAACAAACGTCTGTGCGATGTGGGTAAACAGAGGTGAAACCAGGAGACAACTCACAAGCCAAGCTACTTGACAATGTAGACATAGACAATGAAATCACTTAAATTTGGAGTCTTGCTTAGTATCATAGGAAGGTTTTATATTGTGATATAAAGCCTAGCAGCAAATTTTCAATGTCTTTATAGGTCTCACCTCTGCAATTAGCCAGTCATTTATTTCAGTGAAAAGCAGTCATTGTTGAGTTTTCTTTGCTGCTCCTAAGTAGCCCATGCAACCTGTATCAACATCCCAAGGAGAACTCTGAGTACCAAAAAAGCTGAACCTGAGCTGTAGGCCACAAAGTGATGTGGAACAGAGAGATTGTGCTCACTTAGAAACCAACCAAACTGCATAAATACTCAAGAAATTTTCTGTAATATTTATTTGGAGGAAATAATTTTATCTAAAGTCCTCCTTTTTTAACTTTGTAAATCCTAACAATCATTGTAATAATACACAATCCAACATAAATAGCAATTTTAACTGTAGAGGGAATATCAAGATGTAAGTAATCCCACATACAAACAAAGAAATAGTGTTACTGTTACTGTTAGAAACCAATTAAGAAACCTGCCTAATGGTATTAGTGAAGAAAATTCTGCATAGTTAACAATATATTAGGAAATGAATCCAACATATCATGTTTAACTGCTCATATTTTATGAAACCTGTATATACAAGAAATAGAGTGTAACCAATGATCTTACCATGAGTCTGGCAAGTAATTTTAACTAAAAGAGCAGCAGACATTAAGTCTCTAGTCCAGTATTTGAAAGTTTTCTTTCAAAGTTGACAGTGGCATTTGTTTCACATTATACATTAATGAACTCAGTATTTCCATTGAGAAAACAAAGCTTTCATGAGTTAATGTAACACAAACAAATGGTGTCATAGACCAAAACATTTCCATTTGTTTCACATTCTTAAGAATAAAAAAGTGAAGACATCATTTGTTGAAATAGCTAACATGTACTTTTTTAACTTGTAGGTCAGTTTTAGCATAAATAACATATATGTTAAAACTATACTGCTAAAATAGCAAGTCTTAGATGCCTAAAATACTTGGGTTTATTTTCCAGACAGAGACCAAATATAACTATGTCTGAAGTAGAGAGACCCCACAGTAACCTTCATTAGATCTATTCCTATTGCTTTCTTGGGCCATAGTTTTTAAATCCATGTTCATTATAAGACATGTTCATTATAACTTCAAGGCTCTAGGGTGCTGGAATCAGCATTGCCAATAATGCCTGTTTTAAATGAAGAAATCCATCTTTTCAATCCTTTTCACTATTGAAAGAGTTTTAACCTTTATCATTAACCTATGCAAAGGCTTAGTAATCAATACAAAATTAAAATAAGGCCAAAGTTCCATAAATCAGTCTGTGTAAAAGTAAGCAAATTCTTCATTCTCTGAATTTTCTTCTTATTAGTTCTAGTTTCCTTCCTATGAGTCAGATACCCAAATGTCCTATATAAATTACTGTCCTTTGAAACAGTTTACCCATTATTCTTTGATTTTTTTTTCATTTTTTATGTATGAGATTTATAATTAACAATTCTCAATTATATAAAACTAACCATATAGAAGAAGGAGATGAATTTGAACTGAAACTCCTGAAATTAAGGTGTGAACTAGGTTTGAGGAAGAATGTTACCAGTTAGGGTCATTAAAAAAATGAAATATTTTTCAATTTAGTTTTTTTAATCATTCAGATTCCCCTGATTTATGGCCAAATTTCACTGCAGCAGTTCATTATTCTACTGTTTGTCTTGTTATTTCTAAAATTAAAGTAGCAAAAAAAAAATCACTATTTTCTGGAAAATAAATCTGAACTAAACCAATTTCCATTATCAAGTTGTTCAAGTAACTTGGTAGTTTTTTTCCGATCAGTCTACCTAGAATTCCAGTCATTCTAGTCACTTCACTCTCTCAATCTATTGTCTGTAGATTAACTTGATCCCCAAAATACTGACACATTAAGTAGTTCCTAAGTTTTTCCTGAAAAGCAGATTTAATGACATTTTTCTAGAACTTAGAACTATTTAAGGGAGAAGTTTTAACAGTCATTTCCTTATCATGCCTGCAGATAGGAGATTCTAAACTCACCTGTTGCCATGCAGTGGCACATTTAACACCCCCCTTGTGAACCTGTTCCCAAAGGTGAGTGGTCAGATCTGTGATTTTTCTTGATGAGTTGGTTTTACTGCCTCTTGAGCTCACTTTTAGAACCACCCCACAGTGGGATCTAGTATGTGTTTGGAAGAGGAAGGAAAACCATGCTGTTATAATTTGGAAAAGAACTTAAGCTCTCAGCTAATCATAACATTGTAATGCACCCAGAAGGAGACTAAGAAAATGTAAAATCTGCTGTTGATATCTGACTCATCCCACATCAAAGACTGGATTACTGACTCAAAAAGGAAGTGTGGAGCAGTAAAGAAAGTAGATGTCCTTGTCTCCATTCCTTCACTGTAAACAAAAGCCCAGCTTGTCTCCTTACAAATAAAAAATGCAACGCAGAGATTCTCTTCAGTTGCTGCTTTCTCTTCCTCTCTAGGTTTACTTTCCATTCCACAAGTTTTAACTCAGCTACTATGTTAAAAATATGTCAAAAGCATAGAATTGAAAAAAATAAATTTTCCAGTATCATCTTAGAAATGCACTTCCTAATCAGATTATGAAGTTTTAAAAACCACAGTTTTTCACAGAAATTTTTCTTCTCTAGTTTTCATTTCTGAGACAGTTCTTTCTGGCAGAGCATTTCAATTTCTTTCAGGCAAGATGAATATCAGTGATAAATTCTATGGTGCTTACTGATGAATATTGATCTGCATCCCTCAGTGTGTTTAGTGTTATGAAATGCCATAGGAAGTCTTGTGTCTCAGTGCATTCCACAAGTACAAGATCTTTGATCTGAAGTCACTAAACATAAATAGTTAAACATCAAAATATGTGTCTTCTTTAAGTTCAGAGATAACCACTGGGCAATTCAGAGAACCAAACTGATATCTGCAGCAGTTTAACCTCTCCCTAGGAAAGCTGGCCTTGCAGAATTCATATAAATATGTAGGTTTCACATAAATATACAGCTCCAATTCAGCAACACATGAATAGTGCTGCTTCTGTTTTGCTCCCAAGCATCCATCCCTTAACAGGAAATAACTGCTGATCACCCTGTGCTCCCACAGCTCAGCAAGGCTGACCATTGACTTGACTTGGCTGTGGTTGACTGACTGGACAAAAGTACTTACCAACAAAAGCAAGATATCAGTCTCAGGGCTAGAAGCAATGCAAGTAATGTAACAGTCCTAAACATAACATGTCAGAAAGAGGAAAAGAAATATTGAGGGAATTTTTTTTTTCCCAGATTGGTAGTGTGGACATTTGGGAAGCCAAAATAAAAAGAAAACCTATATGACTTCAAGAGTTTCTTCTTGAAAGTATGTCACTTGTGCCTGAGCCTTTCTTCTAACTGAGTGCCCATCTATGTTATCTCACTTAATTAACCTAAATATAAACAATGAAACAGAACTGCTATTTCTGGTTAATTTGATCATTTAGACATATTTTCTAAGCAGGATTTTAGTCACAAAACAGCTCTTCAAGGAGAACAGGAACACAGATGGATGAAAAACAGCTGAACTTTCACAGTTTAAGTTTTTAGCCTGAAGATATTGATCCAAGAGAGAAAGAATTGAGTAAATAATGGATGAGGGCTGAAAAGCGAAGAGAAGAGAGAAAGGTGACCTCTATTTAAAGCTGTTCTGTGTGGACTGTAAGTTAAGGGCACTATAGGTTTGCACTCAAGTTGAGCTGTACCATTGTCAGTGAAAAGGTACATCAAAGTCCAAAAAATGCTTTTTCCACGTATGGGTGACTCATGGGAACTGAGGGGAAACCCTGTATTAAGAGACCAAGACCACCTCCTCCACCCCACTCCTGTTTCCTCTGAAGCATACAGCAAAAGAAGGGGACATGGTAACAGTGACCTTGGCAGAAGACACATTCACCTTTTTCTTCCTTTAGATGAAGAGAAGGAAGATTGGATTCAGATCCCACTGACAGTGCAGCAGAGAAAGTTTTGCCAGAAGCCTTAACCAAAAGTCTACAAATGTATGCCAGATTACCTGAGAACAATAATTGACATCCCAGAGTTTGTTACCCAGAGGTTTTTTTAAGTTGATGTCCCTACCTTAGTAGAAGCGTCATTTCTTGGGAATTAGTAGGGAGGGGAATCATTCCAGTGCAGTAAAGCCTGGATATGAGGCACTTTAAAGCACAATAGCTCTTTGTGCCCTGAAACTGCTTTTGTTTTTAAATAGTCTTCTTGCAAAAAATGGCAGCTGAATAATGAGATGGCTGCTTTACAGGCAACCACAGGTTTTCTTTTCAGTCTGACACCAAGGATTTGTGATTTCATGGAGAGATTAAAGGTCAGGGCATAGGTTTAGGTGAATGTTCAAAACAGAGAAAACACAACCTGGTTCAAATTATACCTATTTCTAGCAGTACAGACAGTTCAGAAGAAACGTATCTTCTTAGGACAATTGGATTTTTCTCTGTTAAGGGGCTCCAAATAGCACCTCTGAAGAAAATTTCCATATGTATATGTATAAGGTGAAGAATTGGAGTGCCTGGCTCCTAAAGCAGAAAAAGTATAAGTTCAGTCTACAGTGAAAAAAGGCCTGCATCTTAAAAAGTCAATTAATTACCTAGATTTTCTCTTACACACTCAAGTGTTAAAATAATTCCTTGTTTACTTTAAAGCATTTGATTTTGGGAAGTTAGGTTTAGCCAAGTTGTTTTTTTTTTTCTTTTACCAAATATACATGTATATAAAGGCTTTTGGCAAATCTGGCCACAACTTAAGGTAAAGAAGCAATGAAAACATTAAGAAAAGTAGGCCACTGAAGTACTGTCATCAACATCTAGAACCAGTGTAAGACCAAGACTGAACTTACACAAACTAGGTATTTGGCATAAAAACATGGAAATAATTACATGACTAAAGAGGCAGAATTGGAACAGAATGAATGAATGCATTTAAAAGCTAATGTGAGTTAAACAACAAAGGAAATTCTCCAAAAATAGTTCAGCAGAATAAGCAGATGAGTTAAACTGCTGAAAATGCCGACTGTAGGTTTTTAATAAGTCAATAAAACTACAAGTCTGGGAATGTCATGTAAGCTTAAGTGATAATCATGACATTTCCTCCCTTGTGGTGTGCTCTCTTCCTAAAAGCCCCCTCTTTTTCCTTCAGTCTCATGGATGAGTTATATCATGTCATGCTTCTCCTCCACACAGGAGGAGTTCCAGGACATGTTCAGCACACTCCAGTCACGCTTCAGCAGTTTCCACAGTCAGCAGGGAATTAGGGAGCAGCAGAGACTCTCAATGTTTACAGCAGGGAGAAAAGTATCAAATTGCAACACTCTCCCAGACATCAAATCAAGATGACGTCTCCTCACTTTGCCAGACAAAATACCAATAAACAGCTCTGATTGTGGGAGCAGAGCTGCAGAAAGGAGAAAGATGGGATTAATTCTTCCAGGGTTTACTGCTCTGTCTATTTGGGCACTGAGGGTGACCCCAGCGCAAGCCATGATGGTGCTTGTGGGGTGCAGTCCTTAGCACCTGAGGAGTCCTGGGTTGGTGACTGAGCAAGTTTGAGCCCAAGGCAAATTGAGGTATTGATTGAGACCAAGGTCCATCAAGGAATACCAGTCAGAGGCTAGAGCAGGAAATTGGGCCAGAATCGGTCTGGGGAAGAAGTTTCATTCAACATTGGCTTGGGGCCATTCAGGGGACAGGACTAGGAATGACTGTATCTGCAGGATAGCTCAGGGAAGGTCTAGGTGCACAGGACAGAGCTGCTGTGGGGCTCTTGGGCCAAGAAGGCCTGGCTGGGACTACAGGTGAGGCCAGTCAGGACCATCAAGGGTTGGCATAGGGACCATCATTAAATCTCAGTAGCAGCTGTCTGAAATTAATTCTTAATTTGTGTGATTTCCTCAGCACTCTCATCTTCCAAGGAATACCCTGAGATCTCATCCACTTTCCATAGGGCTGCCCGGATGCTGCAAAAGTTTCTTGTTCCATTTGTGCCTCTGGATAGGGCACAGACAACACAGTTTGGATGAGCAGTTGTTACAGTGCCCCTCAAACAGCAGAAGTCTCCCTCCATTCCTCATGGTGCAGGCAGCCATCTCAGCCCTCTCCCTCTGCATTATGGGCTTGAGAAGAGAGGCAGGTAGTTATAAAGCCAGACCTAGGGAATTCCTGCTGGCATTGGGAGTGTGTGCCAGTAGCTGGTAGGGCACTCTCTGAGGAGGAACTTACAGTCTTACACTGACTTGATTCCACCAAATGGGCAAAAGAACACAATCCTATTGGAAGATGCCTGTCCATTTGAGCAAAACTACTCTAATTCCTCACATTTATTCATAAAAAAAGTTGATTTCAGTAGCCTGTTTAGTCAAATGCATGCTGATATTGTCACTAAACTGTGCACCTGCCACTTGATCCAATCATCCCTTACTGTAGTCTTTGCATTCCTCACGCTTCTCTTTAAACAAATCAGTCTAGATCTGACTAGTTGTATGACACATCTTTCATTGAGATTAAAGACAGATGAGTGTGTTGTAAATAATATAATGCCTCTTGCTTGATTACTCCCAGTCTTTTCTATGGGAACCTATTCCATAGTTCAAACCTTTCATTTCCTATTAAAAAATAAAGGATTGAGATAAGACTATGCAAGCTTGTACAGGTAATGTTTTACCACACTAGTATCAAGCATAAAGTTGTTGCAAACAAAATAAAACAAAAAAATCTCAATTTTTAAAAAACATAATCAAGAATTACATCCCTGTTACAATTTTTGGTTGGTGGAAAAATATCAACAATAACAATATTATTATATCTTTAAAAATCAGGTACTAAATGACTTTTAAAAGAGTTTTCCTGGGAAAAACCCTGTCTGAAAGATTGGCTAAATTAGGCAAATTGTGTAAGTTTTCTGCATTCTCAGGGATGTTTTTTTGCTTTCCATGACACATTGAATACTACAAATTTAGTAATAATGTAGTCAGTTTTCCAGAGCAAAAAAAAAAAAAGGTGTGGCATTCATAATGCTTGAAAATATTGAATGGTGTACACAGAGTGAACAAAATTGCTAGATGTTACTGAATGCAGAGAAATATCTTGCTGTTTAAACCTTTTATTGTCACAGTGATCAGCTTGCCAAATGCAAACTACTTTTAGTGGCTTTCTCTGCATATGGAAAGTGGAAGCATAAATAAAGGAGATTTTCTCCACACAGGTGATCTGATTTATAAATAGACAGTGAAAACAAATATATTTAACACCATATATCAATACAATCCAAAGGAACTATGATTAGACATTGTTATAAAATTATAATTTAAAGACTGATTTAATTCTAAATGTAGAAAAGCCCATTCTTTTACTACTATATTTAGTGAATTGTAACCTTGGTGTTCTTTTAAAACCCATCAGTAAAATAGATTTTTTAATTTAATTGGGAATATAGAAAGTTCAGGAATAAAGAATTAGAGATGCATTCTATTTTGACTGTTAAGTTATTTAAAATTGCATTTTGTTTTACACTTAAATTGCATGACCCAAAATAGCATGTTAGAGACAGTGAGTCGGTCTCATTCTGATTTTTTCTGACTTGAAAATGAGTTGTAAATGGGAAAATGGAGACACACAGACATAAATAATTATTAATTCCCAAGCAAACTTTCAGATGACACATCTGGGCTGTGTATGGATATCTTGATATATTAAAATTCAGTGGCCTGCACTCTGCACAAAATCAGACTAAATGATCAAAATGGAATCCTTTTAGCTGTAGATTTAATAAGCTATGTGCAGCTTGAAATCCTCTTGAACTGGAATTAATACTTATTAGCCAGACTTCCACATTATCTCTTCGACTGAAAACTCTCTAATTATAGGGAATCAGATAAAAATGCTCACAAACAGGGTAGCCTTAACTGGTGAACTTGACTTGACCAGACTCATGGAGGTAGTTTTTAATTCTTGGATTATTTGAAAATTGTTTTCTTTTTTTGAATTGAAAGTAATACCAACATTTTCAATATGTATTTTTACCATAAATTTCTTACATTTACATATTTTGCCATATTTTGTTGAACTTTTATAATTTGCAAGTGACAATCATCTTTCAAAGATATATTTCCTATCACAAGAGACTGTTTTGTCAGGAGCACTTTTGCATCAAAATGAATTCATAACTTCTAGAGATAAATTTCTGAAAACAGGTCTTTACTAGCTGAATGCTGACAGACACTTACCTGAAGCACTACACTCAGCACTGTCCAGGTCCCCAAGCACCACCTAGGCACTAGAAATTCTGTACCTTGTCTCTTCCCCATGTTTTGTATTCAGATGACATTTTCCAAAGTCTTCCTGTATGCAAATACTTTCCCTGGAAAAATACTGTATCTCTGGGAGTGCAGGAGATTTTTGTGGGTTCTTTATTAGTGATAAGAACCTGAGAAGCAGATGATTAAGTATGAGAGGCCTTCCTCCATGACTATTGTGTCAGTGTCTATTGTTAAAGGAGTATCTTAAAATAGTTCATGGTCTAAATGTTCAGTAACAATATTAAAATTACAGCTAGGCTGTGCTAAGCATTTTTGCCCTGTGGAGTGATTATGAAGGAAGAAAACACAGCTACCCAAATTTGCATCTCCTAAACCACATTTTCAGCTTGTATAACAGAAGGTATCTAAGTTATTATTACTTTTTAAGTATCCTTTCCAGTATACTGTGGTCCCAGCGTAACCATGATTTATAACATATCCCAGGTTTTCTGAAACATTTGGCTTAAATTGAAGTGCAACTTCAGGTGGTCATTTGGCTTAAGAAGACTATTTATGCTAATATGTAATTAATTATTTTAGCATTCCCAGGCATATTTCCAGATATTTTGAAGGAGAGAGAAACCTTCTTTATTATAAAAAAGAAGAAGAAGAAAAAGGAAAAAAGGCTATAAAATCAAGGTTAATATTAATGTTAAAGATGTTACATGTTGAGAAGGTGCAAGGTTAGCATGATAATGGTTTGATCATGTTCACATTAATTGGTTTAATTAATGGCTACCCCCTACAACACTCTCCCCATAGAGAGGCAGTACAACTATTTAAGGACATACTGCCCAAACATGTTTGCATGACCATCAGGAGACTGAAAACCCAGAAATCCTAGCCCAGTGGTCCCTCTGCATCCACAGAAAGACAAAGAAAGAAAAGCAGGTCCCACTAAGTCTGCTATAAAATGGGTCATATCCACTTTTGAGTCTACCAGTGATGGCAAGGCTGGCTTTACAAGGTCAATGATACACTGGCTATGTCCAAGCATTAAGTGTGAAAATGCTGAAATTTTAGCAAAGCTTGCTTAGTGAAAAAATACCCCAAACTTGTTTTTTCAGGAGAGTTTAAAAAAAAATCTCTGTATAATATATTTTGTAGTTCCTTGCCAAATTTATTCTTTTTTTGCATAACCACTATAGCTGATATACAAGAATTATTTACAGATGGATTTTTTAATTTACTTATTTAGAGACTGAGTGTTTGCATTTCTTTTCATATTTAAATCTAAACAAGAGAATTTCTTGAGTATATTATATCTGTTAAATGTAAAGAAAAGCTGAAAAGTTACTTTAAAAAAGCTTTTATTTATATGCACCATTTATGTAATTATTTCTGAATGGACAATATTGAAAAAAAGTGTATTAAAAAGAACCATTGCCCTGGATATCTTCTGCTCTTGAAATATTTCCAGTGTCATTAGAAAGCTGACTTCTATCCAAGACTGGAATTCTTTTGTGATCGTTTAAAAACTGCAAAGTGTAGCAAAAGTCAGTAATGTTTGGAGATTTTCAGAATCCACTTAATTATTCAGAGAACAATTGTTTCAAAAATGTTTATATTTTATCAAGTCTGCACTAATAATATCTAGCTCGAGTCAGTACTTTGTCTATCTCTTACTAATGCTATCCAAACCACTAAAGCATCCCAAAGGGAGAAGAGCTGGAAGAATTCAAAACTGTCATGAAGCAATTATTGCTGGGCAGACTGCTTCATATCCATGTGTTCAGCACATCTATTTCAATTTGTTTCTGGCAAGAAGGAATATAAAATTAAGGATTCACACAGAGGAAGAAACAGAAATAATATTCAATGAATGCAAAGTAGGCAATAAACCAATTTATCTAACAGTACAACTACAGATACTTTCAACTGAATGTAATTATTTCAGAGCATCTGGAGGAAAATTCTCAGGGCAAGAGGGATTTCTAATATTTAATACAGGTAATTGTTTAAATCTATGTGTAACTTGACTTCTGGGAGTACACATGTACATTAGGAAAATTATATATCTGTCTGATAAATTAATATATTTAGGTAAAGGTTTTTCCATTTGTTTCAATTCTGAATGAAAATGGACATAAACTCCACTTCAACTAGAATACAAATGTCATAGATTTTCAGCTTTGAAAAGTGCTGTATTTTTGTTTGTTTTGAAGTTGGGTTTTTGGCTGGTTGGTTAGTTGGTTGTTTTGTTTATGGGGGTTTTCTGTTTGTTTTTTTCTTGAGGAAGACTGACTTTCAAATACTTATAGATGAAAACTGATTAGGTAAAAAAAACCAAACCTGTGTGCTTGCTGCTGAGCTGCTCTGTACAGATGCAGTCAGAGGAGGCTGGTGGGGGCTGGCTACCCAGTCAGAGCATGAATAGCCCCAGCCAAGCCTCCTGTCCATGCCAGGTTTGTAATGGGGACAGGAGTCCATCCACACTACAAAAATTGTACAGATAAGGGGAGACAGATGAACAATCAAAATGTTCAGAGCTTCAGGTCTTCAAAATTATCCCAAATGATGGGTTCAATTTTGCCTGAGCATTGAAAGCACATTTACAGGTAGTCTGAACAGTAAAGTTGCCTTGGAGCCTTGACTACAGGCCACTGTTTTCAAAGCAATTGCTGAATAAAATACAGGCATTGCAGGCTAAGGTGGACAGATTTCCAATAGAAGGCCCTGTAACAGAGCAAAAATAACAAATTGAAGCTTTTCAGCTAGAAGATGTATTCATCTACAAAAAAGCCCAGCATTATGTGTGCATAATTTCTAGACTCCAACATACAAAGATCTCTCCCATGACACAAGTAATTCCTGCATTTTCAGCACAGCACACTCAACCCAGTACCCTTGAATGTCTTGGAAAAGTTTGGTACATGCTAACTATATTTTAAGTACTGTTCAAACAATTTATCAATACTAATCCCTGAGTTATACTTCCCAGTAATGTTCCTGATTACTGTTGATTTGGCTGGATGTCCAGGAATTCAGATGAGAAAACAGCTTTGTGAAGCATTTCTCCACAGTGCATGAGAGGGTTTTTTATCATCTCTCAGACTTATAAAGACACTAGGGAAAGATCATGATGGCCAGTCAATGTAATAAGAAGAAATGAAGTGTCAGCATAGGCAGAAGTAAAGCAAAGTCCCTCGATGAGAAGGAAATCTTCATTCAAGTAAACACATTCTTATGACCACATCTGGGGCTGAATAAAGTGAAATAATAGCTCAAAAAAAGGGAGATGGTTGACAAGTGAAGCAAGTTTGGGTCAAAAATATTTTAGATTAATAGAATCTTCAGAAATAATTTAAAATTATTTCTGAATAATTTAAAATTATTTCTGAACACAACCAGTGTGGCTCTTCTCATATCCTGATGCCAAAGAGTAGGATGTACTTTTCTGTCAGACCTCTCCAGCAACAGGAGCTTTCAGCTCTTGAAATTACTGAACAAGGATACTAGACTTAGTGCTTTTAAGCAATCCTCTTGGTGATTCATCCATTTGAGCCTGAACATGATACATGCTTTGCATTTAGACATCTACTCCAGCTCTATTGTTTCCCTGCAATCCACTGCTAGGTGGTTTTGTGGTTGTTTTGGGTTTTTTTCCTTTTTTTTTCCCCCTAGTACATGTGCTTGTATACTCACTCTCTGCCATATCATGAGTGAGTACTGATATTTCAAAAGTAGTGCCTTAATTTTTCCAAGCAGTCTGTTGCATTTGGAAAGCATGATGGTGGAGTTGATGGGACATGGATTCTGACTGGAGCACAGAACAGAACCAAACAGATTACGGATTTTCACATTACTTGTGCTTTTGCAACAGAGGCCTTGATGCGCACACTAGTGAGCTACAGTGGGAGGGCTTTCTCATAGTATTCTAGAAAATTCCTGGCATGTAGAATGACACTTCATAGGAGAAACTAGGGTAAGGGATTAATTCCCTTAGGGAATAAAAAAGTTCCTAAGGCCTTTCTGTGCGTCTCAACTGTGGAACCACTTGTCTGGCGGCATAGCAAAAGCACTGATCTCCTGAATGTAGACACATATGTGATTCAGTTGCCTGCCTACATTTAGTAAGGGCTGTTTTAGGCCCTGCCAGGTGTCCTGCTTAGCTACTTACTGTCAGTCGACAGCAATGGTCACTTGCTGTGACATCTGTGCTGTGCCTATTGGCCTCTAATCTTTGATAGTCTTGTATACCTTGGAAGATATTATGCACCTATCAGTACAGACATAGAAGAATCCCACTGTTGTTGTCTTCCACTCTGGTATCAATCAAAATTGGTTTGGGTTGTCGTTTTGACACTGCATGGTCCATATCTGCTTACCAATATTTAGAGGTATCATAGATATTCCTGTCCTTTGACATGATTAGTTTATAATTAGGCTTGCTCTTTGCTTGTGGACAAATCAATTTCTTTGAATGAAAACTTGAAATTGAAAGAAAGCCATGTCTCATCCAGATGAATATCCAAATAAACATTTATCAGAAGCAAAACGTTTATAAATTGCTTCCAAGTCTATCAGATCCAGTATCTGTCAGGGAGAATGTGCAGTTCTGGTGATAGTCTGACGGCTGCTGTAGTTGGCTTTCATAAATGGGAATCTAATTGATGTTGATGAAGCCTTTGAAAAGTCATGAAAGAAAATAATATGCTGGTTGTCTGAAAGTACTAAGGTGGGTTCCTATTTTTCTTCATTTTTCAGATTGTTTCATAATTTGAAGATACTTGCATTTATATGGAAGTGTGTACAAAAAGACTGATTATCCAATGTTTCATACATAATGAAACCATTCTCTCTTTCATATCTTTTTAGCTCATATTTTTCTCATTCTTGGATTGCAATATATGCATATAATTTTTCCATGTCTATATTTTATGATCTATTGCTATAAATCACACACCACACAGTTACAGTTATTCACTGACATTACTTTGAAACTCGGGTTTTGTTGTCACTTCCTAAGTGGCGTCTGATGACGATAGAATGAAAATAACATTATGATGTGCATATGTTACTGACATCTGGGTTTTATCCCAATACCATTACCTGTTAAATAATTTTTTTCTATAGAGCTATATTGTGTGTAGTTAACACAAAAGTACATGAAGACATGATTTTAGGCACAAAAATCAGGGACTGATGATTCCATCTGTAACTGAAATTAATCCTTTCCAAAAAGTCTGAAAATGAATGACATATTTGAAAAAAGTAATGGCATTTTAGTGTTAATCAAAATAAACTGATCATTAACAGAATTAGCACTGACTGTTTCTACCAGAAAAAATTCCAAGAACTGTAAAGACCTGCATCTTGGTCATAATGACCTTCAATCAAAGTGACTTTCAGTTGCAGAGAACTGGATCCTGGATGCTAGTGCATCAGTCCAGCTCTAAAATTCCTACAGAACATTAATGCTGCATTCATCTCCTTCTGCAGGTTGTACCTTTCAGAACATAAAAAGAACATTTCTTTTGCAGGTCTTTTCAATCTCCTTGTTTTCATGAGAACGTGTCTAGTTTTAAACCATCCTATTTCATGAAAGTTCAGAACATATGTTGTAACGACAAGACTGTGCTCTTTAATCTACACTTCATTACACATTCTTTGATAGCTTTATTACTCTTTTGAATTTTATACCTGCACAAGGAACATCTGTTTCTCCTTTTCCTTTTTTTTAAAGTACGTTGTGATACATCTATTACAGTAACCAATTTACTTCCTGCTTTCTTCCTCTATACTGCATGTAAAAATATTGTGTGCATCAAGAACAGTGGCTAGTAGGACTAT
Organism: Molothrus aeneus; assembly: GCF_037042795.1. Classification (NCBI taxonomy): domain Eukaryota; kingdom Metazoa; phylum Chordata; class Aves; order Passeriformes; family Icteridae; genus Molothrus; species Molothrus aeneus. The sequence goes on along the minus strand of NC_089647.1, from coordinate 74,724,051 downwards.
TAGGAGCAAAGTGAACATCTTGTTTAATATCTGCTCCAATTGTTTTGCATACAGGTCAAACCTGTGTTTAGAGTATTTTTTTCAATATTTCCTGTAAATTTGATCTCTGCAGGTGGTGAAATTTATTTTATTTTCCACTGTCTTGCTCACTATTTTACTAGAAACATGCCGATTTTAAGTGCATATGACATTTCAAGTTCAACAGAATGCCCTTATTGAGATATCAAAATTCACATATTTATTAAAACTGAGTAAAAGTTTATTTCTTGAATACTTATCAAATAAGATTGCATATCGAATAATTCCAGGATAGAAATGCATACCTTGAAAGGAACTTAATATTTTCTGCCATCAGATATTCACTGGTGTTGGCACTGGTGTCATCTGTAATTAAGGCTTTCTGGACTTGTCATTAAAGGTGGCAAGATTCCTGCTTGCCAGAATTGGATTATTTATACTCAAAAATCTCAGAGTATTTACTGTAGAATGAAGTAAAATTAAATTATTTATTTGCATATATTCAGAAAAAATATTTGAATATGCGTGAAAGAGACACCCGTAAAGATACACATTCATTCCCAAACATTTGCACCTTTTTCATTTACATCTTCTCTTGTGGGATCATTAGTCACATTTGGTTATGAAAGTGTTTCACTAGCTAAAGAAATGGACATATTAGTGACTTGAAATGATATTTTTTTAATTTCCCCACTGCACATCTATGCCTAGTTACATAGTTTTGAGTACGCTTGTGTAGTAGAAAAGTAATTTTCTTCCTTAATATTTCTGAAGAAAGCACTTCTTTGGTTCTCCTTGTTATGATTAAACTTCTCCTGTATCATTACAGTCAGTTAACTGACCTTTTTTCTTGTTTAACATGGGCACAAGTTCAAAACTTTCCTCTGTATTTTTTCCCAAAATTGCTGTTCTTAGAGCACTGTCAAAGAAAATAAGAGTGACCTTCCATCTGTGACAGAGTGGCATCAGACAGCCTAAATTTTTGACAGAAACAAAATCTGGTTCAAATGCAAAAATTATCTTGTTGAGAAGGGAATTCCCTGGTTGAATTTGCTTATACCAAGACTATGAGTCTAGGGAAGGGAAAGTAAGAGCTTAGAAGAAGAAGAAAATATAGGAAAGACTGGAAACTTTGTCTGGAAAAGGGCATTCAGTTCAAAAGAAGAAAGTGACAAAGGGGAAGGTGAGACTGACAGGAAAATCAGATTTGTGAATGAAGAAAGTAGCTGAGCTAAGCAAACAATGATAGAGTAGAATCTGATGAAAAATAGATCAGCTGGTGGGGCAAATTGACCTAGACTTGAAGCTAGAAAGGAAGAAGGGAAAGAAAAAGAACAAGATGGAAACTAAAAGAATAGTACTTCAAAAAGTAGTTAATTTTTTAAAACTGCATAAACCATTTGAGAAGAGAGATCATTCAAGATCAGTTACCATTGAGTTAAATAAGTACCAAAACCTACGGTAGGAAGGAGACTTATATTTTGGAATTGGAGACACAGTGGAATTGTATAACAGCTGCTTTAGAGAATTTGTTTATTCATTCTATCTTTTAGTTGAAACAGCAGTTTTGGCAGATCCACTTCAAGACTCACTTCAGGACCCACTGATTGTCATGGTAACTACATGTATGAAAAATGAGGGGAAAAAGCAACAGGATTTCTTTTTGTTCTGGAGTGCTTTCTTCAACTTATTTTAAGACAAAAAAAAGAGAGAAAAGAAAAATGCATAAAACCAAAAATGTTAGAGCATTAATATCTGACTGAAAAGTCAACTAGTTAAAAAAATTAAAAGTAATAATCAAAGTCACTTCTACTGAATTGGTTTGTAGTTTTTATTGCATTTTTATTTCTAATAAAGCACTGTGAAGCAGTGTTTTCGGTGACTGAAAGTAGAAGATTTGTAATTCTGAATTATCAGAATGGTCTTTGACTAATGGTGTCTCCAAACCCATTTCCAGTCACAGGCTGTAAGGTGTTATGGTGCAGAGACGTGTAAGCAAATAGTCAATTTGGATGTAGTCACCCTGTCTCGGAGGGAAAGAGGGCTTAAATTTTTCTGTCCAACTAAAGTTGGCTTTAGTGCTATTTAAGAGTCCCATGCACGTTTAATTTACAGATATAGACAAATTCTTACTATCCAACCCAAGAGTTTTTTAAGTTCAAATTCACATGCTGCTCTTTTTCTCTCTGCACAAATTCAGTTACAATTGTCCATTGCAAGGATAAGTAATATTACCAGTCCTAAATAAGTAATCACTTGTATATACAACTCACCACAAAGGTGTTTCTAGAGTTTTCAATGCTAATAAATAATTAAAGTTTATTTTTAATTATGAAGCATGCTCAGAAATTTAGGAAAATTGTATTTACATTAGTACTGATCCGAGCAGTTTGTCAGATATGTGTGCCAAGTATGAAAAATACTAAAGACTTAGATGTCGGATCAGATTTGAAATTTGGAAGTTCCTTTATAGCCCTAAAAATAAATCTTCTCCTCTGTTATGTGCCTTCTGTAACAGTTCCTTATGTGCCATTGTAAGGTGACAATTAATGACACCGATCTGCCTGAAAAAAATGCACCCAGTTTGAATGCTTGTAATGGTGACAGAAAGCATGGATTAGACACTGTCTGCCAACAGAAGAAATTGGACAAGAGCCTTTTTCTAAACTCAGTGAGGAGGAATAATTGCTCATTGCTATCCAACTGAGTCTGTTACTTTAGGAGAAAAGAAATCTAAGAATAGGTTTATAAAATACGCAGTAACTCTCCCCTGCAGACACAACAGACTTGAGGCAACTAAATGTCTTTAAAAATCTGGATAAACACTCAAGATGGACAAAAAAGTAACTAGGGCAGTCTGTCTACCACCAGAATACTCTTTTGTTTAAAAAAATTCCAGATTTATATTTTTTTCTTTACTGTGTTATGAAAAAATATAAAGGTTTTGGGCCCAAGGCCAATTGTATGGGCCAAGGGCTGGGCCCTGCCTGAGTCACAACAACCCAATGCAATGCTACAGGTTTTGGACGGAGAGACTGGGAAGCAGCCCTGCAGAAAAGGACCTGGGGATGTTGGTTGACAGCCACTGAACACGAGCCGGTGTGTGCACAAGTGGCCAAGAAGGCCAGCGGCATCCTGGCTTGTATGAGAAATTGTGTGGCCAGCAGAACCAGGGCAGTGATTGTCCCCCTGTACTCAGCAATGGTGTGGCCACACCTCAAGTACTGTGTCCAGTTTTGGATCCCCTCTTCAAGAAAGACATTGAGGTGCTGGAGTGTGTCCAGAGAAGGACAACAGAACTGGTGACAGGTCTGGAGGGTAACTCCTATAACAAGCACCTGATGGATTTGGGGTTGCCTAACATAAAGAAAAGACTCTCCAGGAAGACCCTATCACTACGACTGCCTGAAAAGAGGTGGAAGCCAGACAGGGGTCATCCTCTTGTCCCAACTCATGACAGAACAAGAAGACATAAATCTTAAACTGGGTCAGGGGAGGTTCAGGTTGAGCATCAGAAGGAATTTCTTCACATAAAGGGTTGTTAAACATTGGAACCAGCTGCCCAGGGTGGGGTGGAATCACCACTCCTGGAGCTGTCCAAGGAACAATTGGCCATGGCACTTAATGCTGTGATGTCATTGACAAGGTGATGATCAGGCAAAGGCTGGATTTGATGACCATAGAGGTCTTTTCCAAATGAAATGATTCTGTAATTACCTAAAAGGAAATTGTAATGAGATGGAGGTCAGTGTCCTGTCCCTTCCTCAGTTATAAGTGCTAGGACAAGAGAGAACAGACTCCAGTTACATCAGGTGATTGAGATTGGATACTATAAAATATTTCTTCACAAAAAGGGTTGTCAAGCTTTGAAAGAGGTCATCCAGAGAAGTGGTTGAGTCAGCATCCCTGGAGGTATCCAATGGACACGCAGATCTGTTGCCATGAGACATGGTTTAGTGGTGGACTTGACACTGCTGGGTTAACTGGACTCCATGAATTTAATAGTCTTCTCCAACATGAATGATTCTATGATTCTTTGTTCTTTGATTCTATGCTTTTGTTGTTGTTTTTACCACAAAAATGCAGCAAGGCCATAAATGCCAGAACAAATATAAATAGGTAGATTATTTGAAAAGAGGTAAAGCTAAGTTCAATTACCTGCCCTAAGTACAACAGAGACTTAAATATTAGCATCCATCAGCCTCTACAGAGCCCTAATCTGTCAGATTTTGTTCCAATTTCTGTTTTTCTTCTAAACCATTATGAAAATGCCAGTGGTACACTTTCTATCATATTTTCAACTATAGCATTTACCGTGGAAAATATCTTTATCACAACCAAGACAACGTGGCAAATCTTAAAACACTCTTTTCAGAAAGCAAAAGGGATGCTAAATTTAGATTTCTAAAAAAATTATCTGAGGTGTCACCTTCCATAAATAAATCACCTAGTTTCTGAGATTGATTACAGCCTGAGGAGTGCTTAATTTCTTAAGTAAATTTAAAATAAAATAAAATTAAAAGAAATGTTTGAATTATGTATTTCAGAATTTGAAAAATGTGTTTCATGCCCATTTTAATTGGCTTATGGGTTTTACATTGCTCTTCAAAAGTAGTGGTATGAACCCTGCCTTAACATAGAAAAAAGTTAGTTCTCATATGCAAACTACCATTTCCTCTGTCACACTGAGTGATATTTTCCCAGAAAGAGAGGTAATAATTTTTCATCTTCCTAACTGGTCAGCCTGTCCTGTAAACAAATAATAGGCTGAAATATCAGCACATTTGGGACAAACTAGATTATGATTTCATTTCCCTCAGGAAGAGTGTGAAAAAACAGTCAACATGAGCAATTCTGTTGCAGCTTAACCTCACAGAGGAAGAGATTCCTATGGCCACAACACCTTAACATTCATGAAGAAGTTACAGGGACTATTCTCATAGTCTTGCCATTTCTAAGCAGGTTTTTAATTGGAAAAAATCCCAGTAGAAATTGATAAAATTTTAAAGAAAGCAGATATTAAATATAAGTAATGGAATAGAAAACATTTTAATGCAGAGATTTAAAACAACTACAACAACTACAAACTACAGAGCAGCAGTAGATAGGTGTGATGATATTCCCAAGACGAGACCCTTAACACAAAACTGAGAAACAGGAAGGCATCTTTCATTATCAGCCACCAAGGTGAGATAATCAAGATAGCATTCTTTTCCATGGCTTTAGAATGATGGAATCATACTTTGTCACATCTCTAACACTACAGGAATGAGAAAAAGACAAAAATTATCCCAGAATGAGAATTGGAAAAAAATAATGCTGCACAAATTTCCATTTTCCATACTCCAGTCCAACTTCATGAAACAGTAATAATAAGTGTTCAAAAATTTAGTGTGATTTGATGCATTACTCTCAGTAATACAACTTAATCTCTTGTGAGAATGAAAAGTACACAGAACTTTCATGGAAGGAAACATGTTCACTTATAATGAAGGTTTCCCTAAGTTTGTGTTCATCAGAAGATGAAATAAAAGGCAATAGGAGACTGGAAGATCTCCTAATCTAATCTTTTTATGTACACTGTGGCTTAAATAGTTAGTGTTTTGGAAAATTACATTATTTTTTAAATCAATCTTTTCTATTCTTTTCTGAAAGTCTAAAATACTTTCCAATCTGCCCCAGTCATATCCTTGAATGGGGGAACTTCTACAATTTATCAAATATTTCAAGGTGTTGCTGCCAACTTTCTCTGTTCTTTTACTGAGGGTACTCTTCAAAAGTATGGCTAATCACAATTCTGTGACATTGAAGACAAAAATATTCAAAATAGAACTGAAAGCAGGTTTTTATATACAGGTTTTTTATATTTTGAAGCTGCAGAATTTCTACAATTTTCTGTTTTATAAATCTTGTTCCTAGGCATACGAAAATTACATTTATTCTCAGTTTTACTCATCCAGAAGAATCAGATTTGCATGTGGAAATTTAAAGCAAAATATTTCCAGCTAAAGTGAACTACATTAATCCAGGTAAATTTAGACACTTATATGAAAGAAAAGTGCTTATATTGATTTCAGTGCTACAACAAGCAGCATATTAGGTGACAAATCTATTCAGCATTGGTCAAGAGAATATCTCATTTGAGACTAGAAGATTTATTCACTTCACTTTGTTGTACATTATTTTCTGAAATGCTTTAATTCAAAAGGCCAGGCAAGATCCATCTCTAAAGCTGTCTGCCTCTTCATGGGAGAGACTACTTCTTGAGAAGGGCCCTTAGTATTCTTCAAATTTTTATTCATCAGAGGAAGGTGAATGAAAAAAATACAGATTTAATAAAAAGGATCCACTTTGTCTCTCTTGGAAATTTTTTATACCTATGTAGCTACTTATTTATGTGCACATAAATATGTATGTATATATGTACATGTGTGCATGTATATATGTACATATATGCACATATATGTAGCTATATACATGTATCTATGTATATTTCTATATACATATATATATTTATATACATGGCATTTAATCTTTATGTTTAATTTGGGTTTTTTCACAAAGTCAATAATTTTATAAGATATTTTTAATTTGAAAAATATTTTATTCTTTTTATATTTGGTTTTTTGATTTTTTTTTAATCTATGTACAAGAACATGAATGAAATGCCTCTGTGCTCATTGCAACATTTCAGATACTTAGAAAATACGTGCTCTGGCAGCCAAGATGGAAAACCACATCCTGGGGTGCATCAAACACAGCATGACCAGATGGTCAAAAGAAATGATCATCCCTCTGTATTCAATATTGATGCGGCCTCACCTGGAGTGCCAGTGCAGGGCCCCACCCTTTAAAAAGAATGTGAAGGTCTTTGAAAGTGTCCAGAGAAAGTCAAGCAAAACTGGTGAAAAGGCTGGAAACAATGTCCTGTGAGAACTAGCTGAGAAGTTTGGGCTTGGACAGCTTGGACAGAAGGAGGCTGAGGAGTGACCTCATTGCTGTCTACAGCTTCCTGAGGAGGGGAAGTGGAGAAAGAAGTGCTGACGATCCATGCAGGTCCCTTCCAAGTGAAATAGTTTATTCTAAAAATATTTTTTTTGAGTTTGAGGTATAGGAATCCAAAGAACAGCATGAATTCTTACTAAATCTGTACAAAACTTGGCAGGAGAAATTTTCTGAATTTTTAACCTCACATCTTCCTCTTCATAACAAGTTTTATGGTTTTAAAGTTGCTTTGAGTTTTATAACTATCTGAAAACAAGTCTTCATGAGCACGATAAATGCTTTGTCTGAGTTAATTTCACAAAGTTTTGCTCTCCAGAATATATCCCCCCCCCCCCCCCCAGGAAAATCAATCTCTTGTTTTCAAGATATAGGCTTCTTTAATAGGCAGAACAAAACATTTTGCTTAATTCGTACTTCCACCAAAGATTCTTGGTTTCCAAAATTTTGTTTAACCTGTGCCCAATTTTTTAGTCAAAACTCAATTTTAATTGATTTTTAGTTTGATTTAAAATATGTTTCTATCTTGAACACTTGTGAATGTAATGAAGTTTTTATTGAAAAAAATGCAACAATAGACCAGAATTAGACAAAGAAAATATGTTGGTTGAGAAGACTAGCAATTTGGGCATCATTTCAGAAAAGCACTTAAATGTGTGTTTAAAAGGAAAGTAGCTTCATTCGAGGCAGACAGTAGACAGTGCATGAGACAATGTAGAAGACTGTCTCAAAAAGTAAAAGATCCCAAGACACTTGGAGTTTGGCAAGACAAGAAAGCCTCAAAAATCAAGCAGTGGGAAATTGACCAAGACTGAATAAGCAGTGTTTGGACAACTAAGTTATATGGAAAGTTTTAATTCAGCTTGCAAAATGTGCTTCAAAGTTTATAAAAAAAAATGTGTCTGGAATGTACTAGATGTGGTTATCCTTGTGTAGCCCTACTAGCTGGAGAGATCACTAGACAATAAGGCAATCTAAAAAATTATTATCAATTGAATAGAAAACAAAGGTTCAATCTTCCTGCTGAAAATGAGGTTTTAGAAGAAAAACGTAGTAAGAAGAAACAGAAACAAAACCCAAATGAACAAAACCTAGCAAACAAACAAAACAACAACAAAAAAGGGAGTATATCCTCTCACAAAACACACATGCCATTGGATGCTGTGGACTTTCATGAATTATTTAAGTTCAAGAAGCAGTTGGGTAAAACTACTGCAGTTAAGTCCAGTTGGAACAATTTTAAAAAAAGCCTCAGTTTATTTGCTTTAACTGCAAATAAACTTCTAGTGCTGTTTCAGGCACCCTAGAAACCTGCAGGTGGATGTTAAACCTGAAGACACCTTCCTTTTTTTTTTGACCAGAGCTGGTGAGATAAACTTGGGTGCTTCAAGTGACACCAGGCATTCATGCTCATGCATCGGATGTTTACTTGAGCATGAACTGAATCTCTCTTGAGGTTCTATTGACTGTCTGGACTAGACAGTTCATTAACTATATTTCAGTGCATTACCTATAATTAAAGCTTAGACATGTAGCTCACAGCTAAGCAGTTGCATGGAGACATCCAAATGAAAGTGTATTAATGTTTTGCTAACTACTGAAAGCAACTGCCTCTGAATCAAGAAAGCCCTGAGCTGCAGACTGAAAAGAACCGGGAAAATATTCCAGGAAATGATCAATGGCTTCTTAGTCTTGTTGTTTTTGTAAATCCTTTTCTTTAAGCAGCTACTATTAGTCAATGGGGACAGATGACAAGTAAAGTAGATGAGATTGAGGGACCCTGAACTGTCTCAGAACAGCAATATAGCAATATATGCACATGTGTTGTTTTCTGGGAACACAGTATGTTGTGCACTGTTCACTGTTAGAAGTCAAGGGCAAGTCAGCTTAGCAAAAAAAAAAAAAAAAAAAAAGGATTATGAAGAAATCCAATGAAATCCAGGTGAGATCAGTAGAGAAGAAAAGGTTTTAATGTCTGCTGTATGAAACAAACTTTTGCTTCTGAAAGGACTGGAGGTTTGCTAAAATAAAGATCTTGCTTTCTTCAGGTAGTACTTGAGTTGTGTAATCTGCTTTATATGAAGGCACTAACACATGCCAAATATCAAGGTACTGCTAAGTCTAAATAGCTGAAACAGCTTCTTATCCCCATTCTGTGGCATCAGTTACCCCTATACTGAAAACTTTTGCATCTTTTTCTCACTTCCCTTTCCTGAGCTAGCAATCTTCCTTACTCTCCCACACTTTCTTTGCATGATCACCCCAACTCTGTTTTCAGCAGCAATTTACACAGACAAAAAGTGCAGGTCTGGTCACTGACACAGCAGTCTGTCCTCAGTAGGCCAGCACACTCCACATAAGGTTTCAATCCACATTTCCAGACAGAACCTAGGAGTCATTTGAATGAGACAATACAATGCAAGCTGCTTGTAACACAAGAGATGATTAACACCTTTTAATTCTAGGAGTGAGAAGAAGGAGGAGTTTGCTCATCTGACTTTACAATTCTTTGACATTTATCTTTAATCATACCTGTCGAGTTTAATTTACTAATACAGATATAACGGAGTGGGGTTTTTTTGGGTTTTGGTTTTGTTTTTTTACCCCAGAAATTGTTTACAGCACTTCTGCAAAGCTCCAAGCCACCAGAATATCAGAACACTATCCTTTTTTTACAGGTTTATTATCCTCTTCTCTCTTACTTTCGTGCTTTCCTTGTGCTTATTTTCACCTTTATATTTTAACTACCATTTGTGTCTGACCCTACCATGAGTTTCAGATGGTTAGTGTTCACATAAAACCTCACCATATTTTCTGTGAAGCAGGTAGTTAAGGCATTGATCCTACAGATTCTGTTACTGTAATTCTCTCCCTGTACAAACGTAGCCAGTTTTCAGGAACAGCTGCATCACAGTGGAGTACAAAGACAAAATATTTCCTGTAAAAATAATGCATGGATTTTTAGAAAAGTGTGCACCAAGAAAAACTATAGCCTTATCTGCAAAAGGCAGATAAAAACCCCAAAAAATTGGGGGAAGCAACATATTTTTATTCTTTAATAAATTCCCTAATCCACTGATGTCCACTGGAATGAAGAAGAAATAAATTCATGCAGTTATGTATTACAATGCCAAAATGTACGCTGGGTTCTCTGTGGTAATATGCGTGTTACACCTATAAATCAGATAATAAATCTGTTAAACAGACTGCCATTGTCTGTGAATATTTACATTTTTGCAATCACCATTGCCCTATTTGATAGTAGCAAAGAAAGCTTTACATGTCCAACAAGATTTAAAATGCATATGAGTTAAAGTCTTAAAAATCTGACAAATAGAAATAATTTCTTAATTTGCTACTAATGACAGTCTCATAAGTCACAAGATGCTCTCTCAAGAAACATGAATTTTTGACTGCTAGTTATAAGACAACTGTATTTAAATCCATACTAAGTAACCTATTGTGTGTTCATTTCATTTTTTAATAAATTTTCTTTCAAAAGTTCTCAACAACATGCAATAATTTCTATGGTTTTCTGTACTCTAAAGGAGAAATGTTAACAGGATCAATCCTTTTTTCCTCTGCGTTTGCCAATAGTTATTTAAACTACAGTTAGTTTTTAATTCAGCAACATCTCCAAGTCCATTAGTAAAGCAAACCAAGCAAAGTAAAAATTGAAAGCAGAAAAAACTGAAATTCTGAGAAAACATTAGTGACTTGCAAGTTGAATTTCATTTACACTACTAGAACAATTATTTTCCATGAGAAATTATGTGGCTGGATTAGTGAAGTACATTTTAGATCCACAGGGAACATGTGTCACCTTAACAGAATCAAACATTTTCAGTGAGGCTTAGTATTTCTTTGTGAAAGTCGTATTGTGGAAAAGTAGATTTCAAAAAAAGTGTTGAAAAATAACAAAATGGTATTTCCTCTAGACAATATCAAGTCCCAAATAAAATAACAGGAAATTTAAATGTATGGAACATTGATCTCAATATTTATTTATATTATTGGCAGGGCTGACATGTAGGCAGTACACAATCTTATTCTACCTACAGAGTCAACAGATGAACCAGACCTAAAGTGAGTTGGAGATGAATTTCAAAGGAAATAGAAAGCTGTAATTTGTAACAAGGTTTAGCAGAGTACATGCTTTTTTCTTTAACTACAAAATATAAATAGGCAAAATAGAGAGAGTTACAGATGAAATTACATTAATTAATTTGTCATATATTAGTTTACATAGAGATCTGGATGTTAATCAAAGAAAAAAGACTTTGGAGATTAAAATAATCAGTGAAAACTGCTGGTATGTTTGCATGTGCCAAATTTACAGAGTGTGATAAATTTATTATTTTTTGATAAGCAAAAGAAATATTTAAATATTATAAATACCCTCAATTTTAAAATAGATTTTTTAACAGAGGATAAACTTTATTGGTGAATATACTACAAATTATTTTTTCTATGTGCTGTACTGGTGTCCTATTCAGTATGGGAAATAAAGACATTTTAGAAACAACAACGGTCTGAACCTTCAAACAGAACTGTCTAGAAATACAGGGACACAATGGATAAAATATTTAGAAGAGATTAAAATTTAATTCCCCTCTGAAAGCTGCAGGAAATTACTACACCTAAAAAAAATTACACGTAAAAAACATTGTGTAATTATCATCTCATCATCAGATGCATAGAGGGGGCTTCTTTCCTACAATTCCCATATAAGTGTCAATATGACCTGCAGAATGCACAGAGGTACAGACATGCCACTAGAAGGAATTCAGGGCTCTTCTGCACAAACTTCTTTGGGGGGGGAGGGGGGAATATATAAAGTCACTCATGCTTTGTCTCCCATATGAGTGAAAAGAAAGAGCTGTTTGATGAGGGATTCTGGCCTGTGTCACTGCTGGACAATTCATCAAGGTGTTAAGGTAAAGTTCTTCCTTCTGACAAAAGAACAATGATTCAACACTCCTAATTTATATCAAAACAGGTAAAATACACAAATATTTACTTCAATGCATTATATACAGCAAAGCAGCTGGATCAGAACTCTGAAGATGTGTCCATACAATTGAGTAAAAGGCCTAGTCCTTGACTACTCACACTATTTTGTTGCCATCTTATTGCAAAGCTCCCATACCTTCTCAGTGATTTCTCATGGGCATCTCCTTGCATCACTAACTCCTTCTTTTTCACAGCACAGCCAACAAACTGCATTTCTCCTCACCCAGCTAAGCCACTCTTTTATAGCACTCATCTTCTTATTGGACAGAGCTGTGGCCTGTTAAGGGCAGGCCTGTTCCTAATCTTTGGTGATTAGTACAGCTGCAACTCCTCAGGGGTGAGATTGCCTTCTGCACTATCTTTATTTTCTTACATTTTATCCCTCCACACTATTTAATATCTAACATGGTTTCTGTTAGTGGTTTTGGTCTTTGCCATCTATTATAGTTCCACATGATGCCTGGACATAGCTCCAGTGATAATTTATGGCAGGAATATTTCACATGAATTTGGGCACAGTTGCCATCTCCTTTGGGTGTAAGAGGATTTAGCCGTGTGGATGTGAGCCAAGCTGTACCTGTGACTTTATGTGTTGCTCTTAGATTGTTTCAATTTTTGAACCCTGAAGAAAAGAACAGTTAAAAGTAAAATATCTCTTGAATCTATTTGAGTAAAGCGATGTGCTGGATCTGGCTGAGATTAAGGTAGCTTACTTCATGGCAGCCCCTATGTTGGTCTGGTTTGGATTCATGACCAAAACAGTGTTGGTCACACCCCAGGGTTTTAGATATTGCTGATCAGTGTCTGCATGGGTTGATGCTTTCCCTGTTTCTCACTGTCCCCATCTGTGAGTGGGCTAACAGTGGGCAAGAGGTTGGTAGGGGACACAGCTGGGTCAGCTGACCCCAGCTGACCAAAGGAATGTCCCACACATTGGGGTACTGTGTCCACCAATAAAACTCAAGGGGTGTAAGGTGGGGACTATTTCTGAAGTAGCTATTGCTCAAGAGACCAAATGGATATCAGCCTGCTGGTGGGAGGTGGTGAATGATTGCCCTTGCATCACTTGCTGTTTTTTGAAGTCCACCTGACTCCTCCATTCATTTTCATTCCCTTATTAAACTCACAAGTTTTTCTCAGTTTTACCCATCTGACTCTTTCCTCTATCCCACTGCAAGATGCATGAGCAGTTGTGTGAGAGCTTTAGCTTCCAGCCAAGGTCAACGCATAACAACCGGTTTTCATACACTGCAGTGATAGAGTTGTACAACTTCACTAGCAACCTAGATTAAGGCTGCCTTTTTAGAAAGTCTTGGGATTTTCCCTGATGTTTAGTTTAATTCTTCCTGCTGTAACTTAAAGCCCATCAGTTCTTGCTCTATCCACAGTGACCATAAATACAAATTTATTATTGCCTGTTGTAAAGATTTTTTGAAGAAAAATCTGGAGGTTGCTATGAATGAAGTATGACTGGAAATATGTGTTTGAAAAAGAAACTGCACGTCACAGAGTTGTAAGAGTGGCCTGTATTGATAACAGATGTCTCATCAGTGAGGAACCTGCATACAAGCTCCAGAAGGATGCCAACAAGGTTACAGCATATCATATATATCAGTCCTTTTCCTTCTAGCCCACCCGAAAATCTTGGTGTACCAATAAAGAGAAAATATACAATGGGCAGCAAAGTGGCCTAAGAATAGGGGAAGCTAAATTAAGCAAGATTCTGAGAAAAATGACCATCCAGCTGTTGACTCCTACAGTGCATGAAAGATCTGTCAAAAAAATGTTTTGTTGCCACCAGATAGAGAAAAACGAGGACAGGCCAAAGAATTGTATCCTGTTCTCTTTTGCACATAAGCAATCCTGAACAGACCACTTAGAGAATTACTGCATGTTGAATAAATGAAATTTATGAAAGTAAAAGTGTGAAAAATAAATCTATTGACATACCTTGGGGGGTGGGGTGGGGAGGAGGGAGGCAGGGGGGTGGAAGTCACCTTCATTTTTTAGAAGGCCTCTGAATTTGATTACACTAATTTCACAGAATCACAGAATCACAGAATTTCTAGGTTGGAAGAGACCTTCAAGATCATCGAGTCCAACCCATGTTCTAACACCTCAGCTAGATCATGGCACCAAGTGCCACATCCAGTCTTTTTTTAAACACATCGAGGGATGGTGACTCCACCACCTCCCGGGTAGATGATTCCAGTATTTGGCCACTCTTTCTGTGAAAAACTTCCTCCTTAATTCTAGCCTGTATCTCCCGTGGCGCAGTTTGAGACTGTGTCCTCTTGTTCTGTCTGTTGTTGCCCGGAGAAAGAGACCGACCCCCAGCTCACCACAATCACCCTTCAGGAAGTTGCAGAGAGTGATAAGGTCACCCCTGAGTCTCCTTTTCTGCAGGCTGAGCAACCCCAGCTCCCTCAGTCGCTCTTCATATGGCTTGTGTTCCAAGCCCCTCACCAGCCTCGTTGCTCTCCTTTGGACACGCTCAAGCATCTCAACGTCCCTCCTAAACTGAGGGGCCCAGAACTGGACGCAATATTCAAGGTGTGGCCTCACCAGTGCTGAGTACAGGGGAAGAATGACCTCCCTGCTCCTGCTGGCCACACTATTCCTGACACAGGCCAGGATGCCATTGGCCTTCTTGGCCACCTGGGCACACTGCTGGCTCATGTTCAGCCGGCTGTCACCAGCACCCCCAGGTCCCTTTCCTCCTGAGCACTGTCCAGCCACACCGTCCCCAGCCTATAACGCTGCAGGGGGTTATTGTGGCCAAAGTGCAGGACTCGGCACTTGGACTTATTGAACTTCATCCCATTAGATTCTGCCCATCCATCCAACCGTTCCAAGTCCCTCTGCAAAGCCCTCTGTCCCTCTGACAGATCGACACATGCTCCCAGCTTAGTGTCATCTGCAAATTTGCTAATGAAAGACTTTAAACCCTCATCCATGTCATCAATAAAAATATTAAACAGAACTGGCCCCAGCACGGACCCCTGAGGGACACCACTGGTGACTGGCCGCCAGCTGGATGCGGCACCAATCACCACCACTCTCCGGGCCCGGCCATCCAGCCAGTTCCTAACCCAGCACAGAGTGCTACTGTCCAAGGCACGGGCTGCCAGCTTGTCTAGGAGTATGCTGTGGGAGACAGTGTCAAAGGCCTTGCTGAAATCCAAATAAACAACATTTCCTTACAGTTCCTCAGTGGGCAACCATAACGCATTGGAAAGTCTGTTATTACAGCAATTTCTAGGCCTTCCTTCTCTTCCTGACTCTGCAAACCAAATATTTGAAATTTTTGCCTTAGGTCCTGTTTTCTAGAGCTTGTTGGTTCCCAGTCTTCCCAAGCCCATCTGGCTCCTGTCCATTCCTAAAATTGCATCTCACTGGGTTCAGAATAGTGAAAATCCAGGTTGATAAAAAAAGTACCTGGATGACTGGACTAAAGGGGCACACCTTACCTGGAGGCTGGTAAGGCAGAGTATCTGAGCAGAAGTTCACCTACAGCTTCCTTCTAATCTGAATTATTCTGTTTCTTTGGATCACTGCTCAAAGTAAATAATTGGAAGTGAAGTAAGGAAAGTGAAAGCTATTCTGTAAAAGTTTATGAGGCTTTGTGGATTGTATGTCCCAACAGAGTAGCTATTTCTTCAAAATACCACATTAAATGTTGGCAAGAGTTCATTTTGTAGTCCATAATAATCCTCAGGTCCTTTTCTGCAAAACACATTATTTCCTGGTCTGCATTTGTATCACAAGTTTTCACTGCCATCATGCAATCCTTTCCTCCAGCTGACTTGTATTTTACTTAAGCATATTACTAGAAGAGATTTTTTTTTTAAATCTTATCTTCCAAAGTATTTTCATACCTAGAGCTTCATAGCATGTGAAAATTTAATAAAGGTGCGATTTCTTCCACTATCACAAGTGAAAAATATTGCAGAGCCTTGGGCAGATTTTGTGATACCACAACAAACATTTTTTCACTCTGACAAAGAGTCACAATTAATCCTTTCCTAAAATAGTTTTCCACTAATTTCATATCTATATTACAGTTGTTTAATCTGGACAGTATTTCCATTGTTTGTTTATAAAACTATCATGTCATAACTTCTAAAATCCTTCTAAAACAAAGAGGAAGAGCAACACCACTCTCCCTCTATCCACAGAATGCATTAAAATGTCATAGATGTTTAATTGGAGAGTTCCAGTTTCTGTCCATATCTATATTGTTACCAATTACAGAGTGGTAGAGTTCAGTATTTCTGAAAATTCATGCTTTCCCAAGGTATTTAATTGAAGCCTAAATTTCACTATTATTAGCTATGGTAATGATTATTAGAAATTACTGCCTGTTTTTTCAAATTAAAAACAATTTAGCAGTAGAGACTTCTGACACCACTTTAATTCACTTTAACCATCTGAAATTAAACAAAGGCAAATGCAATGTCATACAACTGATAAGCTGCGTTTTTCTTAGAGTGAAAAATTTTTGGTATGCAGAGTGCTGAGACTAAAGACAACCAATAATTTCTACTGACACTGTGTTGATATAAGCACACAGAGATAAACTCCACTTATATTAGAGACACACAAAGAAAAGTAAAAATAAAGAAGATAGACTTCTAATAAAATCATTTAACTGCAGAATCTTTACTAAAGGTTTGAAACAACTTCCTTGAATTACACTAAATCCCAAATGATTTTCTCATGGAGTGCAATGTCATACGTTGTTTGTGGTGAGGCCCTGTGTGTCATTTTCCCCAGCTACATTAAAATTTCTGAAGATTCAAAGACATCATATGTCACAGCACTTGATGTCCATTAGCTGCAATGCTTGTCAGTACTCAGAAGCAGCTGGAAGAAAGAGCAGGGAGGAGAGTGCTTCAGGCTTTTGCTTAACTATCTTTCCACCACTGGGAGTAGTGACAGAGGAAGGAGAGCTGCTTTGCAATTCACTTTGCTTAAAAAAACCAAAAAAAGCATAATCTTTAAGGACACACAAAAGATGCTGTAAAATTAGGTGGTGACTCTGAGCAGGGCCACAGGTAGTGAGTAACACTGCATCATAACCAGTGCAGCTATGCTTCTGAGAGACTGCTGGGGCTTTTTTTTTCCCTGCTCAAACTTTGGCATAGGAAAGGAACAAGGAAGCTATTTGCTGTTGGATTAAAAAAAAAGGGGCAGAATGAATGGAGCCTGATTAGTGCCTGGTGATTATTCCTTTGATTCCCTGCCCTTTTCCATCTCTCTTCCATAGGGATGGAAGGACATATCCTGACACTACATTCCCAGTTGCAGATGCTACAATGAGCTGACCCTCATCAGTGTCAGTGGTGCATTTTCCCATCTCTCCAGCTCTGCTCAAGTCACCTGCATCTTTCCAGAGCTATGTCCTACCCTATTCTCTACATACTGTACAGGCAGGAAAAGGATATTGGCAGGTGAGGTAAAACTCCTTACCTATTGCCTAAATATATCCAAATGAGAATTTAATGCTTTCAAAAAGCTTTCTGAGAAAACCTGCCACAACAAAACAGGATGAAAATGTTGCAGTTTGCAACTGGTGATAACCTATCTTATCTGATAACACAGGATTTCCCATGCTTTTAATGAAAGCTAGGCTTGCCTATGCAGTAATAAAAAATGTGACAAGCTACACACTAAATATAAGCAACGTTTTAGAAAAATATTGAGAGCTATGCTGGTAAAAATACCAAAATAAATGGCACTTTTTTTTGAGACTGTTGAAAAAAAAACATGTGAGAAGAGCAGTTTAATTTTTATTCTTGTTTCCAATCTGGTTCTATTTAAGAGTTGGCAAACACAGAAATATAGTTGTTATTTTGGTTAAAGAACAGAGATACTTCTCTCTTTGTTTCCTCATAAGTAAAACTGATCCCACAAGAAAGGAAAAATGCTCCTTTCACTTAATTTTCAATGAATGGCTTCCTGATGCTTTGCAAGGAATAGTTCAATGCCTGCCCCAGGAAGCCCAGTCTCACAGTGGAAGAAACATGAATCTGAACAAAGTGAGTAATAGGGGCAAAGGTACCTGAAAGAATGTATTTTTCTGCTGCTCATGGGATGCATTTTGCAGCTCAGCATTCACACATCATAGGGTGCTGACTCCTATAGGCATTTATTTAATGGTGTGGGGGTGTTTTTTAATCTTCTCACTGGTAGAGACAAATACATACTCAATAAAAAATGGAGAATTACTATAAAAAAACCTGTTCTTGATTCAAGTTAAAAAAAGAATAAGAAAAAAAAATGAGCTAAAGATATAGATCTACTTTGTACTGTTCAGTTTCCCTATTAACAAGAAAATTGAGAATGCTCTCATTTTATCCTTGTTAGGATTTCACTGATCAGCTGCAACAGCTGCAAGCATTTGATAGTATAACTTGGAAATAATCATTGAGAACCACTTCAATTTTTTCTGAAAAGCTTTTTGAGAAGGTGAGGAGTTTTCCCTAGCGGTTTCTTCTCCCATTCAAGTCCTTGCTCTATTTCTGACACTTCAGAAACTGGAAAATCTCTGAAATCTGTGTAAAGACCTGAAACCAGATCCATCCACTCAGTGGTCAGGTACTTCTGTGCATTTCTTGCACAGAAGCCTCATTCACCTCTAAGGATCACAGGCAGCCTATTGCCTTCTTGCTCTATAGTTCAGAGAAAACAAGTTCCATAGCAGAAAAACAATGAAGCTGTGGCACTATATAGCACCACATGGTGGTTTTGGCAGCAGTTTTTAAATCCAGGCTTAAATTTTCAAAGCCAGATGGTGCAGTACAGTTGTGTCCAGATCATATTTCAAGACAGAGCATTAAACAGTCCACCCAATAATTCAATATCAATACCAAAATAGCTAATTGAGTCACACAAGACACAGGCCGTGCAACTGAACCAAAAGTAATGTGGTTTTTTTTTTAACTTAAATACTAACTGCATCCAGTCCTGGGCTCCCCAGTAGAAGAAAGCCATGGTGGCATTTGAATGATTTCCTAGAAGGGCCACACAAAGGAGCCAGAGGGCTGGAATACATCTTCTGTGCAGACAGCCTGAGACAGTTGGAGTTGCTCAGCCTCAGGTAGAGAAGCCTCCACAGAGACCTTAGAACAGCCTTCCAATAGCTAAAAGAAACCAACAAGAAAGCTGGAAAGGGACTTTCTGTAAGGGTGTGTAGTGGTAGGACAAGAGGATATGGGTTTAAGCTGAAAGAGGGTAGATTTAAATTGCACATAAGGATGAGATTTTTTTTTACCATGAGGATGGTAAAAAGCTGCAACAGGTTTCCCAGGAAAGTTGTGGGTGCTCTATCTCTGGAAGCATTCAAGGCCAAGATGGATGAGGTTTTGTGTAACCTTATCTACTGAAAGATGTTTCTCTCCATGGCAAGGAAGTATTGGATTAGGTGAACTTCAAACATTTCTTTCAATTTGAACTACTTGATTCTATGATTCTATAAATAGGATATTGTAGACATGCTCCAAGAATGCAGTATCAAATAAGCATTATACCTGCAGAAGCTCCCAGTCCCTGAAGTTGTACTATCTTCACCCATATGATTTTAAGTTTGCAAGAAATAAACCATTTTGAAACAACATCTCATAGGGAAAAAGAATAAAGTGAAGAGTTTGCAGATGATGATCAATGGGGAAAGACTGGAAAATATAATAGATGTTATAATTAAACTGGTTAGTTTTCTCTATACATATCTCAACACTAAAGAATGCTACTTAGCAAATAAAGTGCAATGACACCAGTTTATTGGCAATGAGATGTCTTGATATCCAGATAGCATGGTAAAACTTCCTCACTCAAGAAAAGGTGGGAAAAACAGAAAAATGGATATGGTCTGTTCCATTTAAAAAGCAGATTAATCTCCTTGTAGGCAGATGTGGCAGAAAGATGCCAGGTGGATTGCCTCAAGTGTTACCAGCAGTGAGGATGCTGCACAATTGAGGCGTGACTCCTGCTCCCAATTACACAGAAAAACCTCTCCAGAATAGTTCAGAGCTGCTGTTAGCTGAATTTAGCTGAATCAGGCTTAATTTTCTGAGACTTGATCCATCATTGTTTCATTGCTAGTTCCTCTACTCTATTAGAATTTTTCAGCTTTTTTTTTTTATGTGTGTCTCAAAATCACCAAAAAATTTTGAGATAACAGAGAACTCTGCAGGCTAGCACTGTCTAAGGAATTGATACTTCCTCCCATAAAATAAGGAATAAAACCTTCCAAAGATAGATTTTAGACTGACTTCTAAGAAGAAATGTTTGCCCCTTTGAAATTATTTGTCACTTACCTATTGATTTCTTTGGATTCATGTCCCAGGATATCCCTTCCTCACTAGCAGAACCTTTCAAAGAACTGTTTTGTCAGATTGTATAAAATTATTAATTTGATCTAGGATCATTACTGTAGGATATTGTAAAAGTAAGACCATAGATATATTTTGGAAGCTGTGACTTTCCTTCAGAGACACAGTATTTTTGCTCCAGGAAATTGTTCATAGTGTAATGAGCTTTTCCTAAAGCTTCTGGGGAAGACTGCTTACATACTTTTAAAAAACAAATGAACTTTTGGAAGATTTGACACTTTGTATTTATCATTTAACAGTCAAATAGCATCTGAAACACCCAAGAAAGGGTTTTAACCTGTCTAGACAAATGTTTTATAAATTATAGATGTTCTGTTCAATCAAGATGAGCTATCTCTTTTTTTAAACCTTTCATCCTTTACTCTTGTGTCTAGTCTGATGAAAACTGTTTATTTTAAACTAAACCTTGAAGTGATTACTCAACATTCAGATCAATTACTTTTAGTTTTAAAATCAGTAAAAAGCTTTTTTTATCATCACAAGAAAACAATTAGTTTCTCTTTCTCCAACACAAAGGCCAAATAAGCTTTTTTCTGCTCTTCTTGGGAACAAAGTCTGTGGCAGCAGACCAGGTGTAGAGTTGAAATGAATGGCCAACGGTGAAGGGTGGCTGAAAGGAATCACACAGATTTTGAGAAGTGTTTGGCCAAGCTGGGAAGCTGCTGTGAAGAGCAAGGATGTTCTTGGCAGTGACAGTGGGCACTGAGTCTTTGAGAGCACCAAGCCATCCTTGGCACCTCTGTCCATAGCCCAGGGGCTACCAGGGCTCAGACTTGATCCCTGATTCTTGGGAGTCCAAGACACCCATGGAGACCCTTGTGTACTGCCCTTGGAAGCATCAACAGCAAAAGGAAAGGACTACCCCAATGGGAAATGGAGAACAGCTTTTTAGGTGCAGTTCTAAAACATCTGATGTCTGAAGCTTCCAGCAAAAGTGAAAAGAATCTTGCTCAGGTACAAGATTTCTGCTACTGACAGTGCATGTGTCTTGGATTCAGCTGAATGAATACATTTAGCAGAAAATCAACACTTCCAAAAGATTATTTTTTTCTATGTTCATATTTGAAATAGAGGATGGCAAATTGTGGACTCAGAACTTAAAAAAAGTTAACAGGTTTAGTGGTGATTCATGTATTTGATGGCAGAACACTTTCATGTATTCTACTTGTTTTCCTGAGGATAATTCTCTAAAGGCAGAAGATTTAGACCAATATTCCATATAAAGAGTGTTCTCTTAATCAGTCTTTTGCTGGGAGTAAAGGTGAGGGAGTGTGGGTGATGCAGGGAGGGGGAAAATATTGCCTGCTTTAATGCAAACAGCAAAATTTCTGAAAGCACAAAAAACAAATACCAATCCAATCAATACTAGGAAAATGAACCAAGAAATCATGCCCAAAGTCAATGGAGGGAGTTAACTCTTCACGACCTCAAGGTGAATCCACTCAGAGTATCCTTAGTTATGCATTGTATCCTAGAGCTGGTAATTCAAAACAAATATATGATGAAGTAGGTATGTTATATTTCAAGTAATGTCTTTTGACTAATTGATTTACACAATGTAGTATTCAAATTGCACTGATAAAATCAATATTTCTATAAATATCACTCATGTAGAAAGATGAATCCTGTGTATCATTTCCTGAATGTGGGACTTGAAGAGCTGTCCTTGCTATTTACATTTCCTAACCACTAAGAACAGGGTTAAAAGGTTAGAGCTGAAAATCCCTTGCCAGTCACTTCTAGCATCGTGAAGGTTCCCTTCATTTTCTTCCTGACTGAAGTTACAAAGGAGATCTTTCTGTTGCTGTATTGCTTCTGGTCTTCTCTCAGTGCGGAGTGCATGTCCTCTCCAAATTTGTAACTTCTGCTGACTTCATAATTAAGTGAAGTAAACATACTAAAGATTTCCTTGGATGCTCAGCCACATTCTGCAGCATTTTGATACTTACTTTTCTTTCTCACTTTTTAATGTCAATTCCACCATTTTAATACTAGCTCTGGAATTGCAGTGCTTACTGGATAAAATCACTCTTTTCATGCTTTCATCTTACCCCCCTGGCCTCTCTCTTACTCTCAAGCACTTGCCAAAACCTTGTATGACTGCATGGACTGAACTGCTTCCCTGTCTGCTTTTGAGATTCCCAAAAGTGATGTGTAAGTGCTCTATATACATCATGTTCTCAGATGTCTCAAAACACACCACCAGTTCCATGTACTTGACTGCTTTGATCTGATTCATTTCACCTAGTTGTGGCACGTAACATAAATCCCTAAGGCAGGAATGTAGTAACCCATGGCTTCATTTATAGTTAATGGGAAGTAGCAAAGACCTCAACAGTACAAATTAGGATGCCATAAAAGAAGTTTTTAGGCAAAAGTGCCTTTTCTTTCTTCACTGCCTATCTAAGAACCTAATGTGACAGCAGTTCTAAGTGAAATCCCTGTAGTGCAGTGGTATGAATGCACTAGTTACTGCTTGATTTGGATTTCCTTCTGATTTATGCTCACACAATGAAGACAGACCTTTATGTCCCCAGCCCTAAGGTACATATTCACGAGGTATGACCATGTCTACTTGATTGTTAGGAGTTTACATTCCATGTCATCACATTACTTTTTCCTACTTGCATTACTATTAGAACTTGTATCCTTATTTGTCTTATCATTGAAATTTTAAAAACCCAAAAATAAAATAACGGGATTTTTATTTTGCTACAAAAATGGGTAAAAAATTCTAAAAGCATACAGCATGGATTTATGTTTTATTTTTGTACCACAAATGTCTTTTAACAGAAGCTGACTTAACCTAAACTATAACATTTTCAGGTACATTAATGCTGGATATTAAAGTCACAATAGTTTATACACTGTTATCTGGGAGAATTTACCTGAATATATATTCCCTGAAGCAATCTCACCGTATTGCAATATTTTGACCATTCACTCAGATGCTTGTGTCTGAAATATATTTAATAATGTGTAACACTATTGCTTTTGAAAATTACAAGGCTGGACAAATGAAAAAGAAAAATGAGCTCCCTCATTAAAATGCACAGTAAGACTTATTTTATGTAATCTACAGAAACCCAAGAATAAATGTATATGTGTGCATACAGAGATACTATTTGGTTCATTTCCTTTTTTTCAATTCTATTTATGAATTTATATTTTATTTTGCTAAAAACAAGATAGCTACCTCAAACTGCCAGGCTAAAGGCAGAGTGTTGTCCGACATTGTTTCATTGTCTGACTGACAGTGAATGCTGGAACCCATCCTCTTTTATCCAAAGCATTGATTTGTATTCAGGAAGTATATGAGTCATCCTAGGCTGCTAGACTTAGGAACGTAGCTCTTCTCTTCTAAACAGATGTGTTTAGCAAGTTTCAAGAAGCCTAGAAATATCTTCTCAGTGAAAAATATTTGTCAAGGATAAGTTCAAATCCCCAGCCAGAATGTCATTAATGCTGTTCAGTGAGAGTGGCAGAGGCTCACAAAGAAATGAGCAGTCCAGCAAAATGTGCAGCCTCTTCAGTTCCTTTTGAATGAGGTGCAAGTTACTCAGCAGATCACTAGAAATATGCAACATATAAAACACATAACAGATGAAGCCCAATTGAAAGCATTTTCAATGATCTGGTAACTCATTTTTACTTGTGCTGAAATTGTTAGTTTCTTGGTACCCTGCAAATGAGGTTCCAAAAAAGCAGAGAACACTCCCAGGATAATTAGTAATCAGAACCACAAAGCTTTTTAGAAAATGTATAAAATGAGTACTTGTGATCCTTTTGCCAGTCTATTAATTCTCCAATTAAAAAAAAAAAAAGAAAAAGATAAAAAGGAAGGGGGATGCCTCATTAGAGCTTAAAAGTGAAGAAAAAAACCCTTGCAGAACAAATAAATAAACAAAAAGCACCTTGACTTGAAAATCAAAGACAAAACATTAAAGAACTTTAGTAAAATAACTTCAATGTTCATTAAATATGTTTAAAGTGGAAATTGGTTTAGGAAGTTGGGAAATGTTCACGTAGTGTTGGATGTCACACAGAAGATGCAAGCACAACATGGTTAAAAAACACTAAATGAGTCAAATGCTGAATTAAAATGAGCACAATATTAAAAGAGTATGGGAAAAAAAAAAAAACTAAAAAAGGTCCTGAAAAAGATATATACGTAATAACTACAAATCTTTTTTCATTTTCAGTGTTTAGTTGCCAGACCCTTTGACCTTTCTCAAAACAAAAAACGAAGCATTTAAATCTCGTATTATTCATATTTAACTTATGTAATAGACAGATGATGTTTGCATGTCCAGATTCACTAGGATTCAGTGAAATAACTAGACTCCAATGACTGAGGGTAACTTCTGTCTTCTGGATACTTTTCCTCAAAGGTAGCATCTGGCATAATAATAGATATTCCCCCTACAGCCTTTCTTGCATTTATGTTTATACTATGCCAGCTGAAACACTACTATTAGGAAATATTATTATTCCAAAGTTATTCAGATCCTCCATGTTATATGCTATTTAGCCAGCAGAAAGCAACAACACTGGCATAATTTCTTCAACTGATGATTGCTTTCTGCACTTGAGGCCAAAGGGTGTCTTAGGGTCCCCCAGTGAACCCTAGCTGGCTGGATCAGCTCTGTGGTGGAGCTTTGGCCCATGAGATTGGCTGTCCCTCAGGAATGACTAAGAGGAGGGAAAACTCAAGTTGCCTGCTCCTGACAGCAGCCTGGGTGCAGCTGCGTGATGAAAAGCTGTATGGGACGTGATGCACCATTGCACTTAAATATGATCTAGGTGTCATCCAGACACAGGCAAAGCATAGATGAGTCTAGCTAGGACTAAGGCTGGATGAAGAGCCTCCAAGTTTCTGCAACAACAATAAGAATCCCCATGCTTCACACCAGGAAATCCACGCTGAATTGATACATGCTGTTTTTAGAAAAACAATCTCTCTCATGCGTGCAGTACACAGTGCGCTGTGAGAACAAGATCTGAAATGTATTTGTAGATGAATACACTGTGCCACCTGGAGTTTTAATAAACCAAACCAAATTATTTTCTCTCCATCTCATATAACTTTATTTATGAATAAAGTATTCAGATTTTGAGCAAGAGTTTACTTCCATGAATCAGGAATTAATGAATAGATTTGCAATTGCTCTGAGAAAGGCTCATTGGCTCATCATGAATCACTACTAAATGTAATTTGTCAGTGTATTTTGGATACTGGAAAAAGGAGCGAAAAAAAGAGGTAGAGATAGGTGCAAGTGCACTACCCAAGTCAGTCTTTCAGAATATTTTTCAAATGCCAATATTGTGGGTAAGACTCATGAGAACTACCACTGCAGAGAAATCCATAAAAATTGTCATTTGGGGATTTTTCACTCCTTCTCCTCCCTCTCACTTGTGCCTGCCCTAACAGCTATTCTGGCTGTTGTACAGCTTTATTGCATCTTTAGAATTCTGTCTGGATCAAGTAGATTTAAATAGATACACCCAAGGTTGAGGTATTTCTATGTTGCTTCCAGTGCAATTGCCTTTCTTTAGAGAACACTTACTCCTTTTTTACTGACTTTTTATCTGGAGAAACCACTAACAAGAAGAATTCTGTGGTGAAAGTGTGTCTATAGGTTTTTATTTTATATAGAAAGAGCAAATGTCTACAGCTACAAAGTACTTGTACTTTAACAGCAGAGAATGTAGCAAGTACAAAAAGGTGAGAATATAAATCACATTCCTTTCCTTATAACAAACAGAATACATCCGCTTTTGTCACCTGGAGAAAGATTCCTACTTTAGCAATATGAACAGCTCTTGAAATTGATAAAGGCTTTTCAAGATAAGAAAGTTTCCAGCTGAAACTGGAAAAAATTCATCTATTCAGAAAATAATATGGCTTTCAGCTTTGCCTGTCTAGTAAACAAAGAAAAAAAAGAAAAAAAAAAGCACTACACAACTTCTGAGGATCTACAAGCATAAGGCAATATATTCTTGCCAAAGCTCTAAGAACAAAAAAAACCTCTCACTTGAACTGTCAGTCTAAATATTCTCTTCTTTTTTCTCCTTGTGAAAGCCAAATTACTGCTAGTGTCAGTAGACTCCGAAGAAACTAAAAACCCCCACTGGCTTGATTTTCATTTTTTTCCTACTAGAATAGTAGGTTAATTTATGCGCAATTTTACTTACACAACCAAACAATTTGAAGAAGGGAACAAAATTTACCCCTGAATTGTGCTGTGTGAACAAGAGTTTTCAACACAATCCCCTGCTTCCAATATGACCCAGTATTAAATGAGACCAATTAGGCAGCTTTGCACATTGCCAGATGGAGTCTCGTGTTTACTGATATGAATATGCTGCGTCCACTATCCAAAGCCTGATCTTGGTTTTGATTTTCACTCAACATTGTGTTAGTCCTTGGCCATGAGTCTGACTCATCTTTCTTGGTTTGTGGTTCTGAACTAATCGGTGTGGCAAGGCAAAACTGTGGGGTAATTGTTTATGTCCTATGCCAAGTACAGAAGCCTGGAGTTTGGGATCTGAGTACTGTTTCTTCTTACAGGGCAACCACAGTTGATTATCTTAACAGAATGCTTTGCAAGAGTGTCTAGATAGATGACTTAGTAAAGTTTTCAAAAGAAATTAATTTTCAGTAAATGTGATTTTTATAGAGTTTTTTGGAATTTCTTTTTTTTTATTTGAATTGCAACTTAAATGGAGATCATTAACCAAAGAGTAGGATGCAAGCAAGAAGAGTTAGACATAGGCCAGGAGAAATATCCCACGGCTCCTACTGCTGCCTTTGTAAATGATTATCTGGGAAATGTAAGAACAATATCTTCAGGTATTAAAAATTACTGAAGTGTACCTGGAAGCCTTGAAAGGATATGAAACATCAGAGGTCATCAAAAGGTGTGCATGGCTTCGAGATCACTCCATAGAGCAATGAAGAAGAGGTGCTGCTTTATTCCCAGCTATACTGAAGTCTTGGTCTCTGATCATATTTTGGACAAACACTCAGTAATATTACATACCAGAGAAACTCTGGCTTACATGAACCTCAAAGAAAAAGTGTCATCTACAGGATATGAAGAGAATCCAGTGAATAGCAAGGATGCCAAGCTATCCTCCACAGGACACATGCATCTGAAGCAAACCCTGAGGCAGCTAGCACATGTTGCTCCAATCCTAAAAAGATGAACAAAAAGCTAAGGAAGTCAGAACAAAAGTACCAGTCCTGAAATCTTACATTACTCCAATACAGTGCCAGGCAGCTTAAAGTGTTTAGAAAGCAGTGTACAAGTAGTCCTGAATCAAAAAGCCTGTAGGCCTTAGCAATTATTTCAGCAATCTCCTGCACATGCTGGGGACATTTTCACCAGCTGAGGGGGTCACACTCTGGGCTCACCACTTCGAGGCACTGCATCACAAGGCAGACTGAGCAGAAGTCCTTGGAAAACACCAGGATGAAGCCATTGCTGAGGTCATGTGAGTTGATCCTGCTCTGGGACTGAAGACCTACAGTCTGAGGGACAGAGGCCAGGGAAGTCAGCAGTGGTGGCAAGTACACTGTGTGGGCTATTATTCTTCCACAGCATTAAACTGCTAACTCTGCAGAAAAAGCAGAACTCTGACAACAAGTTACAATGAATTCCCACCTTTGATATGTTGCCGGCAATCCAGCAAAGTGCCTAGAAAGCAGAAGTTCAAGGCTGGTCAAATGGCTGGGACCAAATGCCACAAGAGATGAGGGATGATGGATATGTACAGGATTGGACTTTGCTAAATAGTTGCTGAGGATGAATCTCATTAGATTTAAGAGGAGACAGCTGCATTCCAGGTAGAAGACAGGCTGTTGCTAGCAGGTAGATGTGAAGGAGGTGACTTGGCATCTGCCAAGATGACATGCACATGTTTGTTTTATTTTCATGTCCCTTTGAAAGGGACAAGGTGAGGAAGAAGGGATACCACATTGTGTCTACTTCAAGCATTGTGTCTACCTCTAGTGGTCCAGAGCACACTGCATTTTGGAGCCCTACAGTCTGGGCTCCACCTTCTTTTGGTTCCTCCCCTCATTCTTTACTCCATGTCCAGATCCTGCTGAGTCACCCAGAGCCAGTGGGAAGTGAGGGATCTCATTTGTGCTCACCTGGGACTATATGTGCAGCTCAAGGCTGCTCTCTCTGCTGAGATATGCCCCCTCAGTTAGGTTTGGTGAGTTTCTGCTGCTATTTTCTAACAGTACTCTGCAAAATAGCCTCCGTGTTTTTAAGAAAATATGTGCAATTTTTAAATCTTCATCTGTAGACAAAAATAGGTGGAGCAATCAATTTAATGGTTAGACATCATGGGTGGAAAACCACTTTTCATCACTGTTATGCAAACTTCTATTTCCTCCTGTCACAAAGCAACAATAATAATTTTTTCATGCAAAGGACTTAAATTAACTTTTTCAGCTGAAAAGAAAGTATTGTTTTTGTCAGGTACATTTAACAGAAAATAATGGTTTTGACAACTGGTTAAGCAAGACATTGCATTTTATTATTTTAAACACCGTTTATTACCTGTAGACTTTAGTGGTTTCAAAAAGGAAATCAGAAATGCCATTTAAGTTCTCCTTGCCTCCTGCTATTCACTTCATGTTATTTTCTCTGGTATAAGACTGACAAACATTAAGCAATCAGTGGAAGGGCTTGTTTTATCACTTTAGAACTAAAAACAAGTTCATGGAGGTGAAAATATGGGAAATCTCACCCATATTTTAATAAAGAACATGTTAATATGTCTTCTTCAGGGATTTTCTCAGTATTAAAGTACACAAATTCCATTACTTATAAATGCACAAAGGGAATTTGATGCACACTGATAAAAAAATAAAGCCTTTCAGAAAATAACAGGCACCTCACTGGGGCATAACTGACCTATTCCTTTCTCACTTATTAAATGAATCTGACGACCGTTTCGGGATCGTATTGATCGTGTTTTCAAAATGACAGGTGACCTCCAAATCAGTTCACAGGCCAGCGTCTCTTAGTGAAGCACAGAGCTGCTTGTTAATGGTGCCCTCACAATTGAAGTAGACATTGATGGACAAGACCTTCAGCTGGCTGTTTAGAACATGCAGATTCCCCCGATTAGACTGGCCTTTTTGGTTGGGTTTTTGTTGTCATTTCTGTTGCTTGGGAGTATTTAATGAGCTTTTATTGATTACGTGTTTAGTGTTACAGTGTTAAAGAATGTGTAATGTGCAATGCTGTAGTTCAGAATTTGTATTCACCACCTTTGTAACACAAAGGGTTTACTGCAGCTTTATAAAAAGAATGATGCTTTTAGGTATAAATATGTGCTCTAGTAAAAATACTAAGTATACCAGCTTGACGCTCATTTCTGTTTCGAAAAAGGTTATGTGAAATTTCTGTAAGTTAAGCAGGCTGTTCTTCTAAAATATAATGAGTATTTGCTACTTATGACACTACTCAGTGACATTAGTTTACAGATGTCAGTATATTTGTAGTACCTCAAAATTTGTGGCAGCTTTTTAGTGTTAGAAAGGTGAAAACAAATGATGATTTATCTTGTATTTAATATCTAAAATATTGTTACATATGCATGCATGTCTTATTTTAAATGCAACAACCATGTAAAAGAAATATTGTCTTAAGAAAAGGTGGCTGTTACATGTATTTTCTCAGAGCCTGAATTTGCTCTTGCAGTATCCATTGTTTACATAATACTTCATTATAAGGTGTTGTTTAAAAAATGAAACCTTGATCACAGTCGTGACAAGTGTTTATTAAATGTGAGTGAAGGAAAAAAAAATCAAATTATGTATAATCATTCCTTCCTCCCTGGCTTTGCAAAGTTTTCCTGGTTTTGATTTTCCCTTAAGAGAAGAGTCAATGTTTTAAATTTGTAATTGAATCTAAGTTCCACCACATTAGCAATTCCTCCAGCTCACCAAGACAATAATTTTATGAAGTTCTTTCATTAAAAGCATTTTCCTCAAAAGTATTCACAATTTCCTCTCCAATTTTTTCCTCTTTGAATTAGATTACTCTCCTCCGTGTTTCAACCTCCAAAATTACTAATTAAAATGCTCCTGGACCAAAAGCAGACTACACTGTGAGGTCATAGCATCACTTTCTATCTTGACAATTTCAGTGCAAAAATAATTCCCAATATTCTGCCTTATGTAAGTTGCACATACCTGGGTTTTCACATTGTAAATAAATTCGAACTCTTTCAATAACTTTTCCTCCATTTTAAAGTTCAACTCTCATGATTTCTAAGTGAAATTATTCAAACTATTTGACATGAATCCCATTTATCCTTTCCCAAATCCCATATTCTAAAAGTTTAAGTGAAGCCATGAATGGCGTATATTAACTCCCAAAAAGGTAAGAATTCAATCCCAAATCTCTAAAGGTGACATTAAGAGTATCACATTCTGCCCAAGTGTAGTGCAGGCAGACTTCAGACACATTTGTCTTGGTTAGGATGGACACAAGCTTCTCTCTCAGCAATTTGAGCTGAAGAACCATGACCCAGCTCAAAAGTCATAGTTGCATTTATCCTGCCCCTGAGACAATGCTTCCTGTCTCTCAGAAAAGAATATACACTCTGTTGCTGTCAGTATGTGTGGAGCACAAACCATACCCAGGTGAAGTTCAACCAGCTTGGAAAAATTTATGTTGCCAAAATAAATTCAGAGCTGCAGGATGCAATTTGGACGACTTATTTTTCAAGCATCACCAATAAATATCAGTTGTTAGAAGTATCCCTAGGCCAGCTGGTTCAGGTGAGCACCCTAGACACAAAATTGTGTTCTGCCCCACCTTCTCTCAGCTTGGGAGAATTTGTATTCATGGTCACTGAGAGTGCATTAAACTGCCTGTGCAGAGCCCAAATGCTTGCTTGCCTTTTCTTATTCCAGACAGGCATCATTTCAGTCTGGGAGAGGTGGGCAACCATAAATAAGAAGCCTGATTCTGTCACCTGATGATTAAGACATGTTATTTACAGGAGGACAGCACCAGGTCCTGGCCCTTGTACCAGGTACTTTTGTGCATTTTCCTTTGCCATTAGCAGGTAAGAGAGATTTTGAGCAAGAATGGGAAACATGACATTCCTTCCCCATATTCTACCAGAAAGTATAACCATTTCTGGGTGATCTAAATCGATTATTTTTTTAAGTGAGAGAAAATCAGAAGAGTATCAAAAAACATATGTTGCTGTAAAGTCAATGATTCAATACCTCAGTATTATTTGCAATACATTGTTGCATCATTAGCAATCTGTATAAATCTCGCTAATCTTGTATTGAAAGCCTAGAAACAGATTTTGGAAGTTAAAGTGGCCCTGAAATCCAAATTGCCCACAAATTCAGCAGTATTAAAAACAGAAAATCTACAAGAAACCAGGCATCTCAAAATCTTTCAAGCAGTACTCAGAGTGTTGGAAAATAATTCTGTGTCATCAGAGTGACAAAATGCTGGCCCAACAAAAGTCATCTGACAAATATTTTTAAAAGCCTGTGTTTTTTTAATCTTTCTAGTAATGAGAAATTTATATTTCAGAATTCTAAGAAAAGTGAATCCATTAATTGTCAGTTTTTTTTCTATTATTTTCAGGGCATTGAATAGTTGGAAAATTAACTGGGAAATTAACTGGGAAAATAGGTTTCAATTAAAAGAAAAAGAGAAACAAAACCAGTTTTTCATGCTTGTTTATTTTCACAATCTTTCCTATACAGGTTTTGAACTTGTTCTTACATTTTTTTACATTGTTCTATTCTAAGGCAGTGACCAAAGAGTAAAGGCACTTAATTTTTACATGTAAAGGGAAAGTCACAATGGAATTTTGTAAGTAAATTAATTTTAATGACTACTCTATTACAAGCTATTCCCACACCAGTTTTACATCTCTGATATTATGTACCTTGGAGTTTTGACTTTTTGGGGGGAGAGGTTGTGCCTTAAATTAAATTCATGCAGTTATTCTCATGAGTGCAAAGTGTTAATCAAAGCTGCTGTTTCTAGTGACATAACGACTTCATTCTAACTAATATTTCCAAGTGAAGGGATGCTATCTATTGAAATGGTAAAATGTTCTGTAAAAGTATGTATTCAGAAAAATTCCTATCAAAGTACAGAGGCTATACAAACATATCTAAGATATATTTATGAGATCACAGTGAAACTAGGGGAAGAGACAAAGAGATTTCCTAGTTACTTTTGCTGTGTGCCTGTGAATAAAATTTTAAAGGGTTTACTCACCAGGAGTATTATAAATAAAGCAGGACTTGGGGCAAAAGGCAATCCACGACAAGGGCAAGTTTTCTGGTAGGTGACTGTGGCTTCACAAGCTGACAGGACAAAAAGATTGAATCACCTAAGGTGAAAATAATAGCTATTCACCTTTAATTTTAGGAGAAAACCTATTTAAATATCCCGTTCCTTAGGCTACAGTACAGCATCTATGGAAAAACAATGCAAAACTAAGGAGGCTGATCAAAATTTGTAGCTTCGGAGCTAGCATGCTCATACTCTTCATATAATAAAGTAACAGCATTGTTGTATGTGGTAGGGTTGTCCTCCTGGGTTGTCCTTCTGATTGTAGCCCTCATATTTACTAATCTGAAGCACACTTGTAATGAAAATGTATTTCATAAATAAATCAGGTAATTCCCCACAACTAAACCTTTGGGATGAGATCCTAAACCTATATATTCAAGAGGAAAATCTCAATTAATTATAAAGCAGGTAGTATTTTACCCTTTACCTTTCAAAGCTCTGATGTTATGAAAGCATAATGAGAAGCTGGTTTACTAGTGCCATTAGCAATACAAGCCTCTATCAGAGGCTATTGCTATGCTAATACCAAGCTTTGTGCTGGCTTCACTCTTGAGGTTTCCTCCCATTTCAATGAAGTAAAATAGTCTTCCTATAATAATATAACATATTCTAATTGGGATGGTAGAAAACGAAACATGCTTCTGTTATTTCAGGGATCCAAGCAGCTTTGAATTACTCTATAAATACAGTGGGTGCATTATTCAGATGGAGTCTGACAGTACTGAATGGTGCACTAAGCCTTTACACACCACTTCCTGTCCTCAAAGTTTTGAGCTAACACTGGCTGAGTACAATAGGTATGCTCATAAATTTGTTTTAAGTGAAGGAATAGCTTTTTGGTCAAGGACTATTGGAAGGAAAATTGTCATGGTAGTGTGAGCCTAAGGGTCAAAAATGGAGGGTGTAAAAAGAAGGTGGAGAAGTTCATCATAGAAGAGGAAATAAAAAAAATCCAGCCAAGCAGAGTTTTAGATAAACCAAAAAATGAGTGAAAAAATATCTGAGAGTAGTTTCAGCACACAGGAAAAAAAATACTGTTTAGACCTTCAACATTCCTGTTCATAACAAACTCTGCTAAAACATCTGAGTGCGTTAATGCAATTCCCTCACTTCTTTTACACTTCTAGCTAATAATGTGTGTTTGTTTACTTTGGTTATTTTTATTTGGTAAATGTTATGGGTCTCATCAGGAAAATCTTCCATCACAGCTTTATTGCTGCTTCATATTGACAACCTCAAACATTCAAAAATAGACAATGTGGCACAAAAATCATAACATTTTCTTTAAATAGTCAAGAAATCACATAAATAAATGTGACCTCTCTGTGTAGGCTGCCATCTCATTTCTGAGTTGTTAACTTACACTTGCTTTATCATCAGGCTGTGTATTTGAAAAATTTAAAAAAAAACCCACAAAAAAAAACACCTTCTTGGACTGCTGTGCCAGCAACTGTGGTCTGATAAAAATTATTTAATTTTATTCACACATTAAAATTGTGAGTGTGGATAATATAGATTACTGAAAAAGTTATCTTTTCTCCTGGGCATTTCTTTGAGATATTGAAGATTTTTAAAGATCAAGAAATTGTAAAGACTTCAGCTAACAGCTGGACAATAATATTTGAAAGGACCAAAGCCAACATGTACTGCTAAAAGTACCTTGTCCTGAAGTTACTGTACACCTATAAATAATTGCATTCAGGTTATTACTGAATATTATATACTGAGATAAATTATTCTAGAATGGAATGCTACAATAATATCTATTAAATTGCACTTTCAAACTACCTCTTCCAGGATACAAAAGAATTGGAACAAGCTGTGCTACGTGATTTTGTGATTTCCCCAACGTCCCAGTGTGTTTTGTTTACAGCTAGGCATTGCAACTGTCAAAGCTTTTGCTTTACTTTTTTTTTTCCTTGTACAAAACCACTGCAAATATTCAGCATTAGGGGAAGATTAGAAGGCATCCTACAGTCCAGGTTATGAAATTTCTTCATCCATTTATATTTCATAGAGTTCAATAAAATTGGTTGCCAGTTGTAAAATGTAAGTCCTGAATTCTCCTCTTGTGATGGAGACTGCACAATTGTGCAATGCATGGCATTGATCCACTAAGCATCTGCCCATCTATTCACTTATTTGTTTGTTTAAATAGCCATACACACGGATTCAGACAACTAGTTATGCAGCCTGTGCTAGTTAAAAAGTACTTAATGGAAATCTATCTGGAATCTCAGGGTGGTGCATGCTGCAGCAGCCTGGCAGAATTCTGAAGCCCATGAACAACATTCACCCCACAGTGCTTTCCTGAGTGTAGCTGAAATTTTTGAGCATGTTCTGTAAATCCGTAAGGGGCTGGCATTTGCCATTTCACAGCTTTCTCTTTTCTGCTGGTGAAAATGCCACAGACAGATTAAACAATCACAGACAAGCTTGTTTATACTTGCTAGAAAAGCATGTTCTGTAAAAAGGACTGGTTCATTTTGCATGTTACTTAGCACAATCTGACTTTTTTTTCCACTCAAAACCAAAAATAAATTCTGAATTGCAGTGACTGTGCAAGCAACCAAATGTGGGGATTTCAGTTATAAGTGAAACACAAATACCAATTATTAACTATGCTCAAATTCTTGGAAGAAAGACCAGCAAAGGAGGGGTTCTCATCTCTTTTGTTGCACTCATCTCTTTTATGTTTTTCCTCCTTTGGCTGAAAGTACCAAAAGTTTCTGATAGTACCGTGGCACCACAGCTTAAACTTTATAAACATCTTTAAAGCCTTTTGAATATAAATATTTACTTTTATAGTTTTTACATAACTTCTTATATTTTTTAATTTATATTTAATACATGATAATAAGCATATCTCTAATTCTGAACAATATCACAAGTATTTGCCCACTGTGAGACTTTCATTTTGATAGTAAATACACTGGAACATTCCTCTATAATATACTTCTATTTTCAGCCATTCTTTGAAATACTAGATGATTATTTAATTTAGCGGCATAGAAGGCAAGTACTGTAAACACCACAATCTATTTATGAAAAGTAAAAATAATTCATGGAGTTTCTAATCCAAGAAAGCAAACTATTAGTGACCAAATTGAACTGCAGACTTATCAACCATAGATCAGGTTGTGTTAAAGATTTACTGTAAAAAAAAAAAAAGGGAAATAAAATAAAAAGGTGGTTTAAATATTAGTTACTGGTCTCCTCAAACAATCTTTCTGCCAGGAAATTTGTCTGGGGAAGTTGAACACTTTCCCTGTTAAGCTGTATGGGCACAATTCCTATCTTTTGAAATAAATCATCTATAGAAGTGTCTTTGCAGAAAAAATCTTTACTGTGATTAAAATGTAATTGCTCACTGGGAACTTGTTGCATAATTCAGTATCTGTCTCTATAATAGGAACAAACTGTGTGGCTTCAGCATGCTTTTAGATGCAGATAGAGCTCTTTTCCATCTCCAAGATGAAAAGAAGCCCTGGACTTCTCTGATAACTGCATTTGATTTTAGAATGAAAGAAGACAGACAAATTGGGAAAGTAAAATTTGAAGATCAAAGCCCCATTACAGAAACTTTTACAAGCCTGAGAAACAGAATACAATAGTTAGGGTGCTTTTATTCAAAGGTGTATCAAAAGTGGATATTTGATTTTAGAGACTGTTTTTCTTTATTCTTGGACTAGCACAGAGTGGATGCAACCTAGAAGTGAGGGAAACTAGATTAGAGGAGAAAAATAGCTTCATTCTGGAAAACCTTTTGCTTACCCATTCCTGAGGTCACTGAAGTAAACTTCAAAAGAAGATATTCATATCCCTTATATTTTAATATATAAGTCTTGCCTTTGTAATTTAGCTGCCAAGGATTATGAAGAGGCAAAATCCAGCAGTGCTCAAAGTAATTTCATTTAAAAATAAAAAAACCCCACAACCCTAGCATTTTATTAGGCTTGGTCTCAGTCCAACATCTCTATTTTCTATTCCAAGGTAAAAAAAGTGAAGGGGAAAGGTAAGGGATCTCCAATGAACCTTTTTCATTTAGTTGATCTATGTCATGACTAAATCAGTGTTTACATCACCTTAACCACTCACTTTTCCTGCTATTATTTCCTTCTTAGGTAGTTCTAGTGAACATAAGATAATTTCTTTTGTTCATATAAAAATCAAATTGAGAAATAAAATTTCAGAGTAAGAAATGGTCAAGATCCTCAGCATATACACACCATACAAGTATGCAGATCACAGCCTCATGGATCCAGTACCCTTGTAAAATTCCCAGAAGTTTACCCTTGTTAACTTCTCAGAAATACTCTCAGACCACTGAAATATAGACTAAACCTCATAACTTTGCATCTACAAAGATGATGTCGTCACCTTGGCATTGTGCACGATCAGTCAGAGTGGGCTCTCAAAAAGCTAACTCACCAGGTGCAGTGTCTCTCCCAGAGCTCTGGGAACTCCTGACTACATTACTCACCTCTGTCATATTTCAGTATTCTGGGAAAGCAGAGATCTGTGAGAGAACTGGGAGTGTTTGCAGTTGCTGATTCATTTGGCGACAGGACGTGCTATAAATTGTGAAGCAGGTGGTGTTTCCTACAGGCTGATGGTTTGATGCCCAGGTATGTTGCATTGTTTTAGTCCAGATGGCAAAACACATATGTCTGAGAGCAGGACATAGCCTGCTAGGCTTTGAGCAACTGGATATAATGCATTCTTATGACTGCTGAGGTCCCTCAGAGAGCAATCCAGCAGCCCTCCCAACCTAATTAATCGTGGCCATGAAGAAACCTGGCTGTAGCTGCAAGAACATCCAAGTATTTTCTGCACTTGTCAAATCTGCCCTTTTTACCTTCAGTATCAACTGCTTGACTTCTTCATCTGGGAGTTGATAACTGTAAGGACTGGATTATTTTGATGGGTGTTGGGTTTTTTTTGGTGAAAAACAGACAAGAGCATCTGTGGTGGGTGAGGAATGCTGGCACTGGAATCCACAGTATTTCACAATACAAATTATGTTAGCTGTTATATGGATCCAGTGTCCAATGGTGCTGTCTCTGCTTCCTTGGTGTGTGTGTGTGTGTTCATGTTTCTGAATATAAACTTATGCACGTACAGAGACTCTTAAAGAAGATGAAGAATATATGCTGCACTTAATGCCTTTTGAACAGGAAAGATTTGAATTTCAACTTCCAAAGGGAAGTCACTGAGACTGTGAAATAGGCCCAGAAGAAAGCAAGCCGGGAAATCAGTTCCCTTTACCTCCTTGATCATAGATGGGGACATTTAGCTACAGAATATATAGCCTCAGCATAGGAAACATGATTCAAGCAAGCCAGAGGGAAAGGAAAAATATGAGAAATGTGGAACCATAGTGATAGGCGTCTCCTAGAGGATTTATTTTTTCTGCTACATGCTTTCATGGCAATTGATGGCTAGTTGTTCAGGCCATCTACTGTCAAATTTTTACAGCTCTGAAAAAATATTCTGATGTAATTATTCAGTGAATTTCCAAATGTCAGTGTTGTAAAGAAAATGCTGGGGCTCGGAGAGCTTCAGAGAAAAAATTATAGCTAGTTTTTGGTTTAATAAACAATTTACTCAAACAGAGCATGTTTTGCACAATGCAAGGTGTGTGGCAAACAATATAAGAAATAAGAGGTGGGTTTTTTTCTAAAACAAAACTTTCATTACTTTTAGACTAAATCTCAGTTTGAAGTATACTCTTTACCCAAATATCTCCCCTTTTCTTAGTTTTACTCCTTTCCATGTAACAGTAATGGTTTGAGATGCAGCTGCTTCATTGGAAAAACATCTTCCATTTCAATGCAAAGGAGTAAATCTGTTTAAGAAAGCTTCAGTGTTAGCTTAAACTAATCTATTTCACTTTGCACAAAAATGGACTGGAAATTAACATGATCAGTTATGGCGTCTCAGCAGCAAGGCTGGTAACAAGCAGCTGTGAAGGATAATTTCATAAACTGTTTCATCCAGAAGCCTAAGAGCATTTCTATTTGTGCTCTTGAGAAAATTGAAAAGTCCTCTGAAGTCTTAGAGCATGGGCTAGTTACAGGGAATATGAGTTTGTATGTCTGTTTATAATTAACAAGCAAATCACCACAGACATGTTGTGAATGTGGATTGCACCTTGCAGATGACTCTGGATATTTGGATACTTAAGAGTGTGTTAAACTGCACCTGGATTCAAATAAAGTCAAGAAAGAAAAGTGTAACTGGCAGATGTTTTTTCTTTTTTGGCAAAAATGCAAGACCACTATCAACATAGCAGAAACTGTCAGCATAAGCAGAGTGATAGTGTGAAGCAAGAAAAGCAAAACTCACCCAGTGATTTTCTATCAGCTGTGCAAATCACCATTTGACTGTTGTTTGCCAACCTTGTGGTAAAAGTGAGACCTTGTGGTAAAAGACCTAAAAAGGCATGTCTCAGATATCGTGGGATAACTGATGTCTAACCACAAATGTCTGATGCTTTGAGATGCCTCAAGATATCCTCACTGGCTTTTCAGCTGCTCCTTTCAAATGGTGCAGAATCCCCGTGACTCATGAAATTTTTGCCAAGTTTGTGTCTTGGAAACCCTGTAACATCTCAAGTGTTAGGTGACATACACATTTAGTCAAATGAATTTAGATACTGAACAGAATTCCACTCTATGCAAGGGAATACTAGAATGAAACTAGGGAAGAAATGCAAAGTAAAGCCTTCTGGATTTCTCATTCCAGTAAGGATTTCCCTTTGGTAAATGTATTATTGAGTGCCAACTCAGCCCTCACCAAAATTACTTGAAACAGATTTTGTATTGCCTTTTCTGTGGAAACAGTTCAGGAATCCACAGTCTATTACTGTGAGCAAATACTGCAAAACATGCAAAGCTGAAATGAGTCTATGAATTTCCAGCTGTGTGACAAAACACTTGTTTTTTGCTTAATACATGCACAGAACAAGATTTTCTAAAAGCTTGGTGTATGCAGTTTTAAACAAATGCTAAAAAATTAAACTTCAAAACAAATAGAAGGTCTGACAATTACAGATAAAAGAAGAAGCAGTGACATGCACATTGTCTCCTTTTAACAGGCTACATTATTTATCTTAAGGTGATAAGTCTTCTTTTAACATAAAAAGTAGAGCTTACTGAGGCGGTGACTAAAAGTTACGTTAGAATCAGAACAAAATGAGTTAGTAGGAAATGTAAGTAATCAATTAGCCAAATTTCTCTCCATATGCTATGCTCAGATATCCTTAAATCATTTTCCTGGGAGACTTGCCTAATAATGGATGCTATACAACCTTCCCAGCCACCTATTCCAGTGTTTGTACAATTCAAAGATGTGTTTAATTGTTTTTCCTAAAATATATTCTTTTCTGTATAATTTGCTATTTATATGAAAAAAGAATATTCCATCCCTCTTAGCTTGTTCCCTCCTCAATGAGACAATGAATTTTTCCCGGTACTGACTTTATCAAGCACAGGTTACCATTCACTTTGAAGAGAAGTACACTGATTCTCTCTACTGAAATGCCGTCTTCTGTTGACTGTAAACATTGAACACGTTCCACCACTTCAGGTTATGAGACAAATAGTACAAGTGCAAAGAAATTAGTAGCAATATTCTCTTAGATTAATGACTAACAACACTTATTAATCATGTTCAGGAATTATTTTGTCAGTGAATAAGTCATAGCTTCAAACAGTCTTGTATTCAGCACTTGCATCAGTGGATGTCTACCTTAAATGCCCTCTGCCATCTGTCAAATTTGATGAAAAAATTTTGAAAAGAAATACCTATACTTAGATGATAGCTGTATTATTTAAGAAAACATTATTCTTGAAACTGTATGATTTAATACATATATTTTAAACCAGTTGGGACATACTGGATTGAAGCCTTGAGTGCCACATAATTATCAACTACTGTTGTCCAACATTTTACCTTGAGAACTGAAGGTTCAGATGTATTGAAATGTTGCTGTAACAGCAGGACACTGCATAGAAAAAACAGCATTATCCCAGAATATAAGGTATTATAAAAATCACAATGAACACTATGTTTGAAGAGGGATAAGTCAACAAAGTTTTCCAGAAGGAGGTCTTGCCTAAAAAGTCATAGAAACAAATATTAGCATCATACATTTTAAAGTTCAGGGTATCCTAGAAAGGATAATAAAATCCCAAACAAAACAAAACAGAAAACCAAATCAAACAGAAAACCCTGTAATTATATCAGTCACAGCAAATAAAAAAATTGGAAAAAACCCATAAAATAAATAGTCTTTTTCCCAATAGAATGCACTCAAATAAGATGCCTCTTTCTCCTAGTATGTGTTGGTCATCATACTCATTAATTATCTGAAAGACAAGGTAAATAGTGAGAATAAAATTTACTGATAATTTTAAATTATTCAGGATTATAAAAGTAAAAAAATACTGTAAAGATATGCAGTAGGGTGTCAAAATATTGACTGACTATGTAATAAAGTGGCAAATGAAATTCAGTGTTGATTAGTGCAAATTAATATTTGCACTAATAAAATTGCATGCATAGGAAAACAAACCAAACTATATACAATGACTGATTCTAACCAGCTGCTGCCACAGAGGGCTGGGAGCTGTGATTTACTAAAGATGGTAACATGAACATTTTGATTTCATGGTCATTGTTTAAAAAAATGGAAATTTAAAGAAATATTGGTAAAAACAGATGAAATCACCCTTATAAAATAGCATGCTGAATCTTGACTATATGGACTTCTGATTCTGGCTTGTGAAAGGAGTACAGTAGAACTCAGAGACAGGGAAAATAAACAAGTTTTATTGAAGCTTTATATGCAATAACTTCTGTGCTAAGAGAAATTAAATACGCTAAACTCATTGAAAGAGGGAGCTAGAGAATAATGTGAAATGAAATCACCTACATAAGAAATTTAGTTAGAAGTTCTTATTCAGAGGAGGAAGTGGCATCAACATGATTTTTGACATGATAGTGGACTTTTAAAAATACATATAAACCTTACAAAACCATTTCACCTGTCATTACAAAGAAGTTATTAGGTAATTATTAAACTCATGAAAGAAAAGTATATTATTGACAATTAAATAGTAAGAAACAACATTGGGCTGCTTCAGATCATCAAAAGTGCAGGCTGTTTCATGCAGGCAAGCATGACTGTACATTCTGGTCCTCCACAGTTGGCAAAACTTTGCATGGGGGACCTTTTTGAGAGATAGTTATTGGAGTAGATGGGCAAGGCTATGAACTGAGTGGTACTCCTGTAGAAACTCTTGCATTCTCACATCTGCATTCAGAAAATAGTTCAGTGATGGCCATGGTAGGATTGCACCAAATAACAGAACATCCAACAGAATATTCTTTCTTTGAGAAAGGAGTTTCAGGTGAGGGAAATGATTCTGATGATAGACTACTTTTGGTTCATTTATTTTGTCACAACTCTGGGTAGACCTAGCTCCCTGGAAGGCCTGGGAGGAGTGAAAGTCAGTTCTGTTCAGTGCAAATCTCAGCCTCCCTGTTTTATGCCTTTCCTTGCTTGATCACCATCCGTCTTTCATTTTAGGGCACAATTGATTTTAAGCTGCCTCCACATCCCAGTAGCCAGGTCTGAAAGCATATCTAGTACATCTGAGGCCAGATACAGTGCATTAGGACATCCTCCAACATCCATGCCAGTGCTAAGACTTGGAGTGTTGCACAGCCTCCCACTGCTGCCGACATGTAATGGGAACAGAGCCCTCAATAAAAGGCTTTACTAGCCCTCTTTATGAACACAGATAAATACCAAAGTGCTTTGTTTGCAGAAGGTTCTCCTTTTCTGAAAGACACCAGAATGCAGGTTAGAGATTGGATGGATCTACTTCTTTGGTGGATGACAGGGTTTGCAGAAAACAGACAATTAAGGCCTCCCAAATTATAGCAGCAATGATTTTGTAGAACACAACAGAAAACAGACTGCAAACATAGAGAGAAGCTTCTTGTATTTTCAGTGCTGGTTATTTCAACAAAAACTGGGTTTTTTTTCAGAAAGAATGAGTCCTCTCACATTGTTAGCCAGCAGGTGATACATACAGGGGCACTGCAGTCCAGCAATGGGGAGACAAATATCATCTTTCTTGCTTTGTAAAACAACTAATGGATCTTCCTTTATGCTTGAATTAAACTGGAAAAACACCTTAATTCAAAATTGCTTTCACTGTACTTATTACAGGCAGAAACCAGAACAGGAAGCTTTGCTTTTGCTTCTGTTTTAAATCTACCAATTAATTCCTCTGTTTCACTGACTCAATTCCGTTATGTTTATTATACAAACACTGTTTTACTTCAACATTAATAATGTTCCATTTCCCTACTTTTCCATTTTAGGGGTTTTTTTTCTATATATGTTTGATTGTATAAATAAATACATGGATATGTAAAATGAAACATACGCAAATGAAACTCCACATAGTGAATCCATGCTTGTATTTTAAAAATGTTCTATTTTGGAATACTTCTTCAACAGAGCTGCAGTAGAGAATTGGCCTTGTATTGGATGAACTAAATTTAGAAACTAAATTCTATTACTTGTCTATTTCACAGATGAAAATTCCTAGGAAAGTACCTAAAAAATCCCCCTTTTTAGGTAGAAACAACTTACAAAATATGCCCCTTTGGGACAAACAGTTCCTTAAGGACAATATCATATAAACTTAGAGTAATTTTGCACAGAGGCTCGGTGTAATATTTTCATGTGATGTTTCAATTTGGACCAATCTGTTTATAGTCTCACTGGCAAAAGCAGAGACAGACTCCCTGGAGTGGGAATATAAAATCAAACTGTTGCTCTTTGAGCCATTTTTCATTGAAATATAAGCTGTACATGCAACATACTCAGTGACAAGGTAGCAGGCTGGTGTAGTGCCCAGGTAATACTGGATTCAGTGTATTTACCAGACAGGGTGCAGCAACAGGCAGGTACAGCCAGCACACATTTTAGGTGCTTCCTGCTAAGTCTACCTTGTAACACTGAGCCTAATAAAGTCAGTCAGGTCTGTGTTAGCTCAGCTGCTTTTGCACTGCACTCTGCTATGCACTGTGAGCATGGATGATGT
The DNA here is from genome assembly GCF_037042795.1 of Molothrus aeneus. NCBI lineage: Eukaryota > Metazoa > Chordata > Aves > Passeriformes > Icteridae > Molothrus > Molothrus aeneus. The sequence continues at coordinate 74,680,137 of NC_089647.1, read as the reverse complement.
TTTTTTCCCAACAAACCAGAATTATGTGTTTTTAAAATAAAGGGCAATGTACTTTCACATTCTTGGGGTTTTTACACTATCTTGCATTTATGCTTATGTTCCAGCTTTATATCTTACCATAAAACCTGTTTGTGTTATGAACCTTTTTTACATGCCAAATTTCTTTTTTATACATCATTGTTGATGCTCCTCTAATAGGAAAAGATTTATTTTTTAAGCTCTTTTAAATGTTACAATTTGAAACTGGTTCAGATATTCTATTCTTAATATATACTCTTAGTCCAGCTATGTATGCAATATTTCTGTAATTGAATCTCCTGTACTGATAGAGCAGTAGCAAACCACAAATACTATGTAAAGTATAAGACAAGAATAATATCTCAAACAAATTGTGTGGAGAAATGTGAAAAAAAAAAGAGGACTGCGATATTAAGAGGAAAATCAATATATCTTCAACACCAAAAGCCAATTATTTGAAGATGGTGGTAGTTTATGTGGTTAATCCTTTATCTCTACTGTTCTCTTAGGTTACAACAGCTTTCATGACAGAAAACAATTAAGCCCAGGGAGGAGCATAAACTCCTATTCTTTTTGCCTCATATTTCACAAGTACTGTCACTCAGAAGACAATCATATATATCCCTCATCTAGGGATAGCAAATCTATTTCCAAATATAAAGACCCCAATATTTGCTATCTCCTTAGTTCTCAAGGTTATATAATCATGATCATCTCACTTTTCAATACAATAAATACCTGACTTGCATGTGGCACAAAGTCTCTTACATCAGAAGGATGTTTTAATGGGAATTTTTTCATGCTAAAGTTTCTGAGAACCTAATCCATGGTTATTGTAAACTGTATTGTCAGGTTAACAGTTTCTGTATGTTCCCCCTATTGTCTATTTAGTTTTTTAGTTTGTCATTGTCATTAGAAACTAAAGCTACCGCTGTAGCTTAATTTGAATACAAGCCCCTGTGCTGATACAGTCTTTGGAAGCCAAACTTTGTCTCAGGAGAAATTTTACAACTGAGTTGCTTGCAAAGCTCTCATTTACTTCTGATGATGCAGCATGGTATGCACATAACAAAACTTGGAATGACTGAAAGAAAAAAGGATAATCTTGTAACACTGATAATTTAAATTAATAAAATGAAAACTCCCAGTCCATAAACTACTGTTGCCACACACAAAAGGGCAAGATATTCCAGTTATTTGGAAGCTCTTGAACAATCAGATAATTATTAATTCAAATCTAGCAAAAAGAAAAAGTGTAGCACACTCTTCATGTACATTCCCATCAGAAAGGAACTAAAACTCAGACAACGAGCTTACTGCTGTTTTTTAGCATTATTTTGAATACTCCTAAGGAGTAGGTAGTTACATATATGACTTGTCAAATTCTCTAGAAAAGCTTTTCAAAAGTTTTGAGAAAAAAGAGCCATCCCTTTTTCTCAGAATAATGATAACTGGAAAGTAGAATTTTTAGACAATAATGCCTCAAAAGAATGACAGATTTCTTGGCCAAGATGTAAATCTATACAGCTGTTCCATCTTTAAACACTTGGCAGCATGCAGTGGTGCTCTATACTTGTTAGACACCAATAAAAGCACTGGAGTGTGAATAAAAATACCAATAAACTTTGTGGCTAATCCTTTCTCAAAGTGGACTGTACCTACTTTTACAGCACAACTAGTGAATTCCATATACTCATCTTTGGTATTTTCAATGCTATTGATTTACAGGGAACATTAATTTCTTGAGAAAAACTCTCTGTGACTATCTAAATCTAGCTGATTGTAAACTATTAAAATGTGCTTATCAGAGTTTTATTGGGGAATAGCTCTGGAGGTTAACTTCATGTAATGCGCTGATAAGTCCTGAAATTTGGCTTGTCTTTCAACCAAGAATTAAGTAAGTTGGGATTAAAAAACAGGATTTACACAGTTCTACGCCCAAGTCTGATTCATCATTGACCTTACATATAAATGAGCCGCAGAGGGTGAGTAAACAGTATAGACACCACTCTCTTTGCTTGCTTGTGCAGCAAACATTTCAAATGGCAGTGTCTTAGTGCAATTATGGCTTGTTTGCTGAAAGAAAAGAAGATTCTATAAAAGAAGGTAAAAGGAAAAGGCAATTGGCTCATGATGCAGTATTTTCCCTTAGTCCACAGGAGAGACGCTAAAGGGTGTCAGCCTTCCCAGTGCTCAAGGCATTCCAGCAGAGATCGTGGCACACAGGCCTGGAAGAACCTGCACTTATAAACCATATTCCTTCAATCACAGTGAGATGGCTGACTGTTTTATGCCCCATAAACTGTGACACAATTTCCTGCCTTTACTTCTCAATGTGATAAAAGGTTTTTCATCATGCACCACATAGAGTTGGTGCAGTCTCTACCACTGTGTTCTGTATTTTGCATCCTGGAATGGACTCTGGGAAATAGAAGCAAAGCAAACAAGCAAACAAAACCTCTCTTTATCTTCTGCTTTTCTTCCTTTGATAGAACATAAATGCCACCTTTTATTCAAGCAAAACAAAACAGCACTGTCAGTAAAGGATGCTGTGTGTCGTAAAGCTCATGGTGTTTTGAGCTGAGCAAAAGGACAATTAAACCCAATAAAGTAGTAAAGGAAACCATGGGGAAATTTAACATAAAAGTAAAAGGTGATTCAGAATCCTGAATATCAGATTTGTAATGTAGTTCTCTCTCTTCAGGGGAACAAAGTTAGTTATATAAGAAATTCTCACAATATTCTAAAGTTCATCTCTGCTAAGATATATGAATTACAAGTGTCTTACTCAGTACAGAAATATCTGAGGCTATCAGAAGTCTCTAAAACTGTGCTTAGCTTTGGCAGCATAATTTCAGAGTTATCATCTAACGGACACAAAAATAGCCAATGAAAATTTATTATTGATTCCATGATCAGTGCAGCCTCCTCTAACAAAAACCCACAACTTCAGCAAAGATGGTCCTTGCTTGAAATCCCTGCATGAATCTGTTCTCAGGAGTGCCAGGTACTTGTCATGAAGAATAAAATAGCAACATACAGTGTTCTTGTTGAAATAACCTGTGGATGTGATAATAGAAATATACAAGTAAGGTGAAGTTGCAGATAGAGTTACAGTAAATCTATTAAGCTTTAAAAACAAAAGAAAAACATCTAAATTTGCAAGATGTGGCTCAGGTAGAAACTACTCGGTGGCAGATTGCAGAGCAAAGCTCCAAGTTCATGGAGATAAATAAGCAAAAGGAAGTGCTGTACCAGCAGATTCAATTGCTTTGCCTAACCAAAAATGACTAGAGCTGTTTGGGCCAGCCTGGGCAATACTCTTAGACCCTTGTCTGCAACACACCAGAAGGACACAGGTCAACCTTGTATCATATCTGCCACTCATGTGTGGTGTCCAGGATTATGTGCCTTAAGTTATGTCAAATAGCACCAGATTCCTCTGTGTGGTCAATTGACACCCTCATTGTTCAGAATACATTTTAATATGTGCAGTTTCAGTTTGCATTTGTTAGTTTCTATACGATACCGTAGAAAACTTGAATTTATTGCTTCTTGACTGGTTCTAAATTCTTTACCCCAGCCTCTCTTCCTTCCAACTGGTACTGCATTAAATATTAAATAATAAAGGAACAGAAGCATGATAAATGAACAAACCACTCAACAAAAAATATTAATTACATAGGTCAGACCAAAGTTCATGTAGCATGTTACATGAACCAAAGTTTATTATCATTCATCTGATAATGGTTTATAGGTGAAGTTTAGGAAAAAAATTGAAAGTGTGTTAGCTTTTTTTCAGGCTATTTTCCCAGCTTTAAACAATCTGCACTACAGGGACTTCCTGAAGCATAAGTGATATCTTTGTGTTGATACATTTGTCTTCCAGAGCTATCAGAGGTCAACCAATCATTTATTCCAAGTGAGTGACTTGATTGTTTGCAAGGAGTTTATTGACGAGAAAGTAAAAGTTGCTGTTGTGTTTGAGAAAGAAGTAATTGGGCAGTGCATGTGATTTAATCAGTTTCTGGATAGTTCCTTTAAAGAAAAAAATGAATGTATTTTCCTGTTTCTGATCATAATGAGCTCATACAATGTGACTTGGAATGGGCAATTTCAAATGTCAAGATGCAAGGGTAGCAGAATGTGCTTTATATTGGTTTCACAATCAAAAGTAGGATGAGTTGCATTTTATCAAAAGGAACACCAATGTCAACAAGAAGAATCACCATATTTGCTCAAGTGTGGCCCAGCAGAGAGAAAATTTCAAAAAATAATTTGAAGGTGTTATACAAAGTAGTTGAAGGACAAATTTGTAGTGGCATGTCTTTTTTTCATTGTGTCAGAGCAAAGTTGCCTGTTTATTAAGGAAGGATATGTCAAAGGAGGATGTAAATCCAGGACCAGTTCTGCCCCACAGAATGCACCAGTATCTTGAAACTCATACGGAGTGATAATATGTGAAACTCTTATGATAATATGTAAACTCTTTGTTTTACATATGATCTACAGAATCATCTAGCAAAATCGCACCTTTTTTTTCATATATTGTGGGGTTTACTAATTACACACATTTTTTACATTGAGAATCTTAAATCCTTAAGAACACATATTATAAAAAGATCATTACTTCCATGTATGTCAGTGAATAAATTTGTCAGTTCATTTTAGTAGAATCCTGTTGTTCATGCATAAAATCTCACTTTTCCTTTTCTTTCCCCAAGGAGAAGCCTAATGTATAGCTTTTACCAATGCAGTTGTTATTAAAGCTGAAAGGAAGAATAAGAGGAAGAAAATACACTGTGTTTTTCCATAATCATGAACCAGTGTATTGTTTCTTCCATATGGCATGCAGCCCTATCTCAGGAACATACACATTGAATTGACCTCTGGATGACCTAAGATTAAACTGTTACAGGAAAAAAATAAGTAACAAGGGGCAGCTTAAAGCTAAGTGTGCTCCAGGCAGGGACATAGAGAGCCTGGCTGCACATGCAGTCTAAATAAGCTGGCTGGAGAGAACTGGTGGCACCTTTCCCTCCTCTCACAGCCAGCCACATAAACTTCCCATCACTCCTGTGGATGCCGCGCTCATAAGCAAAGGAGCTCTTGAAATGTTTCAGGCTTTTTACTGACAGAAATTTCTTAGAATATTTATCCAGAGAATATACACTTAGTTTTAAATGCTCTCCTGGAAAACAGCACAAAACCATCTTGGGGTTTATTCCAGACCTTGCCAGCTTGCCTCCACTGATGAGTAAGACAGGACAAGTCCTTGAAAGCCTCACCAGAGAACAATGATTACATTTCAGGACCTCTGTGCTTGAAATATTTGTCTTAGAAATAAAATGAACATGTTTTTACTGTTGGATTTTAGTTTCTAAAAATTTGTGTCCCAGCATGTTTTAGAGACTAGAGAACATAGAATGGTGTCTGAGTGTCTAGATGCCCTTCAGAGTTATAGCTTAAGACAAGTAAGAAACTATTCTTGTGGTCTGGGTTTTAATTTTTTCTTTAAAAATTTGATTGTTTCAATGTCTGAATTATATCTTTACTTATATCTTCATTTTGAATACTTTACCTTTTGATTTATTTTTTTTTCTCCTATATTCCTACTCTCCTTTTTATTCTCTCTGTGCTCTTTTTCTACTCTTATGGATGCTCAAAAGGAACACTACCAGGAAACTGGTAAAGAAAAACAGAAAAAGTATACTCTGGTTTAAAAAATAATTGTCTTAATGTTTTATTTTTGGTAACTTTTATTCCTGGACTACAATGCACCTAATTTTTGTAGCAAGCTACAGTCACTGTTCCATTTTTTTTCTATCTCATACGGTGTGGATTTTTGTTGTGTCAGAATGTCTTTGGAAATAGATAAAGTTCTTAAGACTTTATCTTTCAAAAACCTGAAAGTATACAGGTATAATCTGAATTTATGACCACTGCATGAAATATTATCCTGTATACTATAGTAGTTCAGGATCATCTTCCCCTTCTTTTACAAGAACAGAAATCTCTGGGAGATGGGACAGACAGTAAAGGGAAATGTTGAGCCAACACTCTTTGTCTGAAATAGAGTGGATGTTGGATCTGCAAATGAAATGATGGCATCATGGAAAAGAATGGTAAAACTCTCTTTGACTTCAGCAGAGCAGAATTTTGCCACCACTTTAATGAGACAAGTAAATAGAACTACATGAAACATTTTTATTTTTTTTTAACAAATGCAGGCTTCAGACTCAGTTTTACATATCAATGTTTAACCTATCTTTGTTTTATCATCTTAGAATATGTTTCACTGATGGCAGTACTGAAAAGGAGCCTAAAATATTGTGTGGAGCATAAAATGTGAGAGAAAAGTAATATTTGAATTTGAAAAAACTCTAATTTTTGATAAAGTTCTATTACCACCTTTTTTCTTATATCTCTGATGATGATGATAGCAAAGTGTTTATTTTGTGATAGCTTCCTAAGTGGCCGTAAATAGGCAAGACAGTGAGTTTAAGGAATACTCTCCCATGCCACTTGATTTTCATATTACAGCAGCAAAGGCATGCTACCAACTCACACAAGATATTTTTCCTTTGTTCATTTTTTTAACAAACTTGCACAGTGTTGTCAGCCTTCATGCTGTTGCAGACATCTTTTGTGAAAAATCTTTTCTTTAGGATTTTTCCTGCTGAAGCTGAGAAGTTTCAGCAAGAAGATGTAAACAATGGTTATCTGCTGCTGTGGAATGCAACAGGTCATCTGTGATTGGCCCATCTTGAATGTTTATAATTAATGGCCAATCAAGGACCGAGCTATCTTGGACAGAGTCTGAGAGAGCTGCCTTTGTTATCATTCTTTTCTTTTCTATTCTTAGCTTAGTTAGCATCTGAGAAAACCCTGTCCTTCTTTTTCTTTTTAGTATAGTTATAATGTAATATATATATATATATATATATCATAAAATAATAAATCAAGCCTTCTGATCATGAAATCAACATTCTCGTCTCTTCCCTCATCCAAGAACCCCTCTGAACACGGTCACATCATGCCATTGTTATAAATTTTTTTAGTAGCTAATGTTTTACATAAGTATTTACCTCTTGAAAGTGATGATTGTTTAAATAATTTCAGATTTTATTAAAAAGCATGTCTTGTGGTCTTTACAGCTCTGAATACCTAAGTAGCCCCCCACCTTACGAGGAAGCATTAGAGCCTTTTGCCAGCTTTCAAACATGATTTTTAGATATTTGGGATCAGAAATGATGAACCTTTGGGCAGTCTTCCCCTATATCATAAATCTTCCCTGGTTGCAGTCAGACTCTGACTTTATACTTCATTCCTGTATACCTTTTGTTCTCTGCTTATTTTCTTTTATTTTTCTTCTTTTTCCTCCCTACACCATTTTCCTTCAGTATGAGTCCAAACACTTGATGAAGTGCCAGTATCTACTTCCACAGAATTATTCCTCTTCCATTCATACTGATGTTGGTAAGATATGGATCATGTCACATGAGATGACCATTCAGAGAAAATGGGAACATCCAAACTCCTCATCTGTCGTATCAGCATTTTGGTACTCCAGCCCCATTGCTCAAAGGAGATATTTTTTCTGATTTTCAGGATTTCTTGTACTTCAAACATGATTAGAGCTTCTCTAATCAATAAGCTAATAATCTGTCTTCTTTTCTTTTAAATTAATGATCACAGACTTTATTCCCTACAGAAACATGCTTAAAATAGCAAATATAGATTAATAGGTAAGCCTTTAAAATTTAGGGTTAAAAAAAAAATTAATAATGTCATCTAAAAAATTTAAAAAACCTGTTTTACTCTATGTTCAGTTGTCTGTGTGAATAAATCAACAAAAAGAAAAAAGCAATTCAGTAGGAGGGAATTTGCAATACATAGTATTACACCAGAATCATCTTACTGTAGATTTTATTGGCAATAAAAAGGAAATAAAACTCAATAAAAAGGAAAATGTGTTAAAAAAATAAAACCTTATGGGTTTTTTCTGTGTGCTATCTTATGCAGCAGCATAAGAATTTTCATTTCTAGACAATTAGAATGAGTAAAGAAAACTTCATTTTCTTATGGGTCAACAGTTTTTTTGTCATTATGTTGTTCTGGTTTTATATAAAATCTCCTAGCCACTTTACTAGGTGGAATATCTAGACTATTATGTAGAAAGGGCTTCTGTTTTGTAAATATACTTAAGCAAACAAAGGAACAATCTCTCATTCCTATTATAAGTGCATACATACATGCATACAAACATACATATATATATATATATATACACACAAATGAGTATAAACACTGATGGGTTTTTATTCAATGCCATTTCAAGGCATTGTTCTGAGAAGATTGTTTTCTTTACCCTTGACTTGTGTTAAATATTCCACTCAGGTTATGGAAGATGGTTGTCTGATTGCTTGCCCTATTTTTCTTTGCCAAAACAGATAGACTATGCTTATCTATTAAAAGCACTCCCGAGCTACATTAAGTTGGATACCTGTGGAGCTTGTCAGCACAGGTTCTCACACAGGTCACTGGTTGCTGGGGCAGCCTCAAGAACAGAATAACAAGCACTATTTGATATGGGAAACACACATCTGTGTCTTTTTCTTATCAGCATACTGATGAGAATCCTTTGGATAATGAAATAGAAAAGCTCTCTAGATAATTTTGGTACTTTTTTTTTTCATTTTTCTAACTCTTGTCTCTGGTGCAACTATTTTTTATGCTTGAATTACAGAAAGATTTAACACCTTTTTAGTGGTTGGGATACCTATGCATCACTTCCAGTTCTTGGAGAGATGTCTTGGTTCAGAAAAGAGCTCACAAAGACAGATAAGTAGTTGACCACCTGAAAAAACAGAATGAGTGGAAATAAGATCCATCAGAGATGATCTGGCATAAAATTATACTATGACTATGATTTTAGGGACTTAATTCAGTTTTGAAGCATAGATGTCCACCAGCTTGGGACATCTAAGGAAGCTGTATATATATATATATATATATTTAATCCTGAGTTGGGAGCCATAGGAGTCCTGCAGTTTTCTAGAGATGGAAACTAGTTGGGACAACTCTCAACACATGAAAATGCCCAAGACACTTATATTTAGGAAAATAACTTACACTCCAGTATGGTTTGATTTTTCTTATTGTGTTGCTATTTGACATCTTAATCCTGGGCTCAATTCAGGTGCCCATGTAGAGGTGATAGTTGAAGATGTGATTCACAGCAATAGACTGCCCAGCTTTAGATGATCCTCTCATAGGTAGATTCTCATGCAGATCCTGTGTCACAGATGATAAACCTGTGTCACCTTCCCTGGAGCATCTCAGGTTTTACTGGATACTTATGTATGGACAGCTGCTTCAAATCTCTCTGTGCTCCTATCAGATTCCTTTTTAACTAATGCTTTTATTACTCTTTTGTACAAAAAAATCTACCAGGACAGCCAGAACTGCTGTATTATCATGTAAAGACCAATGCACATGATGTTTCTATTTTCAGGATATATGTAGTACCATAATATTTTCATTTCATATATGCCTGCTGTTTTAAACCTTTGACTTTTTAAAGAAAAAAAAAAGCTATAAATTCACCCATTAATGTATTTTCTGGCACTTTTCTTTTAACATAGACACTTTCCTTTTAACATTGACTTCCATACTGTTCAAATTTCAGAGTGTACCAGAATTTTCTGTAGATAAATATTTATCTGTATAGTTGTAAACCATAGTAGATGTTCTATCAGTTTATGCTGCATAACCCTGGTCTTACACAATTGCCTAAAACAAATTCAGTAACTTGCCAAAATACATCATGCGATGCCTGGCTATTGTCTAAATGACATTCCTTCCTTCTATATGTCTGTTTGATTCATTAAAAAATCTTAAGGAAACACTGCACAAACTAGATTTCCATTAAGCAGACAATAAGAGAATTATCCTAAATAGAGCAGCAAAGCAAGCAAAATTTCATTATCATAATTTTGTATTACTTAATTTTTTATTTATTTTGTGTAATTTTTTAATTTATTTTAAAGAACTATCCAATTTGACTCTTTTCCTCTCTCCCTTGCAAACTGAGCATTGCTGAAGCTCTAGCATGACTTTTAAATTTTGAGTATAAATAAATACACTGTATGGCTATACCATATAATTGTTTTGGAATTAAATTTTTCTGTCTTGTTTTAGACCCAAAATTAGAGCTAGACAGCTTTTGACCTTAGATCTATCTTCAGGCAAGATTCCTTGTGAGATGAAGTGTGACTGCGGTCACAAGGGTTTTCAGGATGAAGAAGAGATGAGAATGTTGACTCTATGATCAGAAGGCTTGATTTATTATTTTATGATATATGTTACATTAGGACTATACTAAAAAACAATAGAAAGGAAAAGGTTTCTTGAGATGCTAGCTAAGCTAAGAATAGAAAAGAATCAATAACAAAGATCTGTGTCTCAGACAGAGCAAGAGCCAGCTCTGCCATGAGTGGTCAAGAAATCCAAACACCCACAGGAGACCAATCACCTGTTGCATTCCACAGCAGCAGATAACCATTGTTTACTTTGGTTGCTGAACTGCAGCTTGTCACAAGGAAAAATCCTAAGAAAGGATTTTTCATGAAAGATGTCTGCGACAATGAAGAGGTGACTGAGACTACCTAGCTTTCAGACTGCTGTTTTCAAGATGCAGCTGTGCTTAGGAATCTGGATAGGTTCTGTCTGTCCCACTAAATAGGAAAGGGGGCAGATATGAGTCCTTAAGCTTGGAGTCAAGCACAACAGGCTTGACACTTCTACACTACTAACTTCTACCTAAACTACTTAGACCTACTGTCTTCTACACCATTTTTTTCTTCTGAGATCTAGGTCAGAGTGGTCCAAACTAAATATAGAGGTAGCTATCAGTTAAGAAGCAAGTTCAATTGAGCATCCAGTCCTCAATTTCACTCCCTGGGTCATTTTTACCTAGCAGCATAAGTGAATGCATCCATGAGGAAACTGAAGGAACCATAGATTTGTGTCAATGCTTTAAGTGAAAAAAAACCCAAGAAAAAAATATTTCCTTACGTTTACTTCCCCTATTCAGTAATAGATGATTTTTGAGCTTTTTGTGAAACTGATGACTTAGGGAACTTCTTGGTTTCTTTCCTTGTCCTAACTTGTGTGAAGATAATATTTTAAATTTCAGGTTCACAAGAGTGCCTCACTATTTCTTATTAAGCAAACATCACATGCACAACATAGTAGGAAGAACTCTATCACACTAATATTTGCAATCAACTTATTAATGAACTAATTTAGAATTAACAGATAGCTAGTAACTAGTAGGAAAAAAGCTTCAGAGAGAGAGTAATGTGTAGAATGACACAGAGAGAACACAAGTGCTAGTGGGACAGTTCTACTTTCTCCTGGACTAAAGATTCTTGCTGTACTGCATAAAGTTATTGCTGTATCCTTCTACTTCTCTACAGTTTTTCCTCCTAGCTGTATGACTCATAGGCCAGCTGGAGTCTGGTCACTTTCTAAACAGTATATAAGGCAGCTTCTGTGGAGCAGGGTTTACTGTGGTGAATTAAGGACATCTGATGTTTTTCCTATACACTAATACTATACATCAACTAGTATAAGTTAAAAAAAATTCAAATATGCTTAAGAAAGCAAGTTTCATAATCTTACTTCGGATAGGAAATTTCAAATTTCAGGTCATCAGGTTAGGGTTAGGGTTAGGGTTAGGGTTAGGGTTAGGCTTTTCAAGTCATGGGATCTTTAAATTCTACTTTTCACACAGTAATTGTATTTTGGCAACAGTCTCTTGCTGTGTCTTTTCTTTTTTTCTTTTGTGCTGTAGTTGTTTTTTTAACTTTTCCTTCCATGCCCACACCTAAATGATCAGTCCAGAAAGTAGGATTTCTGAGACCCAAGCTTAGTTGGATAGGCAAAGGAGTGTGCAGTATGAAATGTGGAAGCTTATAGAGTAGTCACATGACAATAATATTTTATCCAAAAAGCACCTTCATTAATTGACACCAAACATTTAACTCTGGGTAAATATAGCTACTCTAAGAATGTACAGATATAAAAATCAGCATCCCAAGTCACTATTCTCCCCCAACATATGCATCTTCAGCAAAGTAGAGGAAAAATCCTACCAAACCAGGGCAGTAGGAACAATTGCTCTAGGAATCTTCCCAGAAGCAAGTTAGTCTACTAATGGGCATATGGCAAACAGGCTCTGTACCTTAACTGAAAACACAATTGAAGAAACTGTTTGGATAGTGGAGAGACATACATTAAGAGATTTCTAACATTATTTTTGAGAGTCTTAATTCTATGTGAGTGGATTTGATCTGAAACATGTTATGCAAATATGAATATGACCCTATTAAAAAAGTTAATATCTTCAGTAATAAGTTTGTTTTTTTCTCCTGAAGTATATATTCTTGATTCTTTGGGACCTGTATTTTATAAAGATCAGGTCAGTTTCTGGTATTCTGTTATCAGAGGAGTGTTCACCTTCTATGATACTATTCAAAAGTGCTTAACACTCAGCTAGAACAGTGTACATATTGAATTGGAGGTAATGAATAATTCATAAAATCTGATTTAACTTTTTTTTTCCTTGACATTAGATGATAATTTAGCATGGGGTGCAATCAATGATTTCTAAGATACTGACATTCAAGGTTGTGCTTGGTAGCACCTAGAAAATGTACAATGTACTTACTTTCACAATTAATTTAATGCAGTAGCTACTCTTTGTCACTGCTATGATGTTTAAAATTGTACTGCATGTGTTTATGGCATTAGAATGCACTCACTAATGCTAGCATGGAAATATAAGATGAAAGATTTCTTAATATCCTATCATCAGGTTTTGACAACCTTGGCATTTCCACATTGGCTTTGGGAAGACTTCCAGACCTGTAATTCACTTTATGTCTATGTACACTACCTTTTCCTTTTTGCATAATGACTTTAGATACTATGTCATACACAATCTAAAACCAAGACCCAAGACTGAACTGAGGAGATCTATTATGAAATACTAATAGCAATGTTATTAAAGATGATTGATCTTTGCCACTGTTTAAAAATGTGTCAAGATTTCAATCCTTTTTTCTAGATTCTGCCATGGATTTTATACCCAACTTTGGGAAAGCGGCTTGAGGTCAATCTTTCCATATTGGATCTGTAGGTACATGTCTATTGTGCTTATTTCTCTTGAGTTTATAAAATGTTTGTAATTCCTTGCACCCCAGAAGGCAAGAGACCTCGGGTGTTTAACATTTGTGGACATCAGACTGAACTGGGGAATCAGAAAGTATGATGGCTTGTGATGGTACCCCTTCTTTCCAGGAGGCAGAAAAGCCTGTAGCAGGGACAAAACCTGATGCAAGTTTGTGTGGGCTGCTGTTAGATCACATTTTCATCTGCAGGTTGGCTGTCTCTGCTGCCAGGGCACACTAACTGCATGTCTATGAGCAGCTTAGATGGTAACTCCTTCATATGGCCCAGTGCTTTTATGACACTAAATGTATGTCAATCAGGCTGTGTTGCCACATTTGCGAAATATTAAATAACAATTTTTTTTTTCTTTTTCTTTTTGTTGTTGCTATTTTGTTTTATTTTGGGGTTTTTGGTGTTGTTGTTGGGGGGAGAGTGTTTTGTTTTTGTTTTCCTGAATACTTAGAACAGGCTTTGCAGCAGATACTTGGAAATAACAGATTAAAGTTCCTGAAGAATACTTATTGTCAGCAAGTTCCGACAACCTTGAGATTCAATGACAGCTTTACTCCCACAGTTTTAAACCCCTTGCAGTTATCTGATTTCCATGCTGCTGTTAATGAATCCCACTGGCAGAGCTAAGAATTGTGCCCTAAAATACACTTCATTACCATTCCCTGAAGCTTTCTGCTACGGGATGTGGCAGTGGAGAGTAAATTTGAAGAACAATACCTGTTGTGTTGCATAGATCAGAAAACCACATTGGTTTAGGGAGTGTCACTAATGCTCATTTTTTTTCTTTCTGAAGACTCATTTATCTTACAGGAGTCAACAAGTTTCTGAGCTAGAATCAACCCATTAGTGATTGTCATCAGAATGCTGCTGAGCTAGCACAGGTTGGATAACTTTTTGTTTTACAAAATATGATGAATGAAATGTACTTCATGATGGTAAGTCTAATGATTTAGAGCTGGAACTGCTCTGGAGGTTCCCAAAATAATTTCTTTGTAAATTGACCTACACTATTATAAACTATGAAATGCCAGAATTTATTTTGTGACAAATCCTGCAGTCTTTATTCTACTCTTAAGCAAAATAGTGATATACCACACTTCTTACTTCTTGGGTAAGAACAAGTAAGAAGCTAATTAGAATAAAATAATCTAGTGCAAGATTAAATTAGAATAAAACAATCTAGCCCAAGAATCTTGAGTTAATTAGAATAAAATAATTTATATTAGAACAGATTCTAAGAAGACAACAGCTTAAAAATATTGTTGCAGTTTAGATAATAAATGAAATTGTGTTATCTTAGGAATCATAGCTTATCTTAGGAATCATAGCTTCTAGCACTAAGGTTGATATTGAACCAGTTTCATTCAACACTTTCTTTTCTGAAGAAAAAACTAAACACAAATGTCGACATAAAAAGAGGTTAGGTCAGATTTTACATTATTCATTAATGTTTTCTTTTCCTTAATTTTGAGAATGTCTTTATCCTATATTACTTGTTTAGAGTAATAATATATTTTAAATGTTGCATGAATTTTTTTTTAATCAAATAAACATGAGGCTGGGTGGGAAACAGCAAAATTAACCTTGAAAGATTAATATTTTGATTTTTTTTGGTGTAGAAGATATTTGTATCCTAATATAGGAGGAAGATGCTTTTTGCGCTAAAACCTCTGTTTTGAGAAAATTGCTTGTGGTTAGACCTGAGAGAGTCAGTTTCAGTACTCAAAGTACTTATCTCCTTAATTTCCTATATTTATAAAGAACATAACATGCCTAATTTATGACTTCATTTGCTTTAGCCTTCTCTCTCTTTTCAGAGTAGAGACACAGATATTTTGAGTGATTTACAACTTATTTGGATTATTTCTCTCTATTGGCTGCAGAATGAAATATTATTACATCAAGTGAAAAGCTTAGTGCTGTAAGTAGTGCTTATATGCACTTTGCAGCTACACTAATACACAGAGAACTACCTGTGGTGTAGTCAAATACATCTTTAGGTTGGTATAGCTACAAAGAAAGACAATTTGGATGTTTCAAAAGACTGGACATCTGAATGAGAACTAAAAAAATTAGTTTATCTAGACTAACAAAACCCTCCATGAGATATATTTGCTGTTTATAGATGTTTTGGAATTCAAATGAAGAAAAACCTTCAGAGAAGATTTACTTTAGTTGAAGAACATAAGGAAAACTGGACTATGCATAAAATATATTCAAAGAGGAAATCAGAAAAAGATTTTTAACCACTAGAGTACTGTGATTGTGTTACAACTTTTCAGTAAACTTTCTATTGTCTTTCAGATGAGAAATACAGACTTATTCACAAAGTATATAATTAGGCCCCTCCTAAATTGCAGGTCAGAAATTCAGTCAGAAATAAACTTTTAAATCAGTGAGGTTTTGATTGCATCATCCTCATTTACTTCGATAGGATTTGGACTGTCAACCCAATAAGCACTGCAGACAGTGGTAAGAGATGGGCTGCATAGAGAATTCCTCCTTTGTAACCTGCCTGCTTCCTGTATTTCTGCTGAAAGTTAAACAGAGTTACTAAAGTAGCTCAGTGGGTATCATGAAGAATATTTCACAAGCTGGTGAGCTTCATATATTCCAGAGCCTAATGGAAGGTATCAGAGAAGCGAAAATGTATTATAGATAAGGAAGTCTGATCAAAATAGAAGCTATGGGTTCATTTTTGTGAGGCATTCTCTGTGCCTACTGCAGAGAATATTTCGAGTTATTCTCTACATTTAAAATTACAAAATGCTTTTACTGTTTTTTTCCCATTCACCAGAGGTCTCAAAAAACATTTTGTGTACCCACTCAGGAGGCTATTCTTGCTGTCCGGGCAACTTCTCAGTATAGCTGAGATGGGATGGTATAAAAAAGATGTAGGCACAAATACAGCAAGACTTCTTGAAGGCATGTCTCATAACAATATAGATTGACAGTGAGAATGGCAAATGACTGAAAAGAATTCCCCAGTGGATTAGAAGCCTTCCTAAGCAACCTGCTCTATCTAAATACAGCTTGTGAATGAAGTCTGCCTAAAATTAATTCTGATGTAACAACAGGAGAAGTGAATTGTAGAAATCTAAGGATTTTCTCTAAGGAGAATGTGTCACCCGCCCCATGACATTTAAATTAAATAGAGAGTTTAAATGTGTCAGTTGATCTCAACTACTGATATAAAACATAGAAGACAGAGCAGGTCTTTAAGATACTTAGGAGTCAAAAGGTAAAAGGTTTTATGGGCAAAACACCAGACCTTGAACTGTACTTAGAAAAAAAAATCAGAAGACACAGAAAATGTTACCAGACTGGTGCAGTAATTCTTTGCACATAAAACACTACCAGTAGCAGAACAAACATGTTCTTTCAGAAATGCACTTCCTGTGTGCTTTTCAGATGCAGATTTCACTTCAGTTGTATACGTCTGTAAGTGGTCCACTGGCAACTCTGACAGCATTTGTAAATAGAAAATCTCCAACACATTCTTGCATCAAGACCATAAGCATTCTGATAGAATGTGATTCAAAGATCGGAGGTACTTCAAGTCATAAGGCAAATTGAGAAGAATTATTATTTCATATTCTTTTGTAATTAGATATATGACTTCTCTTTGTTTCTGGGACAGGATCAAGGTATTTTTATTACATCTATATAAATCTCATGTCTGTTTCATTTGTATTACTGCAGACGTGTTACCATGCTGTAACAAGGAACCAGATGCATATTTAGATAAGAGTGTATACATTCACTCCTCTAAAAATCCATGACAAATGTCACACCCAAAAAACCAAAACACTTTAAATCCCATAGAACTATTTATTTAAGAAATCAAAGAGAAGAAAAATCTATAACTTGTCCTTCAGAGCCATTTACAGCCTAAATATCATTATGACTTACTGCTGATTAGCTGTAGAAATATCTTCTGTTAAATTATTTCAAATATCCACTTTACTGTTTAGTGTATATTCATCTGTTACAGTTACTTTTTCTAGAGACACATTTTGACAAAATGCTTAAATCTTAGAAAAAGCCCCTAAATAAAACTAGCTCTTATTTTGGTGATCAAATGCTGGTATCAACTAGTGCATTACAGAGAAGAATATCCTTCAAGTGCTTACCTAAAAAATTAAACTTTTACTTCTAGAATTCCTTAACATGATAAATAGTGCTCATTTTCCCACATATCACATTCTTCATTAGCATGCGCTTAAGAAACCTGCTTGTGAGTGAACATCCTAATTTTTCAGATGAGAAACTTAAAGCACAGAAAAAAACTCTCATCAAATGTCCCATTTCATTGGCAGAAAAAGTAAAATAAAAATTCTCATATATATCTTGAATTCTGTTCTCTTAGCCCAAATAAAAACCAATTTTTTTCTCCTTTGCAAGTACCTTGGTGACTAATAAATGATAACCAAAATGAATTAGCAGATTTTTTTCAAACTGCAGTACACTGAAGTAGCAACTTTAAAAGAAATTAATGTGTAAGAATTCTTTTAAAGTTTGGGGTTTTTTTAAATTTCCTGATCTCTTAATGATTGTGTTCAGGTTGTTGATTATCTCTGCTCATATTAGTTAGGTGACAAGAGGTCAGTGTAATGTTTCTTTTCTCAAAAAAATAATGTTGTCTCCATAGAGTAATTCATGTTAATTCATGGTCATATGGCCTTTCAATCCATTAATTAAATTAATGAGACTTCACTCCTTTCACCCATGCACCCTTAATTAAAAAACCTGAGAATGAGAAACACAAAAAAGTAACATATGGTGTTATCAGTGTTGTGCCCAAGAGAACAATTTAATAACAGCTCAAGATAATTTATTGTTAATAAAACCTAGTCACTCTCTCAAAATGCATATGATAATGTGGAAAATCTGTGAATATTCCGACTTACAGAATCTATTCACTTTTCTCTGCCTCAGTCTTGGTGACTAATGCTTCATATTTCCAGTAGCAGCAAGGTGGAATATTCAACTGCAAATCTGAATTTGATTGTATCAGAGCATATTTGATGAGAAGTTGTAACTGCTCTTCTGCTGATGAGATTTTTGGGTAGCTAAAACTCTGTGTCAGAGGAGTTTAGCATGTTTTCTTGACAGACCTGCCTGAAGTCTATTGAACAAAATATTTGCTCAGCATATGATTTACTTTGTTTTTTACTGGATCATTTTTCAAGGCTGTTGATGGAGCCTAGATGAAACAGTAAATCTTAGAAACCAAAGGAAAGAGCTAAAACTAAAAAAATTAGACAATTTTCATTGCCATGCAAACCATAAGGAAGTCAATGTCTCTGGAATAAAAAAAATAGTGTCTGGAGATTCCAATAAAGTGAAATTACTCACTTCTCCTAAGTTAATGGCTTAATACACCCCAGTTTTTGTAGTCTTAAGAGAACTTTTAATTAGGATTTTTAAAATCCTTTTAAAAGGATTTTTAATTAGAGTTCTGCACAAGCTCTACTTTCTGATATGCACATCACCATCCCGAATAACTCCTGCTGGGAATCTACCAGGCAGCTGGCATTGAACCCCTGCCTGAGGTACCCTTCAAGGTGCCTTGAGCACAGCAGCAGGGAAAAGTCAGAAGAGAAGCAGCCTTGAGGTTCCCAGATAACCAAAGGAATAGGGATAGAAAACGAACAGATAGAAATGGCAAGTCTTTTGCTTACAAACATCTAAATTATCTGAGTTTGCCAGTGGTTCCCTGCATGCAACTGCAACTAAAGAAATATTCAAATTTTATTCACAAGAAAATTCTTGTCATCTCAAAGATGTATAGTAGAGCTATAAGTCCTTCCTTTCAAGGACAGCACAATCAATCATTTCTCAGTTGCCCTCATTCACATAGAATCCTCTGACTCCCTCTTGGTAGGAGTTCCCAGGTCTCCCCTTTAGGAACTAAATTAATGCTCTGCAGATGGATTTTAGTGGCTGAATTCCAAACTCTTTGTGTTCATTGGCAATCCACTATATCAGGATATATCCAGAATAAATTAATTCAACTCCATGACTAGTTTCCACTGAATGCTTTAAACACTCAATGTTGTATTACATTTCTACTAATAAGAAATGGGTGCAAGCTGCTCACATAATATAAATATGTTAATGCACAGGACTAGGAAGACTTATTTTAATTAAACAAATCTCTAAATGAAAGCAAATAGTAACAGCTATAATAATTAATAATCAATGCAATGGTCTTTGTAGTCTAGGATGTTTGCTAAGGATTTTTTTCCATAGTGTTTTATGTTAAAAAATTTCTTTATTAATAATATAAAAATTATACTTAATGGCAGTTTTAGAACTGAATGATTCTTCCTAGTTTCAATTCCTCCACCAGTTTTCTAGTTGTGGGAAATATCTAAATCTTGCTTACTATTTTTCACCTTTTCTAACAAAAGTTAATAAAAATGGTGAAAAAGCATGGTTATTTTTTCACAGCTATATGGGATTTTTCTCCACATCATGTGTACATTTGCTCTTTAAAGTTTTATGTATCCTACATGATGAAGCTTCCTAGAAACAGTATGTGTCAGTAATTAATCCTAGGTGTTTTAATAGAACTAAACCATTATTTAATTAATTAGATTATCGCAAAATGATCTTCCTTCCCAACACCTTGTTCATCATTCTGGCCTTTCACAGTGTGTTTTTTGCCACCAGATATTGGCTTTCTTCTAGTTTAGTTCTCTGAAATAACCACAACTAAGGACAAAAGAGTGTGAGAGACTGCAAAGCAGGGTCAGAAGTGCAAGAGCAAGTACAGGAAGGAAGAAGCAATTGTAGCAACACCTCTTTAAATCATCTTAAACTTTTCTAGAACTGTGCTTTCAGTTGTTACGAATAACTGTGTTATATGTATTTTATATGCATTTTTAATTGCCATCTGGAGAAGCTAGACACATAAAGCCATTTAAATTCTTTGTTCTGCATTGCATCTTTCAAATCCTTAACCAAGTTCCTCTTGAAGTACCATTTCTCTTTTTTTCAGCAATCACTGATTCCATTGGAAATATTCACAATTATGGAATTTTCTTCACAGAAACTAATACATATCCAACCCCTGGCTAATTTCCACAACAATTAAAACAGGTCTCCTCATCTCTTGTGTGGTAAATTCTTTGAAAAATAGTAAGAAAGCAAGAGGGAGAAGAAGAACATTAATTGAATTTGGTCTTCACTACTTTGGATACAAAAAGAGAGTCATATTATGCCTCTATTACTCCCAATTTTTTTTATCTGATCACTTTACTGACAAAAAGGATTTTAGTTGCACACAACATTTTAACATGGATTTTTTTTTTTACCATCCCTATTCAAACACCTGTTTTGCAATAATATTTATTACTTAATGCAAAACAAAATTAGTGAGAGCCCACAATCAAAGGTCTGGTGACACCATCTGCTTTGGACACCTAGTACAGTTGTTTTTGGAAAGAACTCATGCTGCACTGGGAAAACCCAGAATAATCTTTCTGACAAATATACAAGGTTCACGCTATGCAATATATGGGTAAGACAGCAGCCATTTCCAGCAAACATCTTGAGCAAATCAATTGGACAGTACCAGATTTACCTCCTGCTTTACCATGGAAGCAAGCCATGGTACTCAGCCACCTCCATTTCCTCTCAAACATATGCACACACAGAGCCAGCAGCTCTCTGTCACTCCAACTTCCACCAGCATAACTTATTTGCTAAATAAAATTGAAGATTCCACAAAAATTCTGGTACTTTGAAACTCTTTCTTGACTTATTTGGCTGGAGATAAGCTTGGTTTCATGCTGTATGCACAGGGGGAAAAAAAGGAGAAAGAGATTTTAATGTTTCACTGGCAAAGAGCCAAAATACAGGGAGCCATAATGAAAATAAAAACGGGGTACTAAATACCAAAGTGTTCTCTTTTCTACTGGTAGCAGTCACAGCTATGAGAAATGCTTGTTGTCTGTATAAGTAAGTAAAAGCATTTCAAACCAGTTTTCAGCATCTCCCTCAATGCATCCAGTTGCTCTCCACAATACCTACATTCCACTGGCCTGACTAGTTGAGGTCACTAAGATGTTTTATCAGGTATTAAAGACACATAATCAATGTGTCCCAGGAGGATAAGAAACAAAGTATAGCCATGTTTAGAGCTGACCTACAAGTGGCAAAACCTGTGCTGCAGGTGTTTCTTCTCTTAAGCACGCTCAAGTACCCTCCTCTTTGGTAGGAGGAAGATTCAAATGAGACTATTTTTAAGCCTTTCACTCCAGCTGAAAGACTGTACAAAAATAAATGCCATATGCACAAATCCAGGGATATAATAAAAAAGTGCAGATTTCCCTCTGCATCCAAGCTGAAGAAAAAAATCTGTTTTCTGTTCTATGTTCCACAAGCTTTGTTTTATTTGTTAAAGAATAATAAATTCACAAACAATATTTGCAGCACGGAACAGCATGTGAAGAATAAAAATATATTGTAAAGACAGATCAAAAGTTTAATGATGTCAATAAATCCTTTTTCCACTCTTTGTTTTCTGAGATTTTGAGCAAGACCCCACAAAAAGATTCACATTTCGAGATTTTTTAATCTCAGATGTTCCAAGTGTTCATATCAAAATATACTGCTGTATAGATAGATAAATTGACAATTTTGGTGTTTAAATATATAAAGATAAGATTTTATGTCTTTTTTTTCCCTTGTGTTGATCTTAAATTGAGTCATTTATGTAGTCATTTGCTTACCTTTTATAAGGAACTCTTTGGTTTTCAGGCAGTTCAGGTGTTAATTTTGCATTTAAAAGGTAATTATGATACCACAAATCCCTGATGTATTATTTTCCCTTACCTAAAGATCATAAAAAAGGGACAGTGGGGGACTGCAGAACTTATTTTTTTAATTAAACTTAGCAGGTCACCTTCTAATAGATTTACCTATGCAAAGGGATTTATACATATTCAGTAAAGACATAAAAGCATAGATGGCAATTAAGAAGTGTCCTGTGGGATATCAGCATATGCAGCCTTCTTTCCCCATCTGTATAAAACAAGTGTTTCCTATCAGATGTCAAACAACCTAAGAATCACAGCCAATAGGAATTGAAGCAAAAAGCAGTTTTTTAATGATGCACAGCTTCATGCAGGATTGAATCCCAGATAAGATCAATAGTCTTAGATTTCAAATGATAATTGTGATCATACAAAGAAAAAAAGATGTAGATAATTTTATTGTTCCTCTACATGTGGGCAAAAGCCAGAACTGTTGGTAACCCCATGAAAATTCAGCCCTGGAACATTCCCATCCAGGGAGTTGATTAGAAGGAGAGAACTGATAAAAAAATGTATCTGATCAAGGTAGTCTATGATAAGCATTCAGCAAATGAAGATGTTCAAAACCCCAAATTAATTTTTTTCTTAAAATACAGATGGATAACTGTAAAGTGTTAAATATTATGTCTAGGATAGAGCATGGGAATCCCATATCTTGTTAGGACTGTTGGCCGCCTTTCAAATTATGCTGGGGGGGCAAAATCTTCCTCAGAACAAGGCAGAATTAAAATCCTCTTTTATTTTATATTTAGTTTTTTTGAAGCAGTACTTTGATTTGCCCTTTGCAGGTATTTTGCATAATATATCAGAGAGGGAGAGACAAGCAGTGACTTTTCGAACAATGCTTGTTTCAAAAAACACAAATGAAGGTATCCAATAAAGGAGTACTCCTAGGCTGAGAATTAGTCTGACCTTTATGAAAATTGCAATGGCCAAGCCTTCATGACTGTAATGACAGGAACGGTTGAAGAATTAGCCCTTATGGCAAAAGTCATAATTTCTTTAATAACCAATCTACAAAATCAACAGTGCTCTTTAGAATTTAGAAGAAGAAAAAATGTAATTATTGAAATATAGGCTTATTATTAAAATGCTAATGAACTCAAAGTGGTGACAATTACAGGTAATAAAAGTGATTTTGCAATATTATTTATCCTAATTCCCTACTTTTAGGAGTTGTATTCATTATTAATTTAGGAATATTTAAATACTAGATTTGAATGATATTCATAACACCATGTTTGATGTGTTGGTTGACTCACTGTCTTTCTTTAAAGTGCCTTACACTTACATGACAAGCTTCTATGAGGTTTTTTTTCCTCTTTTCACCAGAACCAGGATACTTTTATTCAGAAAGGCACCTGAAGTAATTCTGAACAGTAAATAGTTGTACAGGGAGGTAATAAAGAACTGTGAAGTGCAGCACAGATATAATAAAAGATTATATCACAATAGATAAAAGGCACAGTGGTGCTTTTCTCACAGGGATTTTGAAAAGGACTTGAGTTCAATTACAGTGTTAGGTACTTTAATCCTCATTCTCTCTTTGCTATAAATAAATCAGAACCATATTTATCAAGTCAAATGATGAATAGCATTCATTATTTTATACATTAACCCCCAAAGTTCTTCAGGGTAGCAATGATCCACCTCAATAAGTCATGCCCAACTGAGGCCATTTCAAAGAGCTTCAGAGCATCATAAAATGGCATCCATGTGCTTGTACATGGAATATTCTCTGTTTATTCCCATACACAGAGAATAAAGGACCCTTTCTTTGTTCCATATTTATTTTTTTAAAAATTAAGTCTTTTCTACTTTAACTACAATGGATTTTTTATTCATCTCTTATCAGATTCACCCTCATTATTTTCAGTACTTAGCTAAGGGAATGATTTTTGGGGTCTAAAGTTGTCTTAGAGTACTCTTGTGGTTGCTGAGAGAGGTACCAACCTCTACAATGCTCTTTGAGCATCCTCCTGTATTTTCCTGTGGAGATACAGATATAATAATGTCAGCATCTAGTACGTAAAATAAAGTGAAGAGTTCTGGAGTTCTCCACAGCACAAGGGAGACATGAAGTTCCTGAGCAGGTCCAGCAGAGGGCTAATAAATTGGCCCAGGGTCTGGAGAATGTCTCTTACAAGGAAAGGCTGAGGGAGCTGGGTCTGTTTAGCTTTGCAAAGAGGCAACTCAGAGAGACCCTTTCTCTAAATACCTAAAGCAGGGCTGTGAAGAGGATGGAGCCAGGCTCTCTCGGTGGAGCTGAGCAATACAAGAGGCAACAGGCAGAAACTGATGCACCTGAACAAAAGGAAGAATTTCTTTACTCTGTGAGTGACCATGCACTGGAACAGACTCTCCAGAGAGGTTGTGGAGTCTCCCTCAGTGGAATTACTCAAGTACTGTTTGTTTGCAAGCCTGTGCCACATGCTCTAGGATGACTCTGCTTGAGCAGGGAAGTTGGACCATTTGACCCAATGTGGTCACTTCCAACCTGACCTATTCTGTGTTTCTGTGATTCTGTGAGTCCATCTGACAATGCTTCACATGCATATTTGTTTTGATTCTTCAAATGCACTTGGCCTCCCCTCCAGTCCCTTATGACTTGAAACAGTGGATTCCACACTTTGTTATTGCTCACACCAATGTCATGCTACCTGTGAGGGAAAAGCAGGCTTAACCTTTCCTTTAGACCAGTGAGAGAAGAACACTTCTCCAGGATTACTGAACATCAACAACCTGGCCTAAGCAGTAGCTTCAACTTTGATCAGTGGCCCAGTGTTTAAATGTTTTGAATAACAGACTGCTGAGCATATGCAATCAGTGCAGTGCATCCAGAACACATAAAGCATACTGTGTGTGTTCTGGCCATCTGTGCAGCTCACAGGCAATTGCTCAAGTGAATCCCAATGTGTCAGGATAACTGTGTGTGCCTTGTACACAACATAGTCCCAGGTTTCCTGAAAGTAGCATCCAGAAAGCAGAAATAAAAGAGATGCATGTCATAGAACACCCGTGTTACAATCCCCTTGCCTCAGTTAGATTGCTCTTTACCAGCTATTGTTTTACCACCATCAGAAAGGGTCATGCATCAAAGAATGCCATATGACCCAAAAAGTACCTTTGTGTAATACATACATCCAGGTTTTTACTTCTCCTAAGTTAATTAGTCAAAATGATTTAAATATTTTCTCCCCCAGAATCCTTTGTATCTTTTTAAATCTTTTTATAGATTCTTTCTGAAAACTCACACTCCAAAGAGCTGCAGGAAGGTGAATTGTCATGAAATGAGATCTTGTTTTTCAGGACAGGCTACTATCTTGTTCTCAGCAGTCATTTGGCTGCAGACTCTGACTACTGGGGTAACCCTTTTGGTGGTGTGGTTGTAAAAGCCTGAGAATAAGAAGAAAATACATCACTAATGTATCTTGAGGGTAGCATTAGTTTCTGGATCAATTCAGAATGAAGCCTTTGGGTGTGATTGGAGTTGATTTGTGTAACAATTCTTCCTGTCCCTTCAGAGAGATTCCCTGCTAGATTCATATCCAGATCAGGGCTGTAAATGTGATGCATACTTATGGCTACCACAAGGCATGGGAGAGATGGGTAAATATTCTCTTGAGACCAAAATGTGGGTACACACTGCAGGCACTGCAATCTGTGGTAAGATGTTGAAAGCATATATTCAAATGACAAAAGCTAAATTATTGACAGATACCTGAAAACAAGCTTTTTAACATAGTACGGTAAACATGAAAGATGACTTATTTCTCAGGTCACAACTCTTCCCTCCTCTCTGACTGAAATATTTTTTTTCAGCTTTGACCTTTTCTGGTCAGCATAATTTTATAAAATAAGGTGGCACAGCACCTGCACCACAAATACTGCATAAGAAATTAATGTAGCTTGCAAAATAAAATTACTCTAAAATTCCATGTTGTTTGCTTACCAAGACCTTACTGTCTTCAAGCTGCTTGTTGTTCTCACCCTAGAGCATTGTTTCCAGTATTGTAGAAATGGAGATCACATGTGTGGGACTCATGTGTCCATACTGTTCATTTCTTTCTATTTTTAAAAAGAAAAAGCAAAAAGGAGACTACCTACCTGTGCCTTTAGTTTTTTGCTACTGCTCCTCACTGTCCATGATTCTTCAGAAATAGAACCATAAAACCAAAGAATAGCCCTCTCTCTGAAGAGACCTTGGAAGACCATCTGGTCCAACATTCAATGGAAAAAGGGGCTTAGTTGGGTTATTTAACATCCTCTCTAGTCAAGTAATGAAAATCTCCAGTGATGAGGACTTCATCCCTAGGGAAGTTGTTCCAATGATCAATTGCTTTCACTGTAAAAAATTTCCATATTATATCTCTTATTGCATCTTGTATCCACGCTCCCTGTTTACTCCCTATGGCTTCTTGTAAAGACAGAGCCTCCGTCATCTTTGTAGCTGCCTTTTAAGTACTTGAAACTGTGATAAGACCTTCCTGGATCTTTTCTTCTCTAGGTTGAAAAGACAACTGGTGTCTCATTTAGTGACCACAGCAAAACATGCAGCCACAAGGCTCTTGATTGTCACTGACTTGCAGAGAGTAGGACACCATTTGTCCTTCACGGCTTTGAAAATCTCTTCTACCTTTTAAACAGAAATATTAACATCTTGGGCAGCACAGTACCTCAGCTGACTGATTTGCACATGTTCAACTTTACCTTTACAGGCAATTCTTCCTTGCTAATTACTCATATTACTTCTTTTCTGAATAAAATTTTCGAATAAAAATAACATGGCAGCATTTTTTACCATTTATTTAATTGCCTGCACTACTTTATTCTTTTAATAGATCTACTTTCTCCTCAGTAATTCTTTCTCCACTGATGTATTTGTGCAAGACTGTCTCTTTCCCATTGACCTTTATGGTTAGCCTCAACATACTTTGATTTTTTGCTGCCTTTATCTTATCCTCAATACCAATAGTATGCATATTATTACCCTTACATCCAGATAGCATTATTACCATTACAAGTCAACGAATGCTTTCACCTTAGATAATAGTTTTTGCTGGGGAGTAAATTCAAAGTTAAGTGTGTTAAGAATGCATAAATTATT
Organism: Molothrus aeneus; assembly: GCF_037042795.1. Lineage (NCBI taxonomy): Eukaryota > Metazoa > Chordata > Aves > Passeriformes > Icteridae > Molothrus > Molothrus aeneus. Next base: position 74,652,936 of record NC_089647.1, on the reverse strand, counting down.
TTCCTTGAAGCCTCAGCAGGTACTGAGTCACAAACCATTAATCTTTTCATATACTTCTCAGCATGAACAATTACTATCCCAATATAATGAGTATATAAAATAAGTCTAGTGATGTGAAATATTAAAATTTAAAACAAGCAGATAATCAGAATTTTAAAGACTATTCAGAGAGTGTTAAGTATTGTTAGATAGAACTGAGATCAGTTCAATGCATATACACAGAATCTAACCATTAATAGTAGAGAATGCATTTTCAACTATGAATACTATCCCATAAGATCTAAATTAAAAATGCAAATGCAATTCATGCTTGTGATAAACTAGATATATAATGATATAATTTCATTTACAGAAACAAGGATATGTCTGCATAAACCTAGAATAATGCACTATTTTGTTGTTCCTTTTACTAGCAATGGATGTAGATATGTATACAGTCACTGGTTCACTTGCAGAAAACAGAACAACAGAAAAATCTATCCAGAAAGATGATTTGATGTTACAAAGCATAATGAATACCTTGTAAAACCTCATGACAGCCATTGCTGCACTTTTCATAAAATCAAAGTCTGATGTGGGTCAACAGACCCTTTTCTATAAAATATTGTTGGATAATTTGGGTTAGTTACTGTTGATGAAATAAATTTATATACTGTGAAGTATCTATGAATTTAAAAACCTCAGTGAACACTTTCTTTAATTATGTCTATAAAAATCAACCTCTGTCACTATATCAAATTGGAACATAAATCTATCTACGGTTGGTGTGCAGCAGCAGAACCATTGGAAAACACACTCTGGAAATAAAGGTTGCCAGTTACCCTTATGGTATTGAAATATATTAAACTTTTGAAAGCCAGGAAATTGGATCTTGTCTTCTCTAATTTTGTCTCTTAATTGAACTCACAGTAAATAGATATTGCATCAACGTGAGCAAGGAGTTCCAATTGCTTGGAGGCTGAATTGTAACAATTCAAAGATCACAGTTATTTCAACAACTGCAAGAAGCTCAGTAGTTACAGCACTCAGTTTTCAAAGACAACCAGAGATCCCTAAAGAAGAGCTCCATCCCTTCTCCATGAGAAAATGAGTCAATCACTTAAATTTATTTCTTAATGTTCATTAGTTTTTCAATTATAGTAGAAAAGGCTATAACAAATAAAATGATAATTAAACAGTAGTAAGGGAAAACAATACTTTTAGTTAAGATAAATTTCTACTTGAGGCCTTTCATCTTCTTTGTAAGCTCTTGCTGTGCAGGAAAATAGAAGCCGAGTTCCAGTTCAATGAGTTTTCTTCAATTATGCCTGGATTGTCATTAAACTCATATTAAAAGATTCAATATAGCATCATAAGGCTTTAGATCAAGCCCACATTAAGGAGTGAAAGACTGCTTTTTTCTCTCACATAATTTGCTGAAGTTATCTCTCTCCTATGATTTAGGGATGAATATATGTAGCCTTTGGAATATACATTTGTCCTCCCACGTGGCACTCCTGAAATGACCCAGCTTCTCTATAAGTTTTATGAAAGCCATGCCAGAGGAGCTTTATTTATTGGAGCAGTATGAAAACTGAACTTACATTTGAATATAGATGAACTCCCCTAGAAGAGTGTGCAAGGAAAATAAGTTTATCTTATCTATCGTGAGTTTAGGAAAAGAGAATCAGAGTCAAACACACTATGGATATTACTTATCCTACTCTTGCAACTTCAAATAACTGAGACCACATTAAGCCTTTCTGCAGAACAGGGGGGGAAAGAGCCTTTCATTAATTTCACAGGAATGCACTTAGACTGCATCTAAAAATCAAATTTAACTTAGGTGTAGAGAAAAGCACAAGGCAATCCAGGTCATCTTGAGAAGTATCCATAAGATAGGTTAAATATCTTGGATGCTTTGGAATTGCTCTTTCCGTTAGCTGTAGAAGCTTAGGCAGTCTAGGCATCTGAAGTTAGGTAAAATGAATCATACAAAAATCAACAGTCTCTGGACAATTGTAAAATTTTGTTCTTGAAAGCAAAATGTACTTACAGAAAAAAAAAATAGCAAGATGTTGCAGTGTGATGCCCCTCAGGTGTGCCAACTTTTCCCCTCCCCCTTTGCCCTCCTGCTGAGAGCTGTCCATCAATCTTAACATTCCAGCAGGGTTGTGGTGTGGTTGGCAGAAGTTCAAAAGATGCCCTCAGGTCCGGGCTCATTGGCTGGTCCTAGCGTCTGTATCCCTTGAGCCTTCCCCTCCTCACACCTGGTTGGGCCTCACCTGTCCCTTCCCCTCCCCCTGTCCCCGGGGCTTAAAAGCAGATGATACCATGTGGCCACCATTCTACTGGGAGCTGTTTCAGAGGTCTACCATCCTGAAATAAAACTCTGGATTAAAACTCTACGATAGAATCCTCTCCTGTTTCTCTTCACCGTCTTCTGAACCTTTTCCACCAGAGGTAAACTGAGTTCCTACTTTGCCTGGATTTGTTCCGAGTGCCCAGCTGCAGCATCCAGCCGGCCAAAGGTATCTCTGAGGTGAAACACCACAGTTGCTGCCTTTGGCCCAGCAGCAAGGCCAGATGGGGCCAGGCACGTCCCACCCGGAAATATATTTGGATTAATATTCTATAGCAAGACATTGTATTAAAAATGTATGGTTTGCTAAGTTTCTTTTTCCTAACAATGAAATTATTGTTTTAACAGTCTGTGAACATATGACTTTAATCAAATGGAATATTAGTTAGCATAGATGAGTAACTCACAAAGCATACTCAGCAAGTGCCATTTTGCTACATGAATCATTTGCAACTTTTTAAAGATATTGTCAGAAATCATTACACACAAAAAAAAATTAGAATATGATTCTTTCCATCATTTGTGGGAGTTTCAGCAAGTTTGAACTTCTGAACAACCTCTTTTGTATAGGTTAGGTAGGTCTTATGGAATATTTCTGCTCTCTGATGAGATGAATCATGATGAGATCTGATGTGTTAACATATCTGAATATGAATTGGAAATGCAATTCTTGCTTGATTTATATGAAAGAGGTAATTGACAGAAACATGTCTGAAAGTGTTTGTTAAAATAGACATAAAATTCAAGGCACTCCTGCTATTTTCCCTTACATGCCTCACAAAAAAGTAGCAAAAATAGAAATAAGCTCTGGTCCAGAATAAATATAATATCATAGGAAAACACAAAGCTTGGTCTATAAGTGCTGCAGAGTAAATAATGTCTGACCAATGTTCTTATTGTCCCTTTTTGCCTCCATACCTTTTAAGTACTTGACTGTCCACAGCTGGTTACTGACAAGCTAGTGTTTGCAGCATCCCTCTGGGAAACAAGCACCCAGCTTCCTCTTCCCAAATCAGTGCTGTCACCACATCAGTTTGGCATCAGGAGAGGCTTGTGACTTCTGTCTCCATCAGAGAAGCTGAAGCCTTGTCACTAATTCCATAGATGGGTGGCTGCAGGTGTGCTGAGGAGCCTGGGTCAGCCCCATGTCAGATGAGCTCCTGTTCTTATTCTGCTGTTGGTAGACCCGTGGTGGCCACACAAAAGTGAACCATTTTTTGGAGGTGTCTTTTTCTCTGTGTTAATAATTTGACAAGAGCAGGTTTACATCACTGCGTTCTGCTAGATCCTCCTGTTTATGGAGATTATGGTTCTTAAGAAGTCACTCCAGCAATCTGACTACATAATTATAATTACAGATTATGATTATGATGATAGCTTCAGTGCTGAATTTTTTATTTCAGATCTACAATGGAATATCTTCCTTAGAAGTCACATCATAAGAGCCTTCAATTAAAAAAAAAAGAGGTATAGTCATAAACCATCAAGACACAGAGAAAGGAGGTACAATACCAAGAATTTGGATGCTCCTCAGCAAAACTCTCTCTGCCTGGTATTATCTTTCCCTTACTTAGAGAATGTCAAACCTTCTTATCTGTGGCAGTCGATCAAAATGAAATTCAATGGAATTTTTTTGTACAGTAGAAGTGAGACTTTGACTCATGCACTTTTATTTTCTTATAGCTTTTTCTTTGGCCAAAAAATCTGAATTCATTTTAAAGTGGAATTTAATTTTGAGATGAAAAAACCCAAAGATTTTATGCTAATGCAAAATGCTACATACTGAATTAAGTAGGACTGTAATGAATTAATTCTATATACCCCATGGTGTAAATTTTATAATTTTATTAAGCACAGAAACTGACTGAAAACAGTAAATGTATTTTAAGAATTTTTTTTATTCTCATTTAGCACCTGCTTATTCATCTATGTTTTAGCTATATTTTCAACATTTGTTGCAAGATTTCTTCCATCTTCAGGCAAAACTAAAATCAATATTAGGAGTTACCTAATGACTGCATATATAGCATAAACCTCATTAAATAATATAAGGAGTGAATATAAAAATCATTTAACAGATATAAACAAAAACCTTTTTTGCATTAAATCATGCATTTCAGAAATATTTCACTTGAAAATTAGATAGACAGATGTTTTAAATATCTACCAACAAAAATATCTTTATTATTCTGTCACTTTAAATTCTATTATGAGTTGTAATTCACAACAGGGTACCCAAATAAAGATTATGATATCCCATTGAGCACTTGGTAGAATTTGAATTGGCCTTTGAAAAAAAACTGAAATAAAACTTACAGTTTACAAAGATGTTTGTTTCAACATTTCTATATTTTTACCTGTCATTCAACTGGTAGTCAAGTTGAAATAATCTGATTTTCTGAGTGAGCCTTACTTTTAAGGAAATGAGCACCAAGATGCAAAAACTAAACTTTGCATTATAAATAGTGACTTCTGTCAAGACAGAACATATTAGACTTCAATTTATGCTAACCAGGAAAGCCCTTTGCCCAGCAAAAAGGGAAAACTGGGGTTTGGCAGTGTTTTTTGTGGTTTTTTTCAGATAATTTTTCTAGATCTTTCTATAAGTCGCTTCACACTGTTTTCTCATGCAAAATATATATAATATCCATAGGGAAGAATCTTCATGCAAATTCTGAAAATGCACAGTTGGAACAGGTATTATAGTCCTAAGCAATGCTCTCTTCATGCATGTTGACAATGCTATATGGAGCAGAGATCATTGCTGAACTTCTAGAAAGCAGACAAAGGCACAGGCAGAAAGAAAATTAACAGGCCTGTTTGCTGCTGTCCAAAACATTTGTGATAGCAGCAGAGAAACCTGCTTCTATGCTCAGGCCAGATGCCTGAACAAGGAAGAGAGACACCATGATGCTCCTCCAGAATCAGACAGTCCTGGGGAAAAGAGAGCCAAAAATACACGCAGAAAGCCCAAGCACCTCAATAAACACACTGTGAAAAATGGCTGTGATTAGTTGAGGTTGTGAGGAAAGGCAGGAAAATGGTTAAGAAAGTGGAAATCTGTCAGTCATACTCACTTGGCTGGTTACAACAGTACTGAAATTTTCTGTTCATCACCTTACTAAGGATCCCTTGGACTTCTTCAAGACTGCAACCTGTCCTCCCAAACACTTTGCTTTCTCAGGCACTGGCATAGCATTCCTAGAAATGCATCCATACTTCCCAATCTCTTCAAGTGCAGGATCAAGTCACAGGTGCTCTTTTGTTCCTGTGTTGGCTTGCCTTTTAGTCTATTCACATAGATCTTCCTCCAATTCTGAATGGCATAAAAAAATTAGTATTTTTCCCTAAACTGGGTCTCTAGCAATAACAGGCTTTTCAATCAGCTGGTACTGCTCTGGATGCCGGTGGCCCTCATTTAAAACATGTTTATAGATCAATCCTGGGATTAATCCTGGGCAGGAAACCCGCAGAAAGGGTAGCACAGAGGTAAGGCATTGAAGAAACAAGAAAGAACAAGAGTTGTGGACAAAATGTTTAACCAGAAATATCTCCTGCTAACTTCAGAATGAGCATTCACAGCTCATGTGGACTTTTTTCTTTGATGAAAGCTCAAATCACTTTGTCAAAAAGGAGAGGAAATGCAGAGAGTTTAATTACTGTCTCCCAACACAATAGGTAGAAAAGCTGGGCCAATGTTTAGGTCTTCTGAATTGCTTTTCACTGGTCACAGGGAATTGCAGTAGCAATGCAAAGAAAAGAGATATATACTAATTGGTACTTTAAAGGAATTTTTCCCCAGAATATAATTTCACTACCTTTAAACTGAGGGTAATAATAACTGCCGCTCAGTTCTGACATATGTAACAGCACTACACTTAAGAGAGATTAATTTGGCTGGTATTATCTGATTAAATGGTGAGTGGTCATTGGTAAACAGATGTAAAATTTCCAGGCTTTCAGTTGTAAAATGAAAATGGAGAAGTAAAGATGAAGTTAAGTGAACAGGATATTTAACTCCTGTGCCCTTATTTCTGAAGTGATGTAATTGCAAGATATATTTAAACTTTTCAAATCAGGACATTCCATTAACTAGAAAAAACAATGACTGTGAGGAATCCATTATATAGTGATATAAAAGTTAGCACCAGACAGCACTTACAGTACAAAAGAAAGAAAGAAAAAATCACTTAACATATGTTCTCAGTGTAAGCCATGTGACTAAAGGGAAAAAAAAAAGTGGGGACATATGGTAACTGCCTTTTGAATATGGTAAAAGTAAGTTGAAATAACTCAGGACTGAGAGGGTGAGAAGTCCCATGAGAAACCAAGAGTTTTAATTCCTTGTTTTACCCCTTTCTTCTTGCTGCTGCTTTTAGCTCAAGTGCACCATATATGTAAGCTCTACCAGAGTTTCTTTAGTGGAGGTATAATTTAGTATAATGACTCTAAAGGATGCTTTATACTGTCAAAATAAGTCCAAAAGAAGGAAATGCTGAAAACATGAGGCTTCCATTGGAAGGAAGCTGCAATTTATAAATACCTTAGTTGAAAGAAGTATCATGTTAACTCAATAAACAAATTGCCCCAGAAATGCTCTGACTTTGTGGCATCTTATTTTTACCAACAGAAATATCCTCAGCAAAGAAGAAATAACTACATCCAGCATGTGGACTTCAGATGCTGGAATTTATATATGGACAATATTAGCTTGTTTTCATGACAGAAAATGAAATCAGAACAAGCCATTGTATGTGGTATTATGAGAACAATTGAATGCAAGTGGCAGTGGGAGGCCTCTTTGAGGGCTTAGTAGGGTTTCACCAGCTGTACCTGCTTTCTAGTTTTGCAAGAAGTGTATTCCAGCACATGCAGAGGCATCCAAAGCATTCTCTCCTACAAATGGACCAACACACTAGGAAGGGCAAATAGCCTTTGCCCTGTATGGAACTTTTATTCCCTCTTCTTCACTCCTTGGATGGAACAGACATATTTTTAGATCATAATGCCAACTGCTTCCATTGAGGAAAGAAAATGATTGAATGAAAAACCAGTCAGCCTGTCCATACTTAGCATTTTTTCTGTGTTAAGAAATATAGAAGCACTCTATCTTGTCAAGCAAAAGCAGTGAAGACAATATGGAAGTAATGCATTCTTCATTATTCCCTCAAAAAGGTTTTGTTAGTTAAGTGAAAATAAGCTGTTTTGTTAGTTAAGTGAAAATAAGCTGTAAGAAAATGAATCCAGGTTTGTCTAAAAAACTGCATAAGAACACAATGATGCTTTCTATGGAACGTGTTGTACTTTTGTAACTGCTCTGATCAGCAAAAATACCAAACCCTCCTACTATTTGCTATTTATATGGTAGTAGAAAAAATGTCTAAGTCATCTGAAGAGTCCATGTCCCAAAGCTCTTCCAAATCAAAATAACTTGTGACCTCATGAAACAAATACTAGAGAAAATGTGTTCTGTGCTGTTGGCTTACACTTTAGGCAGCTACTTTTGAGTCTATGGACTGCACAGACTGTAATAAAGATATGACATACATAGCTTATTCACAAAAAAATGCAACTTTTTCCTAGTCTCCATTAATGCGATATAAATAGAACCTGCAGTGAAAAAGCTGAGTGCTCACCCCCATATTTAAAAAACACAATGTATTAGTGAAGCTACAAAATAATTTTTCTTCAATGTTTATGTTGATATTTTTAGAAAACGAGATTGACTATATAGTTTGCTGCAAAATTTCCTTATAACCAGATGCTCTTTTGAGACCAGAATCTTGCTGACTGGCACAAGAAGCATCTGGCCAGCTGTCAGAATTGATTTGGCTCAGTAGAAACTGGCAGCAATAATAGAATGGAGGAAGGCAGCAATTACACTAGACAGTAACCCCTCCAATTCCAATAGTTGGGAGCATAACCAAATACCCTTGACATATGGTAAAAAAAAAGAGCCAATATAATGTTTGGTTCCTGCATTAGTGAAAAAAGATTTCATAGAGTTAGACCAGCACTGCCTTGTCAGCACCCTAAAAAATTACTGCAGGAGTTACAAGTGAAAACCTGAGAAAAAGGATATTGAGAGAGAAAGAAAAACAACCTGTGCTTCCTCCCTAATCCTTTTCACTATCTCCTTCATGCATAAGCCTTCACGTTTTATTCTGTGACTATTAATGACTCATATTTGCAGTGTCTTTGAAAACATTTTTTGTAACTTTTTGGACTTTGCTTAAAGTACTTGAATCCTCTCAGGACAGAAACCCCATCCTTTAAGGAGAAATAGGCTGGAAGGATTCTTTCTTCTGCCTTCAGTTAGAGCTGGCACCAGCTACAGTCAGCTGGCACGTGGTGACTGCATGGCAGCAGGCATGTGTCATTTGTTTGTTGTCAGCTCACACTGACATTAACCAGACTGCAAGGTGAGAGAAGATACAGGGGGAAAGGGGAAAGAAGAATAAATCCACAAAATCTGTCTGCCATATTATTCAGTTTCTTCTGTTCATACTTGAAGGCCATTCTATTTTCCGGTATTGTGAACACTTGTATAAATATATGGCTATTTCATCTGTAAAACTGCAAGATGTCGAGAGGATTTTAAATAACAGAGCTCCTGAAGACAGCAGGAATGTAAAATACCACCATATTGTCTTTCAGAAATCTAGGCCCACCATACAAGATAAAGTGAACTATGTCAAACTTAACCAGGTTTCACTCTGTTGCAGGGCCAGTAGCAACATAATAGCCTCACTGAGAGCATGTACTAAAGTGTAAGAGACTGCAAACTTCCTCTTGTCTTACAGGAAGGGAGTACTACTCTTTCAGTGGAAATAGTATTTTTTTTTCTGAGTAATATAACCTGGAGGTTGTTAAATTCCTTATAAAACAAGCAAAATTTTAAAACTCAGAGAAAACTTAGATAAATATGGAACTTGGGTAAAGAACAAGATTTTCGCCTCTAAAGAGCAAATTTACTTATTTTAAAAAAATAGATAGCTTTCAAACCATAGATATTTTATGGTAGAACTATTTCCCTACTGCTGTGGATGTGAACTGTTTTACCTTAACAGATGTATCTCTGTTATGCAAACAAGCACACATCCCATACTTCTCCACTGAATCCGTAAGTAGCACACTAGTATTTTTCTTGGCTGCTAATTTAATATTGCTTTTCATTAGGATAGCCTGAATGGTTTTAAACACTCTTTCTTTACAGATATAGATGCCTCATTCTTTGACAGTCATGCTGGAATAACTGCTTAAAAAGTCATCAAGAAAGGCAGTGAACCAGCCTGCATCCCTGAGGTCTTGTTAATGAAGACGGTGTGCTTTTCTAGTTCTACTGCCATTGTCATGAAGACTTGATGTTTTCCATGGCTAAGCATGAAAGGGGTTAGATACTACTCAAAACCACATTACTGTTATTTATTGGTACTACAAAGTCAAAGAAAAATTACACCTGTCTTGTTTAATGTCATCTCTTACTATGCTTGTTTACTTTAGCTGCTAAAATGCTCATGGCAGGAAGCTATCATTGTATTTCTTTCCAGGGCAGAGCACACTAAAAGTTTGGATTGACTCTGCTATGTATAATAACTCATGTAGAAACAAAAAAGGCTTCTCCAGACTGATAAAAATTAGTATTAGCTTGAATTAATGGCATCTCTGAGGAGTCACAAAAAAATTTTACGTGCTCAGATTACAAAAGACTGAATTTTCACTAACCCTTTCAAAGAATTAAAAAAGGTTAAGGTTGGAAGGAACTAATGCAGGTCATCTGGACCAATCCTTTTCTCCAGCTGGGCTGCTAAGAGATGGTTGCCCAGGACCACACCCAGGACGTTTTCGAAGATCTCCAAGAATGGAGAATGCACAACCTAAGTAGGAAAGCTGTGCAAGTGACTGATCAATCATGCTCATCAACAAAATTACTTCCTGATGTTCAGAGGGAATCTCCTGTGGCGCCCATTCACTCTGGTCCTGTCACTGAGCACCACTGAAGAAAGCCTGTCTCTGTTCTTTTCACACCCTCCCTTCAGGCTTTTGTATACATTGATGGTATTACCCCTAAGGGTTCTCTTCTCCAGGATGAGCAGTCTGGCTGTCTCTGACTTTCCTCACAAATGAGATGCTCCTGACCTTTAATCACCTTTGTAGCCCTTCAGGGCAGACTCTCCAGTATGTCCATGTCTTGTGTAACATACAGCCTGTATGAAAAGTTCAGCAGCTTTTTAGTATGCAGTCATATTTCAAATCTGAATATTATTACAAAGATGTTATATATGAACTTTTAAAATCTGAATAAATTACTTGGAGATTAACAGACAGGAAAACAAATGTCAACCAAAAATACATAGCACCTAGATGTTCTGTAATCTGATTTTGGTCTCAGGTTTTAGAGAGAAAAAATGGTGTAGAAGAGGACAGAATACTATGTCTGATTTTTTTCTAGAATGGATTCTATTAAGCAAAGAATAAAAGTGTCCATTCACACCCTCTTAAAGGATTTAAACCATTGGATCAATAGTAAGGGATAAACTAAACCACTTAAGAAGGTATTGCATTAATAAAATCCTTTGCACCTGTCTCTGTAAAAGAGGATAAACAGAGCAGAGTTTCAGGGGGTGATTAAGAGAGCATCAGGTTGCAGTGAAAGGCTTAAAGGGGACAAATTAGCCTTTGCTGTACATGGAGATAAGGCACAGGGCTGCAAGACTGAGCTACACATTACAAGCTTTTACAGGCAGATTAAAAGGTTTCAGGTTTTTTAAAGATGCCAGGGGGATATCACATGACAAAATATCTTGAGGCTGTTTATATAACTAATAAAAAAAGATGGTAAACTACTGTGCTGCAGCTACCCTTAGGGCTGCTCGTTGATCTTATTTATTGCAGCCAGAATTATACTTGATTCATAGCTGTTCTTGTTTTCATTCTGTAGAAAGCCTTTTGGGACATGTGGGGAAAATGTGAGAATTCAGTATGATTTTATTGCATTTTAATATTAAAATGTACTAGTTGTAATACTTTTATGAGCTTGTTAGTTTATAAATACAATCTAGCCACAGTCACAGAATCCCCTAAGTTCATGCTCTTCACATTCTTCTTCATTCTCAGATGGCAGCTGTCTTCAGAGTTTCACAGAGCTGTGGGCCAAGGAAGGTATTTTATCACCTAGTCTTACTTCTCAGAGGTGAATATACACAGAATTTTACCCCTGTGTTGTCACAACTGACTTTATGGGGTTATAACAAGCAAGTGCTAAAGGAGATCTGGCTCACTATGTGTATCACAAAAGTTTATTAAGTAAACTACAGACTAACAGACCTTGGTAAATATTTAAAGGTGGTTAAAAAAGAGAATGAGAAAATGGCAGTAAATGGCCAATTATCACTGTGGGTGGAGAACATCAATGACATTCCATAAGACTTTGTGTTGGGCCCCATATCATTCAAAGGATGCATAAATTACCTGGAAAGAGGTGAAAAGTAAAGTGAAAATATTGGTATTACTAAGCCATTTGATATAGTGAAGATTGGGGTCAACTATGAAGGATCCAACAAAGCATTTTAGGGGATTAGGGAAGAAAATAGCCAGCAAAATGCAGCCAGTGTAGGTAAATACAAGGTGATGTTTGTGGCACAGAATGATTTTCCCTTTTGAATTTTGAGTAAATTTTTATCAGTCAAAGAAAAGATCTTGAAGTTATACTGGAGAAAATCATTAAGATATTAGGTGAATCTCAGTAACAATAACTACTGATTTTTTAGAAATGAAGCATAGAATAAAAAAGTGGACAATGTAATTATAAAGCTGCATAAAGCATTTTGTCTACTGTCTGTACTCTAAGTACCCAGAAAACAAAATGATACAGAGGAGCTGGATAAGGTTAAAAGAAGGACAACAAAGAATACGAAAAGTATGAGACAGTATCTTTACAAGGAATAAATAAGTAGTCAGGGACTCTTCTGCTTGAAGAAGAAATGACTGAGGGGGAGATGATAGAGCATGTAGAAAACTGATCTGTTGTTCTCTGCCCCTTGACAGCAAAGGCAGTAGTAGGCATCAAATGAAGCTGTCAGCTGTCAGGTTCAAAACATGGTTACAGATAGAGTGTGTATCACCTTGACACAAAGTATTGTGGATGATAAAAATGTAAATGGGCTTGTAGGAAGACTAGACAAATTCACGTCAGAAAAATCCATACAAACCTTTTCTGCCTCAGGAAATCTTGTAGGCTTGAAGAAGTATTACCATATGCTGTTGGGTTTTTTCTCTGGGCGTTTACTTTTAGTACATGTCAGAAAAAACTCTTGTGCCAACTCAATCTTTGGTTAATCTTTTTTGATGTCCTAGTATCAATTGCACTGTGATGCTAAAATCTCCAAAACCTAACAAGACAGCTATGAACAAAGAATGAAGACAATAGAGGCATTTATTGAAAACAAAATAATAAAACTCATTTTCCTCTCCCTTTTGAATCGTCTTGAGGGAACTGTTTCACCTAGAGTTATCTTCAAATCACCTTATACCTATAGGATTGCTTTAGGGATAAAAATTTGTAGTCTAATATAGGTAATCACTCTTACCCAGACAAATTTTCAGTCAAATGCATTGTATTGTAGGCATTTGAGAAATTAATGATAAGCTCGTATTCATGGGACAAAGAAATCAAACATCTGACTTCAACTCTAGGTGACCTGAAAGAGTACAATCATAGGGAAATCACTCATTGTTAAGCAGTGGGCATGAGGTTCAACCTGCCCTAGTACTAAAAGTCAGATGTTTACACATGAGCTATACGTCTAAATTACCACCACATTCAACAGAGACTCCAGGAATACCTCCATGAAGGGAATGATTCAATGAGTGGGCTATTCAGATACATAGGCCAAAGGATATCATGCCATTTTAAGTACCCAGAGGCATTTTCTCAGACATAAAAGACATTATACTAGACCTACAACAGAACTGTATTCTTCTGGACTCACAGCTGGAGGCTTGGCAGCATGTGGGAAAGCATCTCAAATGTTTAAGCAACTTAAACAGATCCTGTGTCTCTCCCTGATGATGATGTGGTCAGTCTCTAAACTTCATCAGCAGCACCAACTGTATTTTCATTTATTTAGAGTAGCATAGCATAGCTGGTAATAGAATAAATGGAATAGTTCCAATTTGACAGGAAGTTACAATAACACTTAATTCAACTACCTAAGCATTTCAGGGTTGACCAAGTTAAAGAATGCTGTTAAGGGCATTGGCCAAACTTCTCCTAAGCAGTGGGGCATTGCCCACCTGTCTAGGATGCCTTTTCCAGGGTTTGACCATTCCCACACATTCTATCATCTCATCCTAGGGAGGAGAGATCAGCTCCTCCCTCTCCACTGCGCCTCCCCAAGAAGGTAGAGAGAAGAGATGGCCCCTCAGCCTCCTTTCTCCAAACTAGACAAGCCCAAAGTCCTCTGCCACTCCTCACAGGACATGAGTGATTAACCACAGTCCTTTCAGCAGAACTGCTGCCTTCCTCTCAATGTATTGAAGGAATTCAATATCCTTCTTAAGTTGTGGGGCTCAGCACTCAACACAGCACCCTGGGTGAGGCTGTACCAGTGCTGAATACAGAAGGCCTCAAGCCTCTGTTCTCCCAAATTTTACTTTTGCCCAGCTTTACTCTGTCCTAGGTACAGAATCCAGCATAAGGACTTGTTAAATTTCATGCTGATGCTCCAATGTATGCAGATCACTCTGCAAGACCTTTTGTCCCTCAAGGATGCCAACAGAAGCTCCCAGTTTAGTGTTGTCAGAAAACTTCCTAATGGCATAGTCCTGCATCCAGATTGCTGATTGAAGAGGACTAGCCCCAGAACTGGGCTCTGAGGAATGCCACTGGCAACTGGTCACCAACCAGATGTAGCCCCTGTGAAGGACCCTGCCCTTCAGCCAGTCCTCCACACATCAGTTACAGTATTAGTAACAGGTATACATTTACACATAGATATAAAAATAGACAAACCCATAAAAACTATAATTCTAAACATCAACAATGCACCTTTGTTTGACACAAAATCCCAACATGATAACATAAAATGTATTTTCATATTTCAAAATTCATTGTAGATACTTTAAATGTACTTAGAAGCAATGTGTAATGAAAACATTTTCTGAAAGAGAAGTAAGGATCATTGTGGTGGTTGCTGGCAGGATACAATAAACCTTAACACACTCAAAATGAAATAAAGAGATATAAAAGCCATCTCATAATTCAGTAAGCCATTTATAATGAAATATGCATCTTTTAAATAAAGAGAATGCATTAGCAGTAGTTAATATGTTAAAATTATTCCTTTCTGTTAACCTGTTGTAAGTTATGCTTGATTATAATGTATTAATTTTTCCCGAGTCATTGACAGGCAAGCCTTTAATACACTTTGAGATATCTGTTTCTGATTTAAGCCTTTCATCTTCTGCAGTTAAATCAAGACTGCTTCTTGTGTAACATTTTAAAATGGCAAAATTGTTTGAAATTGATACTCCTTGTTTTAAAAATATTAAATATGAAGCTTAGAACACTTTTTAAAATTATTTGTAGCAAGGAAGATAGTGCAGTTGTACTTTGAAGAGAAATAATTTTTGTCATCAGTTTCATGGTACGAGTCCAATTTCCCATTTCTGAAGGATACATATAATGTTGTTAAATTTTGAGATTCTGATGTCAAGATGCTCTGGCATACTTCCTTCTGATTCCTTATAAAAACACATAATGTTTGCAATATTCTTTATTTGAACATACAGTCTTCACTTGCCAAAGTAATAAAACCACATTTATAAAGCTGCCTTGAGAACCTTGGAAAACTATATAGAAATCTGGAATATGTCCCTTTTTATTAGGTGACTTTGCTGAATATACCCACAAGTTCATGTCTCTTTTTATGGAACATTATAATTTATGGCTTTTACACTTTGCTATAGATATTGTGTATTAGCAGGACTGGAAAAGCCTTTTGTGGGTTAAGGTGGATGCAGAATTTCAGGAACTGGATTTCAGGACTATATTTCTGTGGTAGGATTGCCTGCCATAGTGGATGGACAGATCTTTGTTCTGCCCAAGCCCTTGAAGTGTTGAGATGCTGTTTGTGAGGTCCCTCTTAGAAGGATCTGCGGAGACATTTGTCTGCCAGGACAGCTTTTGCCACTCCCTGACAAGAACGTGTCAGAATTAAGAGTGAGGAACTTGTAGGAGTACAGAGCACATGCTATACAATATGTTACTATGTTTGTTGTATGCAAGATATAACATTACTGAGTGAGTTGGGTTTTCATCTTATTTTCCATCTTATACTTCCTGTCTAGAGCCTGTTTTATGTGTGTCTCTGGTACTGCGGGATAAAAGGTGCAACAAGGCAAAGAGAAAAAGAAAGGCTTCATTCCTTTACATATAATTTGAGACTAAAAATCACAGATTTATTTATAAAAAAGAGGCATTGCAAAAATGTAATATGTATTCTTTTTCATAGTGCTGATTTTTACAGCCCTATTACTTGTTAAACTATCCTAGACCTGATATATTACTGGTTTTATATATTTAAGTAATTTTTAATAGCAGGAGTTGCTTATAGAAAGAGCACCCTTTGTGTTCTTCACTTCTAGTTTCCTTTTATAAATGGCACCTCTGATTTTCCTCATCATATATTAAGTCAAAATTATGTCTTCCTGATTTCATTCTTCTTGCCTCAAAGGCCACTGAAGAAAATGCAGGGATTTCATAGCTTTCCTGTTGCTGAAAAGAGCACAGGGACTGCTATTAGTATGTATCTTCTGTAATATATGGAATAACCAGGGAGGTAGCTTTCCTCTCAGCCTTCCCGTAGTAGAAGACTTAAAATTAAATGACAGCGAAGGGATACCCAAACAAGTTGGTTACCAATTTCACCAGTACAATATTTGCGTAAGGACTTAGAATTAATTTTCACTATGACAGGGATTTGGGAAAATAATTCCACAATTTTTGATCTCTTTAGACAGCTTGGACTGGCTATGTATCACTAAGTTATGATTAATGGTGTTTTTACCTACATTGCTCATTCTAATGGAAAGATACAACAAATGCCAAAAATGCACATTTGTCTTATCTAAGTCAGTAGGAACTTGAATCTTAAAGAAGGAAGGGAATTAGTGTTATTTTGTGTGGTCTTAATTACGGCATCATTTCATGCTGAACTGCTGTAACATCAGCAGTGCTGTAACAACTTTACAGTTCTTTTATTGTATCTGTATGGTGAAAGGTGGTAAAAAAGATCAGATACTTTTATTACAAGTGATTCTGTTTTAGGGGTGGAAGAATTTGAGAAGTACAGATTAACTGAACTGCTCTATAAGGCAGATGAACAAGAATTTTTTGAAGGATGTGAAGGGTGTTCATCTTTAACAATTGTAGTATCATATTGAGAATAAAAGTGTAAAAGAAGAAGCTAAGAAAACAGGGAAGGGTGGGATTAACCTTATCCACTCTCAAAATACATATTATGAGTCATTGACATCTACATACAGATTAATTGTTTTGATACTACCTATATTCTTTCAAAAAAGGACTCCTGGTTACAGTTCAGTTACGCTAAGATAATAAAGTCACTTGACAGGGAAGATAATGTGAGTCCCATCCAATTAATCTCATTAAAAATTTTAGTGTTCAGTGCATCTAGTTTAAGAAGAACAAAAATGAATATGGGTAACAAGTACATAATGTTGTAAATAAACAATCTAAATTACTCTCAGAAGCATTCTTTACATGTTTTGCCCCAGCATGTGTAAGAGTGTGCAAACCTGAACCAAACCTGATGAGGAGCAGCTAAATAATTAAGTTATATGGACGATCACTGGACAGTGTTTGAGCCTGTTCACAGGCCCTGATGCAGACCTGTCTAAAGATCCCTCCAGACTAGAGCTGGACTCCAGAGTGTGTCCAAGTACAGTGACAAAAAAAGAGATTTTGAAGTTAGGACACTGAAAAGATCTGTAACTAACTGCACCTAATACTGATGTGGAGTAACCTGTACCCTGTTTTCAGGTTGTGAATGGCTCCCTTAAGACCATACAAAAACTCTTTCACAACATTCCATTACTTGAGTTTGTGTTGTGAAGGATGAGAGTTTAACAGGTTTCTATAAATTTCTGTTACAGATAAATTCTTCTTGATAATTTGAGGTACAGATCAGTGTGATCATAAACCAGCAAAGGGGAAAACACAATTGCAACTTATAGGTTCAGTCAGGTCCTGTCTGCCCTGTCCCACAGGGTCTTATAAGGGATAACAAGCTGGGGAAATGTCATCTTTTTGCTTGACTCAGTAAAGTACACTGAATGGCTCTGTGCAACCTGGCTCAATATGTGCTAGAGAGAAAAAAAAAGGGGTTCATTTCATGATACATGCATGTCAATTACTCCTTTTTGTCAAGTTAGGTCTCTTAGTGAAGAGGTCTTACCTTTTAGAAATGGACTCAGGCTAAATCTAGCTATTTGAATAAGAAGTTCTTAACCCATTCTTTTGGATGCCTTTGATACAAAGATATTCCATTCCATTTCATTGACCTTATTTTGCAATTAGCTTTCCTTACATATGCACTCTCATTAAAAAGAAACCAGATACGTATCTGGAAAATGTTAATAACTAAATGATATTTCTATTTGCTCCATTCTGAAAAGTAGATAAGGAAGAAATAGAGCTAGAGATAATTACCAAATTTCAATATTTATAGAAACCAGGCACTTGTGTAGATAATAAGACAATTCTCAATGTGCTTTGATGATGATGAAGTGCCAGTTTTCTGTAAATATTGAAATAAGGTAATTATTACTTGAACTATTTATTATTTATCTGGTTTCAAATCACAATGAATACAGCCAAATTGCCATTTTTTCATAGGAACGTGAAGCTAAAAATAAGTATTGTGTTAACCTTTTATATACTTTCTTTTTGGAAGTAGTTTGAAAAGTGTTTTACAGGATGTAATGAGAGAGAATCTCTACATACATCAGGAAGGACAAAATTTTAAAGTTAGTTTTTAAGTTCAGACAGCAGGCTTCTTAAAAATGAACTAGCCAGTGAGTATTAAATCTCTGATCCCACAAACACTGACAAAGATAAACCTATTTACCATATATGTGCGCAAGTCTACTAAATAAAAGCAAAGGACATGTCCTGAGTGGTTGAGTTCTGTACTTTATATGCCTGCAATTACATTAGTCAATCTGAAAAGCATTAAGACTCTTTTAAAACCAACTGCCTTTGTTGTTTCTGCTAATTTTATGTGAAGGCTGTTTCAGAACCTACATTTTTGGAAAGACAAGTTTTAATTTATCCTTAAAATAATCCAGAGTACTTGATAAATATTTATTCTCATGCAAGTATTAATAAACACATATGTAGACATTTGCAAGAATAAGTCTTGGCTTGTACTGCACAAAGACTATATATTAACTTTGTTCTTTATACAGCTTTAATTACAAAAATAAATAAAGTGTAGTTTTCATTGATAAAAATACACTATAGCACTCTCTAAATGTATCTATTTTCAGGATTTTTTATAATGTATTGAGTGACACAGAACCACATGCAGATAATAATTTGGAAACATAGTAACAAGAGAAATATTGAAATGCAAATTAGCACACCAAACAAAAATTTCACTTATGATAAAATGATGCCTACAAAATATTAACCTTTATGTTATTTTAGTATCTGAGCATGCTGCACTGAGAATTATATTCTAGTAAGAAAATACAGAGTACGTTTATTTAGATCCAGATCCAAAAATGTATTTTGCCCAAAGATTGGAGGAAAGTAAATATTACCTCCTTCAAGAAAGGGCAGAAGGAGGACTCAAGGAACTCACACTGGTAAGCCTCACCTTGTTCCCAGGGAAGATGATGTAGTAGATAATTCTGGAAACAATTTCCAGGCACATTAACAAAAGGAAAATCATCAAGAGTGGTCATCGTGGATTCTTCAAGTTTAAGTCATGCTTGACCAAGTTGACAAACTTCTATGATGAAGTGATTGGCCTGGTAGATGGGGGGAAAGTGGTGGATACTACTTGGACTTCAGTTAGATCTTTGACACTGTCTGCTACTAGATGTGCATGAGGAGGCTGTTCATGTACTGGCTGGACAAGGAGACTGTGAGACAGACTGAAAGCTGACCTTGTGTCTGGGTCTGAACAGTGGTGATTGGCAGTACAAAGTCCAGTTAAAGTGGTGTTCACCGGGAGACAATACTGGATACAGTCCTGTGTGACATCCTTAGTGATCCAGAAGATGGGTAAGAGTGTATGCTCAGCAAGTTTGCTAATGACATCAGACTGGTTGGAGGGGCCACTTTATCAGAGACACACACTGCCAGCCAGAGGGACTTTGACATGATGGAGAAATGGACCAACAGGAACCTCACAGAATTCAGCAAGGGGAAGCACAAAGTCCTGCACCTGGGGAGGAACAACTCCAGGCACTGGAACAGCCAGAAAGCAGCTTGGCAGAAAAGGACCTCGGTGTCCTTCTGCCATTAGGCTAAACATGAACCAGGAATGTGTCCTTGTGGCAAAGAAGGCCAATGGTATGCTGGGGTACCTTAGCATGAGTGATGCCAGCAGGTTAAAAGGAAGGTGATCCTGCCCTTATACTCAGCACAGTGCAGCCACACCTAAGTCCTGTTTTCAGTTCTGGGGTTCCCAGTACAAGCCATGGACAAAACAAAGGCAGTCCAGCAAAGGGCCATGAAGATGATGACAAAGAGGCTGCAATATTCCTCTATGAATAAAGGCTGAGAGATCTGAGACTGTATAGACTAGAGAATAGAAGGCCTGTGGGTGGACCTGATTAATTTTTTCAGTGGTGCCAGTGACAGGACCAGAGGCAATGAAATCAGAAAAAGCTTTTGGGTTGTGAGGGTGACTAAGAACTGTCACAGACTTCCCAGAGAGGTTGTGAAGGTATTCAGAATCTGTCTGTACAGGGTCCTGGGCAAGCATCTCTAAATGGCCCTGCTTGAGCAGGTGGGTTGGTCCAGATGAGCTCCAGAGGTCCGTTCCAACCTCAACCATTCTGTGATTCTGTTTCTGTAATTTTTAAGGAAGTAAGGGAACCAGTATTCTGTCATATCAGACAAAATAGCAAAAAGTTTCCATCCATTGAAAATTAAATGTGTCTGTTTAAAAAAATATGATCATGATCTCTTAAGATATGCTTGTTCAAACTTAAATTTGCAGCAGAAGGAAGGAATGCCTGAAGGCTGGATGCCCAGGAATGCTCTCTCAGGAAGGCAATTAGCTGTCATGGGGTCTGGAGTCCTCAGAGTGCTGCCTGTGCAGGGACTGTGCATCATCAGACTGTGTGAACACTTCTGCACTCAACAATGCTTCATTTTTCTCAACAATATGCTATCCCTCCTCAGCTTCTGAAGAGCAGCAGTGTGGGATTCTCACCTTACTATCAGTGGGTCCCTTGAAAGCACAGTCAGATGAGATGTGGCTACATGAGGGTTGGACATCAAACAGCCTTGATCTAGCATTTAAAGCAAAGGTGTCAGTCTAATATGCACAAAGATAACTTGAAATATTTTTCCTCTTTGTTTTCCATGAAAGCCACAAGACTTTATAAGAGAATCTTTCAGAAATAGAGCAAGATTAATTTTCCAGATAAAACCTTTCAAGTCAATAAGATATTTCATTGAAGAACACTTTATAATATGCCTACAAGCTCAGTGTCATAAGATCAATTTCCTTTGAAGAAAAACTGTGCTTTTGTTAAAATTAGAAAACTGGTAGACTCTATAGCTGATTCCTATGAGATTCTTTGGACACATGCTTTTTTAGTTTCTGGCTAAACAGGGCAAGAGTTTTGATGTCACAGGTGGGATTCATGCATCTAAACATAGGCAGGTAACTCCAGGGTACTCAAAAAACCAGCCCAAAGCTGGTTTTATGACAGGGACACACTACTCACTCTTAAAAAAAATGAGTGAGTTTAAACAATGTACTGGAGACAGCAATCAAATTCTGTAGTTATTACATGCAAGTGGTGGAAGCTTCCTTGAAAAAAAAAAAAAAAAAGACCAAAGAAAACAAGAATCAGAGTAAAAGAATAACATTATCACATCTTCAGCAGTTAAAAAACTGAGAGTTTAAGCTCCTTATCCTAAGCATTGCAATAACATTTTAAAAATAATTAACAGATTTTTAATATATACTGTATATATATTAAAAAAAATTAGGTAAGCAATCTGTGGGATGATGTGAAAAATTACATCTACAAAACAGCTTACACTTTTTTTTATCTTCTGTCTTACGCAACAATTTTTCTAAGGCTACATGGACTCAATAGCTTTTCCATTTCTGCCTTTTAAATGCATGTGCCATGGCTCATAGGCACATGTTGGCATGCATGATGTTATGTACAGCTATTTAAATTTTCATGGGGGAAAAAAGAAATATAAATACGCATTCGTTCAGGTGGGGGTAGCATAACAGTACTGCAAGGATGTGCACTTCAATTCCAGAAAAAAAAGAATGCAGAAGAGGAGTGACTCAACACTGAAGATGTGAGCATACTCATGTAACAGGCAGGTGTGTATTAGCATTAGCTCTGCGATGCTACAAATAGGAAGCAATTCTTACTCTTGTTTAAATGGTTAAAGCCCTGGTTCCACATGGGCTGCCTACAGCTGGTATTTGTGTCAGACCTTACCAACTTCAGACAAGGATCATAGCTGTTCACAGCATGTTTCTAACACTATAGCTTACCACAGCGTGTATATTGTTAAAGCACATGTAGAGCATACCATACATCAGCCAGGATCAGAATCATTGTTTTTACAGCATGTTGCTTTTAAGTACAGTAAGGCAAACAGGATAGGTATGAATAATGACATTAAAGCAGATAGGTAGTGTTCTGTATTCTTTCATATGCTTTATTGCTAAGAAATTTTGATTAAATGCCTCTGCAATTATTTCAAGGCTTAGAGATGTCTATCTGCTTTTCTTTTTTTTTTTCCTATCTGCCTTTCTTTTCAGGTGTCTATCTGCTTAGAAAATGCAAAGCTTAAGAGTCCGTAGCATAGTACCATACTGTGACTTGGGAGTTTCCATAACAGTGAAGAGAAAGGATATTTTTTTAACAAAGTATCCCCAAGTTAAAGATTATTTAGATGGATCCAAGCTGCTGAATTTACATTACTTCCATTTGCCAGATGTATACTTGACCTTTTGTGTTTGTTCATGTGCATATGTTACATCCAAAAATATTAATTTTTCTAAGCATGCACATGAGGCAAGCATAATAGGCAATATTTCTCTGGGTTCACTCATAGGCACCAGAGAAATTTTCTGGCTCAGTTCCCTCCTTTCTACATTAACAAATCTAGACTCCACCATACATATTGGCCTAAGAAGTAAAAAAGCCCCTCTCTTTTCCCTGTTTGTAGGTGAGGAAGTGAGCAGGATAAGGCAGATTCAATGTGCACCATCTGATGGAGCTGGCTGACCAAGCAGTCTTGCTACAGACAGACTTCAGAAGAGATGTGTATATGATCTGCAAATTAAATTGCTTTAAAAGAGTGGTTATGTCGCTATAGCAACATCAATCTGAAAATTAAAGCAGAAATAGGTATTGATAAGCAAATCTTACATCAAAATTTTCTGCATCTAATTTATAACAACAGAAATGTTGTAGACATTGTATCCTATATTTTTTAATATAAAATAAATTTTACTTATTGATTTTTCAAGGTTATGTTATAATTGTGTGGGTTCTTTTTTTTGAGAATAAGTGTGTGGTAAGGAATCAGAAACTTTCTCATTGCTTTCTTCACTGAAGACACATTAATTTGAACTGCTTGTGCCCTGGCTTTGTATTTTTTCTGCATAATATTTCAGTGAATCAACGGACCTATGTATCTTTACTGAGAATTTAAAAATTCAGTCCCATTGAATGAGGTGATTTCTTCCTTGCAACCTTCTCTTTAGCCTATACACACTATGACAGTTAGAGGCCACACTGGCAATTTATCTATTCAGACCATGCTGTCTAAAAAGGGAGTAATACCTCCAAAAGGGAGTATAATTATTTCTGAAAAAGCCACACATATAGTCCAGAACAAAACTTTGAGCTGACTTTTAAAAATAGTTCGTAAAAACAGAAAGGTAATTTGTGGATTCTTACCGGTAATGATAGGTACTCAAATACCTACTGAACAACAAAAATGCAGCTGTTGAGAAAGCTGAAGGAGGTAATAGTAATAAGAACAAACTGAGTAAATTAAGGCACAGAAGAATGATACAGTAAAGAATTCAGACAACAAAACCATTTTTGCTGTTCCTCTTAAACCCTTCTAGGGAACCTTCATGCTTTCATTACCTGTCTGAAATGACTGTACACAAATGCATGCTGTATGGGCAATAAACAAGAAGAACTACAAATCTGTGTGTGGTGGAATTGCAGAGACATGGTGGGATAGTTCAGGTGACTGGAATACTGTCACGAATGGCCATGTACTTTCCAAAAAGGACATGTCAGAGAGGTGAAGTGGTTGAGTTGCTCTTTATATCAGAGAACAACTGGAATGCTCTATCCAGGCACAGACGAAGGAGATAACAACTTATGGGTAAGAATTAAGGGACGTGCTAATATGGGTGACACTGTTGTGGGTTTTCACTGCAGCCTACCTGATCAGGAGGAGGAGGTTGATGAGGCTTTCTGTGGACAGATGGAAATCGCTTTGTGTTCATGGGCCCTGGTTCTCCTGGGGGATGTCAACCACTCTCATATTTGTTGGAGGGACAAAAAGGCTTGACACAGGAAGTTCCTGCAGATCACTGAAGAAAACTTTTTGGTGTAAGTGGTGAAGGTGCCAGTGAAGAGAGGTGTGTTGCTGGATCTTATACCAACAAGCCAGGAGGGACTGGTTGAAGATGTGGAGGTTGAGACAGTCCTGGCTATTGTGACCATGAGGTGGTGGAAATCGGGATCCTGCTTGGAGGAAGCCAAGTAGTAACCAGGACTAGATACCTACATTTACAGAGAGCTGGCTTGGTCTCTTCAAAGACCTACCTAGAGGAACCCCATGTGCTAGGGCTTTAGAAGAGAAAGGGAGCCACGAGAGCTGGTCATTATTTAGGCACCGTTTCCTCCAAGCTCAGGACCAGTGTATCCCAATGATCAAGAAATCAAGCAAAGGGGGCAGGAGACTTTCACAGATGAATAGGGAACTTCTTAGTAAATCTCAAACAGAAGAATGAAATTTATGGATTGTGGGAAATGGGAGAGACCATGTGCGAGGACTGTCACAGTATGCAGGGATATGATGAGGAAGGCCAAGGCTCACTTGGAATAGACTCTGGCAGAGGACATCAAGGACAGGAAGAAGGACTTCTACAAGAACATCAGCAGCAAAAGGAAGATTGAGGAAAATGCAGGGCCACTGCTGAATCATGTGGATGTCCTGGTAAGGGAGCATTTAAGAAGGTAGAATTACTGAGTACCTTCTTTGCCTCAGTCTTTACTGCTGAGCTCAGTCCTCATGAATCCCAGATCTCAGAGGTAAGAGAAGAAGGCTGGAGAAAGGAATATTGCCCCCTGGTTTTAGGGGTTTTTGTTACGGGTTGGCTAGGCAGACTAAACATCCGTAAATCTATGGGCCCTGATGGGATGCACCCATGGCTGCTGAAGGAGCTGGCAGATGTTGTTTCTCTGCAGCTCTCCATCATCTTTGAAAAACCATGGAGAATGGGAGAAGTACCTGATGAATGGAGGAAGGCCAGTGTTTCTGGCCTTCTTGCCTTCTTGCCTACTACTACTTCTCAGTAGTAGTATCCTCCTTCTTGCCCTTCTCACCTCCAAAAAGGGCAAGAAGAAGGATACTACTACTGAGAAGTCATTGTCACCCCCATCCCTGAAAAAGTGATTGAGCAGATCATTCTGAAGGTCATCACCAAGGATGTAGAGGAAAAGAAAGTCATTGGAGTAGCCAGCATGCATTCAGCAAAGGGAAATCATGCTGACCAGTCTTATAGCCTTTTATGGTGACATGGCAGGATGGGTCAATGAGGACAGAGCAGTGGATGTTGTCTGCCTTGATTTCAGCAAGGCTTATGACATTGTCTTCCACAACATCCTCAAGTAAGCTCAGGAAGTTTGGGTCAGATGGACGGACAGTGAGGTGGACTGAGAACTGGCTAAATGGCAGAGCTCAGAGGGCTGTGATCAGTGGAGTAGGATTTGGTTGAAGTCTTGTAGTCACTTGCATTCTCCAGGGATAAATACTGGACAAGGGTCGGGTCTTGCACCTGGGGAAGGATAACCCCAAGTGCCAGTACAGATTGCGGGCTGTCCTCCTAGAGAGCAGGTCTGCAGAGAAGGACCTGGGAGTCCTGGCAGATGACAAGTTAGCAATTAATTGGCAGTGTGGTCTTCTGGCCAGGAAGGCCAGTGGTATCCTGGGATACATTGGGAAGAGTGTGGCTGGCAGATCCAGGGAGATGATCCTGCCCCTATACTCAGCTCAGCCTTAGTGAGACCACATCTGGAATGCTGTGTCCAGTTCTAGTGATCCTCAGTACAAGAGAGAAAAAGAACTACTGGAGAGGGTCCATTGGAGACCACAAAGATGATGAGAGGTCTGGAGCATCTCTTATGAGGGAGAGACTGAGGGAGCTGGGCCTGTTTAATCTAGAGAAGAGAAAACTGAAAGGGGATCTCATTGATGCACATAAATAGCTCAAAGGTGTGTGCCAAGAGGATGGTGCCAGACTCTTTTCAGTGGTGCCCAGCTACAGGATGAGGGGCAATGGCCACGAACTAAAACACAAGAAGTCTCATCTCAAATGAGGAAAAATTTCTTTAGATTGAGGGTGGAAGAGCACTGGAATAGGCTGCCAAGCCTCTGTGGGTCATCGAGTCTTCCTCTCTGGAGATATTCAGTCCCTCCCTGGATGCATTCCTGTGTCTCCTGCTCTGGCTGACCCTGCCTTGGCAGAGGTTTTGGACTGGATGGTCTCCAGAGGTCTCTTCCAATCCTAACAATTATGTGATTCTGTGTTAATATATTAAAATGAAAAACAATAGAGTTCTGTGTGACTCGACAGCTTTAATTTTATTACAAGGGAAAAGGCAGCCAAAATCTCATTTGAAAATGTACATATATGGCCAGGAGGTTGTAACCAAAACATTTCCCTTGGATAACTCATGTATGTGAAGAAAGATCAATGGAGATGTATAGCTCATTTTCTGAGCTGGTGCTTGCTGTGGTCTGTTTGGCATCTCCTATAAAATTCTAATTGTAAATAAAATTAATCCAATAGTGAGTTCAGTTGCCTAAGAATAGATTTTGAGTGAAATTTTAGAGATTCTAGGGTGTCCACATGGCTTCCAGCTGTGTCCCTGGAGGAATATAAAAGAAAGTTCATAGTCACCATAGGGGAAAACTAAAATGGCAACTGGCTCTTTTCAAGCTTATTTAGCCCTATTTAATATTTATGAAAAAGAAACCAAATACCAGGAGATTCTTAGATACATATAGACATCTCTCATCCTATATTGTGTGGAGCATATTCTCTTTCTACATCCCTCACTTTGATTTACAAAATTTCTGGAATTGTCATGCCCAAACTCTACACCATGTCTAATAACTTGGGCATCTCCTAGTCAGAATTGTTCTAGGCATCATAGCTGTATTGATAATATAGATAAGGGGTTTGAAACATGTTATAAAAATAAACAGCTTCCTTGAAATTTAGCCTGCTAGTTGTAACAGTTGAATTAGCCAAAAATGTAAATATAGTCCTGCTTCCCTCAAGGTAAAATAGGGTATATTATAAAATCTACTTATTCCCATGTGATTTGTATGAAAAAAATAAATTAAGTTTGTCAATATCATAATGTTTTTTACATTTATAATTTGCATACATCTTGAGGACACTTCAGAGAGGTGAAAAAAATATATTCAAATACCATTCCTAACAGTCATTAAGGAAAGACAGACAATTCTAGAGACTCAGAATATAAAACTAGTGTAGAAGTTAGTAACTCTTTCTTCATTCATCAAAAGGGGAGTCTGAAGGATCAACTCCTTGAGATTAGCCCTGGCCCCTTTAGTCATGTCTGTACTCATATATAAAAGAGGAAGCAGGAGCATCAAGTAGGGACTCTGCAAAAGTTCCTGGCTTAGTCCTGGTCCTTCTGATCATGCTTTGGGCAACACTCAGGCACAGTTCAAGGGAATCTATTTGGCAGACATTAGCATCTATGGGCAGTTTTGGTCAGAACTGGTATCTGGCACCATTGCCAGTCTTCCAACACCATTATAACATTCTTTGCAACTTCAGCTGTTCCAATGTCTCATGCCATGTCTAGAACACCCCTCCCATGTCTACACTGCCCTCAGTTTCATGTTGTGAAAATGAGAAAAATCTCATTGTGGCTAGCTACAAGAGAGTATTCATATTGCCTTATTGCCTTATTAAAAACAGTACACACAAATGATAATTGTAATTTTTGGAGTCAGAGGCAGTCCAGGGCTAGATGCTATGAATGAAGAACACAAAAAATATGATTTTCTTCTCTCTTCAAGAAAAAAACTCATGTGCTTTATCCATCATGCTCAAATGCTGTCAATCCCCTCCTTTAACTTCCAGGCTACTCTATTCTTGATAAAGCAGACCATTTATATCATGCTTGTTCTCCTTGAAACATTTGTGCTACACTGATTTCAGACCTTGTGAAGGTGTTTGCAGGGCTATGTCCAAAATTACTGCTATCATTTCTTCCCAAAAAGCTCATTTGAAGCTACCTTCTACAGAAGGTTTGATTTGGTTCCTGAACTATTTCAAGGAAGAACATGTCTATTCATAATATCTCAGGTTTCTGTTTGGAGAATAAAAGTATACAGGTATCTATTAAAAATTAGTAACAGAAATACTGTATCTTATCATCAAAACTATTTTTAAAAGATAGATGTGTGCTTCTTCTCCTTTTGCCTTCATAATATCTCTCTTCCTATTAATATATTTGTTTCTTTAAGAAACATAACTTTTCTTGAAGTTTCATACATTTACCTCCAAAATATATCTATGAGGGGACAACCTTCCTAATTGGATTTTTATGAAAGAATAAACATACTA
Organism: Molothrus aeneus; assembly: GCF_037042795.1. Lineage (NCBI taxonomy): Eukaryota > Metazoa > Chordata > Aves > Passeriformes > Icteridae > Molothrus > Molothrus aeneus. Next base: position 74,624,433 of record NC_089647.1, on the reverse strand, counting down.
CACTGAAAGAGGCAAGATATATATTGTGCTCTGAAATTCTTCCAACACCCACTTTATTCCCTTAGTTTCCTCTGAAATCTTCTCTTCAGAACACCAGCATATCAATATAAGTAGTCCTGTTAAACTGAGTACAGTGCATGCATGGCAATCACATCATTGTCTCACTTCCATTTGAGATTTCTTAATCTGAATTAATCTGAAATTTAATTTAAATTGGTACTTTAAAAGAATGTTCCCACTTTAATACTCTTCTAATATCAGACACTGCTTTTTTCTTTGATTTTTTCCCCCACAAAAACCTTTCAATAAACAAAAAAGGGGTTTGGTTTGTTTCTTTCTTTCTTTTTAAGTGAAATAGATGGTGTTTGCTAAATTTTAAATACAGAATTTTAAGTACTTTATGCATACACAGTCAGATTTGACTGACAAAACATTATTTGAAAAAAGGTCCTAATAGAATGAAATTATTACTGTTGGAGATTCAAATGGAGGTGGGATGAAGAAGCATGCCAAACAGTTTTGGTTTTTTTTTTGTTGATCTAAAATCATATAAATATATATTTCTTCTTTGGAAGTTTTGCGCACTTTGAAGTACTGGAGTTGTTGCTATGTTCTTTTATTGTCACACTGTTGCAGTTTTACAAAACTTTACCAGAGATCCAACTGCTCATTTGTTTTGCAAGACTTTCTGATAAGAGAATGGTTCTGCAGGGTAAGTAACAGCAGGAACTGTTTTTTTACTATTTGTGAACTACCACTTCCTTGCCAGAACAGATTGAACTTCAAAGCCTGACTAAAACCACCATACACAGTTTATTTGTTTGCAAGATATAAAAAATAAAAGCCAGATCTAGGGTTGCTACAGTGGTATTTCAAATAAATGATAGTGACAGCCAAGTATTTGTCAAAGGCTGAATATGCTTTTTATCATCCAAACAATTTCTCTGTTCCTGAAGTTAGTAATTGATCGCTAACTTAACTGCTTTATTGATGCTCAAACTGTCACCAGTTGTACCCAGAGCTCAAGAAAAAAAAGAATTCATATTTGTGGATCTATTCCCTCTTTTAATTTTTTTTTTTTTTTAATACTCAGTGTTTTTAATGGTTGCCTAATCATAAATTCTAGTCAGACTCCTTTAATTGGTTTTTGACCTACATTCTATTATGGGCCTGATTAACAATTCCCTAATCAAAGTTGCAAAACATTCTTCTTTGTGTTCAATAATTTAGATATCCATGTGGGAGTTCTATTGTTGCTCTTAGTCTCACTGTGAATTTAGTTCATTCTGTGCATGTAGTCTTGAGATTCACTTGAGCAAAAATAATTTCAAACTCAAAAACCCCCTAATACATCCAAGAATTCAATGAGTCTCTAAACTGTACTTTTTCATTGTAAAAGACACCTACAAATTGAATCACTGTGTATTTTGCTAATTAGCAAAATGGCATATTTGTGCTACCAGAAACTCCCAGGACCAAGTCTTAGGATGATTACTTTTAACTATGTGGCCAGAGTGCTTTTGGAGCTATCAAGATGTTAGTAGGCAGCTTTAGGAAGGTTGTTCCCCTTCATGAACAAGGCAGAGAAGATGACATATAATGCCTCCTGTTAGCACTGTCCTTCTCTAGTGCCAGGAAAACAGGAGCTAGATGTGGAAATATTTCCTGGCCACAAAATACTGCGGCATTGTGATTAAAGATCTATAAGGCCAGATGTCTGCCCAAAACCCATTCACCTGTAAATTACATCATTCCTGTAGCCTCCAGAAAACAAGAGAGTGATGTGGACATCTTCAAGACCAAACAGTCTTTTCCCAGAGGAACAAATATCCTTTCAGAGAGATAGAGATTAAAGTACAGGTGAGGACAAAGGAAGAGGTCTGGAAAGCAGCTCATTGGTCTTAACAGGCCTCAGTGACTTCTGTTCTATTGTGTACTTCTTGGTCATCCCAGTCTTCCTGATAGTGGGGCCCTGGAAAATGTTAAAAATAGACTCTGAAAATGTTAGGCTTTGTGTTTTCCCAGGTCATTGCACCTGTGTAAGCAGTATGATAAATTATATAATTGTTAGATGTGATGATTGTTTAGTAATTAAATATAATTATTGTATAATCATAAGAAGAATCATGAGAAACTATGCTAGAAATTTAAAGGGGGCCATGGGAAGCCATGCTTGGCTAAAGTCTATGTATACAATAGAACAATATAAGTTTAATAATTAACATGAAAGTTATATAATGATAGAATATAAAAACGTTCATCTCGAATGTATAGTCGGAGTCAGATTTGGGTTGAATACCCCTGACACCCAGAGCTCTTAATAAAAGCATCGACATATGATCATTTTCGTGATTATATGTTTCTGAATGCTAACATTTTGGCGACCCAGGTGGGACCCTGTGAGTGCTGCTGAGTGAGTTTCGCAACTCGATCACACTCCAGCCGGCACCAAGGGATTCTCGGGGAGCCCATCGGCTGCAACCCACCTCTGCCGCTCACAACGTCCCTGGGAGAAAGGTAAGGTGCTTTTACTTTGGTTTGGGTGCCTGCCAATAAGACACAGCGAAAGCTACGCTTGGTTGGGCTAAAGGAATTCCTGGTGGTATTGCCTACGTGCCGTTCTGTAAGCGTTACAGGTACGGCATTTGTGGTGTATTTGGATGGAGAAGCTTAAAGGGATTTTGGGCAGCAATGCCTCTATTCCACAAAGTTCTCCTTTGGGGTGCTTATTAGCACATTGGAAACAGGGTAAGTTTCAGGACGAATTACGTGAAGCTAAGTTGATTAATTATTGTAATACATGGTGGCCAGAACGTGCCTTGGAGAATGGCGAAAAATGGCCAAAGTACAGGACTCTGCAATATAACACTATTTCGCAGTTAATGTCGTTTTGTAAACAAGAAGGAAAATGGGACGAGGTTCCGTATGTTGATTTGTTTTTCTATTTACGGGGAAAACCAGAATGGCAGGATGAATATGGATTAATGGTGGTTAGAGCATCTGCAAATGATAAGTGTGGGGTTTGAGGAATGTTGTTTAGAACACTTGGCATTGAAAGAAGTCTGAGTAGGGAAAATTATACAGATATTGATTTACAGGTAGCTCCAATAAGACCAAGAGAACCTAGCCCTATCCCACTGCCTGCCCCTACCTCACCTAATCCTGAACCTGTCTTGTCTAGTACACCTTTCCCTCTTTATCCTCCTCTCCCACCGTAACCTGATCCCCCTTCCTCGGAAGATGAGCAAAACCTAACTGTGATAGAAAGGAGGGGGAGGGATGCAAGTGAAAAAGATAGCAATAGTGATCAATCAGTGACACCGGTATCTCACAGAACTCGAAGTCGGTCAAAGCTTGCCCCGGTCGTGGGTAGAAAAGACATAGGCAGACAAAAATGGACTGTAATTGCCCCCTTGCAACAAAGTGTAGGAGTGGAAGGGCCAGTATTTGTAAAGGTGCCTTTTTCTCCTGCAGATTTAGTTATTTGGAAACAATCAGCTGGAACTTATAGAGAAAATCCTGCTAAGGTAGCACGAGTAGTAAAAATGGTTATAAAACTCAGAGTCCTGACTGGGATGACATGCAAGTAATATTAGATACTTTGATGGATTCTACTTAGAAAGAGATGATACTTAAGGCAGCCAAAGAAAGGGCAAGGGAGGATATCAGAAATGGGCTCGTAACAGGAACTTGCCCAAGGAACTTGAACAACCAGTTTCACCAGGGCAATCAGTTCCAGCAGGAAAACATTGCCAAGGCGATGGTTTTGGGCAAATATAGCAGCTGACTAGACACGGAACCTGTAAAACAGGTTCAAGAACCTGTCATAAATATACAGTTAGGGCATAAGGAGGTCAAATTTCTAATAGATACAGGAGCTACTTACTCGGTATTGAATGATTTGCAAGGACAAATTGGGGACGAGGAAACAACAGTAGTCGGTGCTACAGGGAAAGAGGAAAAACGGCCATTCTTGCAACCCCTAGATTTGTGTTTTGGGAACAAGGTTTTAACACACGAATTCCTATACGTACCTGAGTGTCCAATTCCGCTTTTAGGGAGAGATCTGCTAGCGAAACTTGATGCGGTAATAACCTTTGAAAATGGGGAACTTATAATGAAAATACCTGAATCAAAGACGGGACAGATATTAATGATCAAAGAAAAACCTGTTACCTCTATCCCTAGGGAGGCAGAAGATGCAGTGATTCCGTCTGTATGGGAAACGGATATACCAGGGAAATCTAAATTGGCACAACCAGTGCATGTAGAGTTAAAAGAAGGGGTGAGAACTGTACAAGTCAAACAGTATCCCATAAAACCAGAAGCACAGCAAGGAATAGTAAAGATTATTGAGAAATTCTTGAAATACCAAATTTAAGAAGAATGTGAATCAGAATTTAATACACCAGTATTTCCAGTAAAGAAACCAAATGGTGAATATAGATTAGTGCAGGATTTGAGAGCAATAAATAAAATAACAAAGGACATTTATCCAGTGGTAACAAATCCCTACACATTGCTGACATCCGTAAAAGAGATATATAAATGGTTTACTGTCATTGATTTAAAAGATGCCTTTTCTGCACCCCCCTTGACAAAGAAAGTAGGAAACTGTTTGCCTGTGAGTGGGAAAACCCAGGGAATAGGAGAAAGACCCAGCTCACCTAGACACGATATAAGAACTTGCTGACCCTATTCGGAAACCAACTGGCAAAGGAGCTGGAGATTTGGACCGAGAATGGGCAAGTACCAAGAGACCAATACCTGTTGTTGCAGTATGTTGATGATATACTAATAGCTACAGAAGAAAAGGTAACTTGTATAAAGGTAACCATTGAGATTTTAAATTCACTGGGAATGGGAGGTTATAAAGTATCCAGAGGAAAGGCACAAATTGCCCAACAGACTGATCTACCTGGGATGTGAAATTTCACAAGGGCAACGAAAACTAGGTACTAACAGTATCCAAGCTATTTGTGCTATTCTGGAGCCCCAGAATTTACATGAGCTGCGAGTCTTCCTCGGGATGGCAGGATGGTGTCACCTGTGGATCATGGACTATGGACTGATTGTGAAACCCCTGTATGAAGCTCAGAAGACGCAGCCATTCACCTGGGGCAAGCCACAGAAAGAAGCCTTCCTAAAATTAAAGGAAGCACTGACAACTGCTCCAGCATTAGGGCTACCTGATCTGTCTAAAGATTTTCAGCTGTTTGTACATGAAAGGCTGCGCCTAGCACTAGGAGTCCTGACCCAACATCTGGGAAGTTGGAAAAGGCCAGTGGGCTACTTTTCCAAACAACTTGACAACATAAGTGCCGGGTGGCCTTCATGTCTGCAGGCAGTTGCAGCCACTGTAATGCTGATACAAGAAGCCAGGAAGCTTACTATGGGAGGGCACATAGATGTCTATGTACCACACATGGTAACCACTCTGTTAGAACAGAAGGGGGGCCATTGGCTATCTCCAAGCAGGATGATAAAATTCCAGGTAGTTCTGACTGAGCAGGATGATGTCACATTAAAAACAACTAACCTTTTGAATCCAGCTTTGTTCCTAGGTACCACAACTGAAGAAGGCCCATTAGAGCATGACTGTGTGGAGGTAATAGAGTACACCTACTCAGCAAGAGAAGATCTGAAAGACGTCCCACTAGAGCAGCCAGAGTGGGAGCTGTTTACAGACAGGAGCAGCTTCGTGGAAAACGGAACCAGATACACTGGATATGCGGTAACAACAGTCAGTACAGCAGTGGAGGCAAAGGCATTACCACCAAATACATCTGCCCAGAAGGCAGAACTGGTTGCTTTAACTAGGGCACTAGAATTAAGTGAAGGGAAAAAGGTAAATATCTGGACTGACTCAAAATATGCTTTTGGAGTGGTGCATGTACACGGAGCACTGTGGAAAGAAAGAGGATTACTATCTTCTCGAGGTATGCACATGAAACATCAGGATGCAGTCCTGCAATTGATAAAAGCAGTACAAAAACCTGAACAAGTGGCAATTATACACTGTAAAGCACACCAATCAGGAAACTCCAAAATCTGTGAGGGAAATCAAAAGGCAGACTGGACAGCCTGATAGGTTGCTCGAGAGGTGCAAACAACAATGGCATTGATACCTTTAAAGCTTAATGTATCTCAATTCAATTTGCCTCCAAAACCAAAATATTCAGTAGAAGATGAGAGACTGGCACATTTGCTAAATGCACAAAAGAATTCAGAGGGATGGTATGTGACTGCACAAGGACAGATAGTGGTAACCCCCTTGATAATGAGAGAAGTTCTACAAATTAAACATAACAAATGTCATTGGGGTGCAGAGGCATTGGTAAAATTGCTGTTTAATTTCGTTACAGATGTTAACAATGGCAAAATCAGTAATGTCAAAATGTGATATCTGCTTGAAAAACAATCCAGTGGCTAGATGACAGGCACAGCTAGGAAGAATTCGGATAGGAATAGAGCCAGGAGACTATTGGCAGGTAGATTTTGTAGAATTGCCAAGAACCCGAGGATACAAATACCTGTTATTGGGGGTTGACACATTTTCTGGATGGCCAGAAGCCCTTCCCTGTTGCACAAACCGAGCAAAGGAAACAGTTAAGTGGTTACTACAGGAGATCATTCCCAGGTTCAGGGTACCTCTAGGGGTATCATCAGATAGGGGGCCCCATTTCATAGCTACAGTAGTAAAAGAGGTAAGTAGATTGCTGGGGATAACTTGGGACCTCCACACACCATGGAGACCCCAATCAAGTGGACAGGTAGAGAGGATGAATCAGACACTAAAAAGGCAAATCAGTAAAATATGCCAAGAAGCCAAATTGCAGTGGCCCCAGGCTTTGCCAATAGCACTGTTGAGGATTCGGATAAAGCCTAGGAGTGAGATGTCAGTCAGTCCTTATGAGATATTGTATGGGAAACCCTATGAATCTCCTGAGCCTAACCCTAATGTACACGTCACAGGAAAGCAGGAAGTCTATAATTATGTTCTGTCTCTTGGGAAAACTTAAGCTCGGCTCCGGAGCATCCTCATGTGGAATTAATTCTCAAGAACCCAGTTCATAATATACATCCAGGAGACGAGGTGTACATCAAGAACTGGAACGAAGAACCACTGAAAGAAAAGTGGAGTGGACCCCATCAGGTACTGCTGACCACCTTTACCAGCAGTCAAAGTAACCGGCATGGACCCCTGGATTCACTATACCCGAGTGGAGAAAATCCATCCTGGATCACGGACTGTGTAAACTGTGGAACCAACAAGGCTGCAGATAAGATGTGTTTAATTTCTTTGAGAATGCTATCAGTAATTGTGCCAATGTTATGGTCATTAATGTCTTTGGGATGTGGAATGCAAAATGATCAACTAACGACTCTTCATTCTAGAATGAAGAGAGAGGTACAAGCAGAAACACAGGTGATAAAGGTTTCTAATGCAGTTCGGGCTGAGAATGTAATGATTGGATTAGTCAAAGATTTTGCCAAAATGCAAAACACCAGTAGAATAACTGCCTGTCTGCCAATACCAAAGGCAGCAGGAGACCCTGTAAAGTGGGGAATCATAACATCAAAACTACCTGAAATACAAAAGAACAAAACAATTGCATGCAAACAGGTACCCGAGTCAAGGCAAGTAGTCAAGGAAACTTGGGAGAAAATAGGAACCCATGGGCCGGAAAGACTGTATTCTAAGTGATGGCATACTAGGAACCCCTATGGGAGAATCAGGAGGCATCACACAATGGCAATGCTATTTGCCACACTATAAAAAGATTATAGAAAATATTACAGAAACCACTCTGGAAGTGTGAGGCCAAGGATCAGAAAGATTAGATAGAGCCTTGGGACAGTGCATGGTCTATGAGTATACTTCAAAAATTCCAATATATAGCAAACACACCTTGATGTATTAAGTGGGAAGGCTCCGAGAATGAAACAGATCCAGCAGTAACATACACTGCCACCAGCAGCCGAATGAAGGCAGACAAAGTAAGTTGGTGGGCATGTAATAAAAGTTATGACTGCACTTCTGATGATGCAGAGATAAAACAGATGCCACCCCTGGCAATAGCCCTACAAATTGGCTGTGCTTTCAGAGGGATCAAACATAAACAAGGCAGAGTGAATAATAAAGCAGTTGTAGGATGTACCAGGAGTACAGTCCGAAGTCCAGGACAATTTGTATGGGCAGCAAGCGATGGTACCTGGACAACACATCTGCCTGTAGATGGGAAAGTAAAGGAAATTACTTTAGACCTCCTAACCTTATGTCCAATTTGGAAAATTCCATTTCCATTTAACGGAAAACATGAACTTCTCCAGATAAGAGCAAGACGAGAAGTTCTAGACAATGAAATCTAGATGACACTTGGCAAGAACCCTCTAGTGGAGTGAAATTTGGGTGGGCCCTAGAGTCATTACTTGGTCCTATAGCAAACTATCAGAGTAGGGAGATGCTGTACAAACTTACAGGTCAGGTAGATAGCCTGGCAAGAGTCACCCAGGAAGGATTTAAAGAATTAAACGTACAATTACAAGCCACCACAAAAATGACTTTACAAAATCGATTAGCCTTAGATTTGTTACTCCTGAAAGAGCATGGAGTATGTGGATTTTTAAAGGGACAGGTTGATCATTGCTGCGTTCATATCCCAAATGTAACTGCAGATGTAGAATATGATATCAATCAGTTGAAACAAATAGAGCATGAAGCACAAGAAGAGCAAAAGGATTTGACTACAAACTGGTTAGGAAAAATCTTTAAAGGGTTAGGGTGGAATGTGAGTTCTTGGATTAAATCTGTCATTGAGAGTGTGATAATCTTACTAATTGTATTCTTAGCAATTTGGTTAGTGTACAGCATCTTAAAAGGGGAGATACAGAAGAAAACATCCTGGAATCAGAAAATAATAAAGGCAGTGACACGAGATCCACACTCACCATCTTCTGGTTCTCCAGGTCGTGATAGCATCCACAACAACGTTTACATCAACCATGGACTTGAAGAACGCCAAGTATAAATTGAGAAATAAAAGGACTGTATCAAGTGAAAACATTTACACCTATAGTAAAGTGAAAATGGTTTCAAAGGGGGGAGAATGATAGCGGGGCCCTGGAAAATGTTAAAAATAGACTCTGAAAATGTTAGGCTTTGTGTTTTGCCAGATCATTGCACCTGTGTAAGCAGTATGATAAATGATATAATTGTTACATGTGATGATTGTTTAGTAATTAAATATAATTATTGTATAATCATAAGAAGAATCATGAGAAACTATGCTAGAAATTTAAAAGGGGTCACGGGAAGCCATGCTTGGCTGAAATCTATGTATACAATAGAACAATATAAGTTTAATAATTAACATGAAAGTTATATAATGATAGAACATAAAAACATGTTCATCCCGAATGTATGGTCGGAGTCAGATTTGGGTTGAATACCCCTGACACCAATAGCTCTTAATAAAAGCACCGACACATGATCATTTTCGTGATTATATGTTTCCGAACGCTAACATTCCTATATCAGGCATCCTATCATGGCAAGATTCACCTGCTTACCCTCCAGCCTTTTTTCTTTGTCCTTTGTCCACACAGAAAATTGCTGGCTCGTTTCAGAAGTGTTTTATACTTAGGGAACTATTTCAAAACACATCTAAGTTGAGTTGCAGCTTATTCCCCATTATTTTTAAACACAGACAAGAATTATATATCTGATCACCATTCTCTTGGTGATTCATTCAAACAGTTGGACAAAGACTTTTGCAACTTAGTTGGAAAAAAAAAAACCCAAAACCCATTGTGGCCGCCTAGACTGTCCCTGAGTATACTGAAAAATAGATTTTGGCTAAACATTTTATCAAAAGATGCACAAGGCTAAACCCAATGTATTTCAACCAATTTGCTGAGGCCCTTAGTTAGCCACCTGGTGAATTAAAGTAATACTGAAATCTTGGAATTACCTAATGAGCATCCTAAGACGAAAGATGAGAGAACAAGCTCCCTTGCTGATAAACCTGTGACATATTCTTCACAGCCAGGGAATTTTATGTATCAGAGTAGACTTTTTAAGGAATAGAAAATCTACCTTACATGCATATTTAGTCTGATGCATGATGCTTTGCCAGGCAGTTTTTCCTCAGGGAACTGTGTTGAAATCCATTATAAATATTCAGTTTCTGACATGTCTGCAGATAAATTAATACAATCCAGTAGATAATTCCTTTTTTGCAAGAATCAGACAAAGTAGTTCCATCACCAAGAAGACACAGAAGTGTTTTTAAAATATATGCCTCCTGAATAGTACGTGACCAGCAGCATAATGCAATTGAATCTCTTGTAAACAGATACTAGGAAAGAACATGAAAGTTGAAGAGATTTTGAGTGCCTAATTGCTTTATAGTACTAATTTTCTGCAAAATTTAAAAGTGTGATGAGTTTCTTCTCTTTGTGTACTTTTGTACACAAACATACATATCTACTATCATTAAGGACCAAATGCATTTGGTCCTTAATGTCATTTCTCTGCACTATGAGAGGAGTAAAATTTGTCATATTTTTAACAAAACTAAAACTCACATCTTGCATGACTCCAAGTGTTATAATGCTATTTACAGATTCAACAGGGATACAAAATAAATACAATATGAAATTAAGCGTCAATCCTAAACTCGGCAGAAAGATATAAAATAATAAAAATAATTCAATAAAATTTAGACCCTATCAGGTAGGCATTATAAACACAAAGCTTATCAGGAAGTAGTTTGAATGTTTATACTAAAGTCCCCAAATTGCATGCAAATGATAGAAACTGTTAAAGAATACAAGTGAAAAACCCAGCATGACATGTACTTTTATTTCAAGGTTATAAAATCTACTCATTTATGTACCATAATCACTGTGTCTACAATAAATTAGATGCCATAAAATTTAAACTAAAGCACACATTATGGTTTCTGAAACTAATGAAGGATCTGGGAAAGAAACTTCAGAGACCACACACAAAAATTGCCAAGAAATCACTGGGGGTCTTAAACTACAGGAGGAAGTGCACTGTAATTGCTTAAAATCTTTATCTAAATGTTTAGCTAAGATAAATGATCAAGACTACATGCTCAGAGGATATTTCTGCCTGTGAGTTTAAAGGGAGTTTTAGATGCCAACAGAGCAGGGCATGATCACTTCGGAATAGCAACAGTAATGATACATTCTATGAAATTACATACTGAGAAAACACTTATTTAAATTTTATTTGTCGAGTTCCAGTTTTGCATATGAATGCTATTGAACTCTTCACAATGTAACCTTTCATGGAAGAAGGTTTCAATATTTTCAAACCCTAGAAACAAAAAAAAGGAACAAAAACTATTTACCAACAAGAAAGATGAGCATCTGAATTACACAATGGAATGTGACTTTATGGAGTTAAATGTTGGATATTTTGAAAAAAAAAAAACCCAAACATCTCCCCAAACCAAAACACCAGAAAAAGAAACTTATTTTCTTATGATTGTGCTAAAATAATGATTTTCCCATTTTTCTTATGCATTATTTTATGAGGAACTAAATGATAAAACATTCAGAGTTTGAAAAGATTTGTTGCTCTTTGAATGAATACAGAGAACATACATCTTCATCTGTATTACAATATATTCTTTATTCATCCTAAATTTCCAGTAAATACTGTAACAAAGGGATGGTAAATTTGTAAAGATGCAATGAGTTTTCATCTATTTCTGATTCTGTTTTGGAAGTATACTACTGTTTTTATAGATGGAGAGATGACAGAAGAAAAAGAGATAAGGTAGGTATAATATAGCGCAGATCATCCTCTCTTGAGGCATGATTGCCACTTGCAGCATTACCTTTGTGAGGGCAGGTGGTATCAGTATTGATCATTGTTGAAATTATAGACGTATTTCATTGGGTTCTCCAAGAGCTCAATATCTAATATTATTCCTCTGTTTTACCTGAAAAATGTTGGACTTTGTGGGTAATGGCATCCTTGGTAGCATTTATGTCAGAAATGGTTCAAACTCATTTAAAGTTCAGACATGCTTCCAAACCTGGCCAGTTAGAGACATCATTCCCAGAGCTTCTGAAAAATGGCAGCTGAGAATTCACCCCTTGTAAGTTAGCCAGTGCTGCCTGATATCCCTGTTTGAGACTGTAAGAGACAATCCAACTGCCATGTTACATCTGCTTCCAGTGTGTAGGCCATTTTCCAATGGAAGTGTGTCTAGATCACAAAATCATAGAATGATTTGGGCTGGAAGGGGCCTTAAGGATCATGTAGTTTCAACCCTCCTGTCACAGGCAGGCAAATCTTCCACTAGTTCAGGTTAATCAAGGGCAACCTGATCCCAAACACTTTCAGTGATAGGGCATTCACCTGTTCCAGTGTCCCACCATCCTTATCGTAAAATAGTCTTATGTTTGTCCATTCTAATCACGCTCTCATTCATTTTAAAACCATTGCCCATTCTCCTATCACTATGTTCCATGACACAGAGTCCTTCCCCCTCTTACCCATGGGCCTCAACTGGAAGGTTGCCATCAGGTCTCCTCAGCACTGTCTCTTCTCTAGGCTGAGCAAACCTAATTCGCTCAGTCTATCTTCATAAGGCAGATGTTGATGACCCCTGATGACCTTATCCTCTGGAACCAGTTGAGCAGGTCCTTGTCTTTCTTATCCTGGTGGCCCTAGAGCTGGATGCAGTACTCCAGGTGGATGGTCACAAGAGCAGAGTAGAAGGAGAGAATCCCCTCCCTTGACCAGATGGATGCTTTTCTTTTGAAGTAGCCCAGAATATGATTTGCCTTTTGGGATGTGAGCACACATTTCTGGCTTATACTCAGTTTTAAATGCCAAGCCCTTCTCTTCAGGGTTGCTGTCAATTCCAGCATCACTCAGCCTTTTTTCATATTTGTGAATCTCTAAGGCAGGAGCAGGACTTTGCACTTGTTCTTACTGAGCCCCATGAGGTTTTAAACAGGCCTACCTCTCAAGTCTGCCCAGGTCCTCCTCAATGGCATTTATTTTATGTATGATGTCTACTGTTGTGATAAAACTTTTATCCTGACTCTTTTTAAAAATTTTATTTTAGGGAGATAGAATATTCTTTACTTTTCCCTTCTGCTCCTCTTCAGGCATTCAAAACCTGCTTGGTAGATCCACTCTTTAAAAAAGGTAATGTTGAAGTCTATTCTAAATGAGAGAAATCTAGGTTTATGAATTTGGAAAAGAGAAGTTCATTTAGTATTTATATTAAAACTAGGTGACTGGTCGCTGAAAATCAGTGTGTGAAGAGTAATAACATGAAAATGTATGAGAACTAGTGCTTGGGGAAGCAAAAATGCTTTGTTGCTGTTTTGTTTCTAGAATCAATAACTGGACTTTCACAAAAACTGAGGGAACAAAGTATTTACTGCTCAGTCCAGCTATTTCACTTTTGCCCTGGTACTGCAATTCCCATTGATTTAGCAAGAAAAGCTGTAAAATTTCATATAAGTGTAGAAATGAAGAACAAAAATCTTCTAGCTTCCAGGAAGATTAAATCATAACTCTGCTTGGACTGGTTTTTAGTTCCACCTATTTGACACTAATGGCTATGATTTCTGAACTCCCAGTAGTCCAGATGGGGTACCTCATACCGCTGGGATGAAATTGAAGATTAAGTCTATTTGCAGAAATTTTTTCTTCTTGGGATTGGTAAGCACTATATTTTTCACAAATCACACACAGATCATACTGGGTTTTTTTCCTTTGCTTCAAATATTTTTCCATAAAATTTGCATCTCTTGAACTCTAAAAAGAAGACATCAGCATCATGTGTTTAAGTGAGAATAAAAAAAAGAGATACCATCAAAATTCTGAACTAACCATCTAAAAGTCTGTTTATAGCTTGATGAAAATGATATTGGATTTATTATAATGACACAATGAGAACATTTCCCATTTGCACTCTTTGATGTCACTTTATGATATAAACTGTGACACTTCAGTGGGAAAAGAATTGTGAGAAATTTACCTTATTTACCTTAATAACTTAATTACCTTAACTAATGTTCTATATTTTTTATTGCAGATTGAACAGTTGTGAAAAAGCCATTTAAATTAAAAGATTTTGGGTTCCCTGCATAATGAAGTTCAATTCCTTGTGATTAAAAGAAAATGTGTTAGATAACCATTGCTCAGAATTACCAACACTCACTCTGTGAGCAATTTTACATTTCAAATCTAGTATTTATGAGTTTCTATCAGCACACTCTTCTTAATTTTGACAATTATTTAAGTCACTGAAAGATATGCTTTCTTATACTGTTTCATAAAATGTCATCTTTTTTTATCACAGTGTATACAAACTTTTTGTCAATAAAGTATGAGTCTTACATGCCAGATGCCCTATACAGGTAAGTGGAAAAATGTCCAAAGCAATGTCTTGCCTAATTAAAGTTTCTGGTAAGAAGTACATTTCAAGTCTTGTGGAACTAGTGAGGAAGTATGGGTTATAAAGCTTAATTTTTTAAACATTAAAAGAAAAGTTGTTCAATTTCAAATTTTATTGACATTTGATCATAAAGTACTTTAATAGCTGTACTGTTATATAAGTGGGAACATGTCTTACTGCAATACGCAGTAATATAATCCAAAATAGAAAGACCTTTGAATGTCAGAAAACTTCACAACCAGTGACTTTTTAATGGACAGATACAATTTACAGCAAATTTTTCCATTTATTGAGAGAACTGTCTACATATTTTGGGCAGAAGAGTGGGAACACAACTCACAGAAAGACATACATATATTTGCTTCAGAAAATGAAAAGGTCTTCAAAATTTTTCCTACAGAAACAATCTCTCTTCTCCCCTTCCACCAGGGTAGGTTTCATGAATTTAGTCTAGTTAGCTTAACTAGTAGAATAAAGCAGTGTACCAACTCTTTTATATAGTAGAAGTAAGCAAAACACAATAATCCATCTGTTCCAAACAACAGAATATTTGCTTTGTGGGTTCAAGTAGATAGATAGCCAAACTATAAAAGTTGATCATCACAGGCAAACATGTCCTAGAGTGTCCAGAACAAGTAGACAACAGTGACAGCAGACTGGAAAAAGAATGCAATTTGATCAGACTAATCATCAATAAGATATTTTCCACCTAACCTACTAATGAGGACGCTCAAAAATACTCAGAGAAGCCAGAGGAAGAGATTCCAGCTGGGACACAGAAAAAGGAGATCATGTGAAACTCTGATGGGAATGCCTGACACTGAAGCATGATTTGGGACCATGACTCCAGCACTTTAGACCTTGTGGCCCAGCTCCAGAAACAGATGTCCCATGGCTTTGATTGCTGCACTAACCTGCACAACTTCACAGCTGCATTGTCTCTCCCATGGAGCATAGGCATTGTGTAACTCATGAAGTTGCATATATCTATGGTTAAACTCTTTTGGTATCCACAGCCATTTAGTATTCACTTTGTGATTTGGTCTTAAACCACAAGAATTAGGTTTCCGTTGCTCTTGGGGTTTTTTTCACACAAATGAGAAAATCAGATGGGAGTTTTAGTAAATAATGTTTCAAGAGAGCTGCTGCTCTTAAGATCTTCTTCAGAGGTTGAAGATGCAAGACTGAGTAGGATCACAGTATGCAGAGACACTCACCAGAGCACTTTGAATTGTTACAGCTCTTGCACATCTTCCATGCTACAAGCAGTAGACAATACACAACCTTAACCTTGCAGAAGGCATCTTAGCATCCTGCACAGGACTAGGTACTTCTCTATCATCCAGCACTTCTCCTGCATCTCTTGCAGGCTTCAAATATAACAATAATATTTCTGTGTACTTCTCCAAGTGTTGTGTAGCTCTGGGAGCAGTGTGATGAAGCTTACCAAGCTTGGATTTACTGCGTGAAACAGAGGACATGAAGGAAACACTGGAGACATGGCATGAGGACATATCATGTATTTTGCAGGCCTAGAGGTATTTTTTGAAAGCCAGAGGACATCAGTCAGTGCTGTCTCAATCCTCCTTACTGTAAAAGATCTTCAGGAACAAAATATCCTCAAACTGTTTTGGTGCTTTGAATCGGTGAGAAAATTAGCAGTTCTACGCCAAAGATTTTTCTAGGGACCTAGTTATGCAACATATCCAGTTTTGCCAGAACAGTCTAGAATTTAACAGTCATAATGGCAGTTTATGTTAATCATAAATCCTAGAGATTGTGTCTGCAGGCATAGCACATAATTTCACTCTGCTAAAAAGCATGGACAATCTCATTCCCACAGAACCATGTCTTAAACACATCTAATAGTATTAAAATCTGGTATGCCTGGTGTGCTCAGACTATACCTTGTAGCAGTCCTGCATGACTACAAGGTTAACATGTTAAATAGTCCTTTTTTTATTTGAGAGCAGTGTTTGGCATTCAAGGCCACACTAAACTATCACTATCCATGCTGTTTTGTTGTGTATAGGTTATAACTCCCTTCTTCAGATAAAAGAGATAAGTCATATCCTACCTTATTGACAAATCCCTGTTTCCTTTTACAGTGGGCTAATTTTTTTTAAAGAAGTCCCCTAAAAGTTGAGGCAAATATATCCATGCAAAAAAAAAAAAAACACCAAAAAAGCCAAACAAAAGAAAACAAGAAAACCCTATATTTTATATTAGCAGTTTGGTTATATTGAAAAAGATTTCTCCAACAGACATGACATTTAAAAATATTATTAATATTATTTAAATTTTATAAATATCCACAGGAAAGTAATTTGAATATGCCAGAATTATCCCTACTGCATTTGGCAGCACACTGAAGGAGCTAAAGTTACTAGAACTAGCTATAACCAGATTTCCAGAGGAAATTTTTATTAAATAGATTGTAAAATAAAGGAA
This sequence comes from Molothrus aeneus, assembly GCF_037042795.1. Taxonomy (NCBI): domain Eukaryota; kingdom Metazoa; phylum Chordata; class Aves; order Passeriformes; family Icteridae; genus Molothrus; species Molothrus aeneus. The sequence continues at coordinate 74,607,520 of NC_089647.1, read as the reverse complement.
GGGATGAGTTTGGAATTATATTCCATAGCTATATATTTTGCATCTACTCATGACCATATAATTGTTCAGTAGAAAATAAAACACTCACATTTGCCTTAGCTGTAACTTCACTGACTTATGTAGCATTATGTCAAGGAATTTTGATTGATAGCTACAAAATATCAATGCTGGAACACAATTATTTGGGATGCTGTAAGTTTTTCTACTTAACCATCCAACAAGAGGAAAAAATAAATTACCTTTATGAAAATACATAAAACACAGAAGGCTTCTATTTCATGGTCAGATCTGCACTTAATTGGAAAATTATCTTAAAACAAAAGTCTCAGCTCTTTGAAAGCTAAAAATGAAAGCTATGTATTTTTGAAACACCTGTTTCTCTTTCCTAGTTTCTTAAACCAGATACAAAACTTGTGTAAAATAGAAAACTTCAGCCTGAAGAAACTGCCTTCTCTGAGAACAGAGCTAAAAATCTTTTAACCACAATATTTTGACCTGATTAAACAGGTTGAAAAGCCACTTAAATGTATCTATTTAAATTTGCACGGGGTGCACTCACTAGCAGTGAAGGTGACTTGATTTCTTATTTTTCCATCTGCCTCACATTTCTTACCATCTACATAGTCAACAAAAAAAGGAAATTCAGAACAGGGACACTGTGAAGTGGCCCAGTAAAAATGCAAACGAAAGCTTAAGCCTACTGTGCAAAGACAGTGTCCTGACCTTTGAAGTACATTACCAACTTGTTATGAGAAGTGACTGTGTGAATTTGAGCTTGATACCAGGTGTCTCTTGTCTCTACCAGATGTCGAGTTCAAGCATGGGATAATAGCAAGTGCCCTGAAAATGTATTGGAAAACAGAGGACCTAGACCTGCAAACAACCCCCAGATGTCAATTAATTACTGGTCACTGGGGACGTACGACACTGACAATGGGGAAAAGACTCCTTTCAGCACACTAAAGAAAAGAAGCAGGTAAGCAAAAGAAAACCAGCTGAGCAACAGGATAAGGCACCTGCCTGTGAGAGTAACACCCTCAGCGCACATTGCAGTCTGGTCAGCAGAAGCTAAAGGCTGAAACTGCCAAGAAGCACAAATGTTGTGTAAAATGACAGGATTAGAAGTGGGGGTGTAGAGGAAGAAGTATTTATGACAGGAATTGTTTCAGCAGAATCGGTGAGGTCACTGGAGTAGTAAGAGAGCTGCATTCTTTTGCTGCCTGCTCCTGATAGTATAGGGATAAAATGTTTCTAAAATCATGGGCTATTCAGGGGAGTTGGAAAGAAAGGTTGGGCCTGGTAGGCCCTGGGAAAATGTGAGGCTTTACTGGCTCATGAGAAATTGCACCTGTATAATCATTTAATGACTATGATAAATTATATGATTGTTATATTATAAATTATATGATTGTTAAATGCGATGATTGTTTGGTAATTGGATATAATTATTGTTTAATTGTAACAAGAATCATGAGAAACTATGTTTGGGGGGTTTGATGGAAATTACAAAAATCCATGCTTGGATGAAATCAATATATACAATAGAACACTGTAAGTTTAAAAATTAATATGTAGTTATGTAACGATACGAGTATAAAAACGTGTTCATCCTGAAACCATGTCGGAGTCAGATTTGGGTCTGTACCCCTGGCACCCAGAGCTCTTCAATAAAAGCACCTGCATATAATCATTCTGTGATTATGTGTTTCTGAGTGCTAACACACCAAGAGCAGTAGCTCTCACTCTCTCTGCCTGTTGCAGAAGCCGTTCATTCTTTTGACCTGCTGTTGTCCAGGATTGTGTGTGGGAGGTTGTACATGTGTGGGTGTGTCTGTCTTTCCTTGAAATTTCCATGTATTTTTCCCTGTAACTCTCTAACATGCTGGTTAAGCCTTATTACACATAAATAGTTCTATTGTTTCCTCAGCTGCCCTTTACTTTAATCTGTTCTCTTCATGTAGCCTCATATAATATTGTTCGACAGTGCCTATACTATTTTACAACCCAGAATATATATTTTCTTGAATCCAAGAACTGGTCAAAATATTCTTCATGCTGTGTTTAGGAACATGTTAGGAATGGGTATGTATCTCTCAGTCATTTTGCTATTTTCTAGCCACTGGCCTTTTTAATGTGTGTAACTACTATCTCATCCTTGGCCCTGATTCATTAATCTGAAAAAATCTTGATACACTTATTTGTCTTAAATCCACTTTCACTGTTTTTAATAAATCTAAGTTAAAGAAATTTGGTGGTTATGTAGCTAATTCAGCATTTCACTTTCAAGGGTAAGAAAATCTCAAAACTACAAATAAGAAATTCAAAATGAGAGCTAACTGATACAGCCAAAGGGAACAGGTGGGATTTGCCTTTAACTTAGGAAAATGTGATTAAAAATGCAATGACAGGTTTCATATCACAGGAAATTAAAATAGAAGGAATGAGATTTTAAGAGGTGCAACATCCCTGGTTTTTCAAGAGCCTTATTGCTAGCTTCTAGCCAATAAATATTTTTGCTTTTCCTATGCTTTTCCTCTTTGCTGTTTCAGAGAAGGTGAAATATTTTACTGCGATTGAATAGGGTAAAGAATCCCAGAGGTGAAATCTATTACATAGTGACACAGTCTCCAAAGGAAAGTAGTAGAAGCTTTATTGCTCAGTACACTTAAGTCTAGATGAGACAAAACCCTGGAAAATATTCTTTAGGGAACAATCTGGCAACTACATGAAACAGAAAACCAAATAGCTGTTTTCAGCTCTAATTTCTACCATTAACATCCATGTTATAGTATGACTTGAAGGTTATTCAGAGATTAATGTGTTACAGAGCTGCAAGATGAGATTAATAATGCAAAAATATGCATTTCACAACATTTTGCTCATTACTATAGGTTCCAGGGCTAGTAATTTAACCACACTTAAAAGAAAGCATAGCAAGCATAATAACAAGGACTGAGCTGTAGCCCAAAATAGCCATCTGATTTTAAGTGTTTTCTTTTCACATAGCAACTAGAAAATCTCACCTCTGATCTGGCTTTTCTTCATAGTGATACATGCTGCCTAGGAGTAATAATTCAAATAGCATGTCAAGGAATACACCTACTGGTGTCCAATGGGCTGAAATGGACAACCAAGAGAGATATAAAATGCTTTTTAACAAAACATGCTGATTTATCAAGATAATCCTTTACTGATTATCTTGATAAATCAGCATGTTTTATGATGTAACTGTAATGCTAGTCTGTATTAACTGCAGGGGTGGTGATAAAATGATCTGGAAAGACCTCTCTCAGAAAATATATAGATCTCATCCAGGGGGAACACTGTTTACAATTTACCTAACAATGGGAACTTTAACATTCTTATTGTCATCAGTTTTACCTTCCTTTTTTTTTCCCCATGTGATTTACACTTGTATTTGAGACTGGGAATGAAGTTACTAAAATAATTCATCAGTACTTATAAAACATACTATTTAAATGTAATGAATGGAAATGTGTGAGAGAACAAAATATTGGAAGTTTGCTAGCCTTAATATCCTGATACATAGAAACATGTCAGGTACTACCCCAGTACTCTCTCACTCCCATTCCTCAATGGGATGGGGGGAGAAAATATTATGTAAGATAAACAAATGCATCACTTACCGATGAGCAAAATAGATTTCACTTCAGGACAAGTACATGAAAATTATCAGAAGGCTGGAACAATTCTGCTTTGAAGGAAGACTGAGAGAGTTGAGGTTGTTTGGGCTGGAGAAGAGAAGGCTCCATGGTGAGCTTATAGCAACCTTCCAGCACTTAAAACAGGATTTATAAGAAAGGCGAAGTGAGATTTTTTTACCAGGGCCTGTAGTGACAGGACAAAGCTCAGGGATTTTAAATTAAAAGAGAGCAAACTTAGCTTGGACACAAGGAAGACATTTTTTGCAATTAGAGTGGTGGAACATTGGAACAGGTGGGTGCCCTAACAATGGATGTGTTCACAATCAGGTTGGATGAGGATTTGACTAACCTGAACTGGTAGCAATTATCCTTGTCTATGGATGATGGGTCAGACTACATGATCTTTAAAGGTCCTTTCCAACCCTAACCATTCTATGATCTGGGCACACTTGCTTTGTGCCAACTCTCTGGAAAAAGATGGAGCACAGCAATATGAGATGCCATATTACAATCTCTAACAGACTTTTTGAGTGGGACTGGCTATATTACCAAAGGTGAATTCTCAGCTTATTTTTGAAATTAATGTAATTTATTAGCAATTAAAATAGATTTGGATAGTGAAAAGTAAAGGAAAATTTTAAAATACTTTCCCACCATCTATTTCCCAGATCCAACTGCAATTGTTCAGTCCCAACTCCCATACCTACCCCTGCTTCATGTGGCACAGTGTGGTATTTTCTGGGTTCCCAGGATGAAGGAGGAATTGATGAATCTGACTCCATGTTCTTAGAAGGCTAATTTATTATTTTATGTACTTCTATTTGTTATAACATTCTCTTAAAGAATGTTATACCAAACTATACTAAAGAATAGAGAAAGGATGCAGACAGAATGTTACAAAGAATGATAATGAAAACTTGTGACTGCTTCCAGAGTCCTGACACAGCTGGATTGTGATTGGTCATTAAGTCAAAACAATTCACATGAAACCAATCAAACAACCACCTGCTGGGTAAACAATCTCTAGACCACATTCCAAAGCAGCAAAAGAGGGAGAAGCAATCAGATAATTATTGTTTTCATTTTCCTCTGAGGCTTCTCAGCTTCCCAGGAGAAGAAATCCTGGTAAAGGGATTTTTCCAGAAAATATGATATTGACAGCAGAGGGAGATGAGGAATGGGGTATCATGATCAGTCCGCATCACCTCTATGCCCATTCTTCTTTCTCACACCTTTCCTCCACTTATAAGGGGTATTTCCATGGCTTCAGGAAATGTCCGTGTGTTCTGGCATAGGGCTGTACACCAGCCACACTGTGGATATCTGCTCCAGCACAGTTCTCCATGGGTTGAAGTAGGACACCCTTCTTCATTGTGTTCTCCCCCACTACTGTCTGTGGGGGGATCTCTTCTCTGGTGCCTGGAGCACCCTCTCCTCAGCTCCTTCTCTGACCTTGATATTTTCACTGTTGTTTCTCCCTTTTTTTACCCCCATCACACTACTCTTTGTCTGGTATTTTTTCCCTTTCTTAAATGTGTTTATGGAGGCACCACACACTTGGCTGATGGGCTCAGCTGTGTTCTGCAGTGGGTGTTTTGTGGAGCCAGCTGGACACAACTGTGTCTGGCACAGGGTAGCCTCTGGTCTCACAGAGATTACTCTGTAGCCCACTTGCTGCCAAAACCTTGCCACCCACACCTAATGCAAAGCAGGGTACCCGGTCCAAACTTCTGACCAAACATCTGTTTTAAAGCTCTCTTTAAACCAGTTTTATTGTCTTTAAGATTACCCTCTACAGGTCAGAGAAGTCACCTTGTGAAGTCCATTGCTTTAAAAGGATACCAGAGTGCTTCAAGGTCTATTGCCTTCTGAGAGCTCTGTTTCTCAGAATACACATTCCTGATCCTGCCTGACATATGGACAGACAGAGTTGCAAGGAAAGCAAACACTGACATTTGTGGTGTTGCCAGCACTATTTGTTCAAATACCAGAAAAGCACATGTATGTGCATTTTCCTGAAAAGGAAGGACTGAAAGACACCTACAGATAGAACTTTACCCCAGATTTCTCAATGGCATAACGTACCAGGATCTAAGAACATTCCTGAACTCTTTATGATAAGTCCTCATCTTGAGATACCAGAAAGTATCTCTATTCAATATTCCTACTAGGGATTTTTTGTCCTATTGGTTATTGGTATGAAGGAAAAGCAGTATGAATAGAATTCAGCCAAAAGCTTGTAATATTCCTCATCAAGTGATAGTGAAAAGAAAGTTAATGCAAGTTTTATGCCTCTTTCCTGCCTAAATATTTTTTTCTAAGTATTTTTTTCTCTATTCATATATCCAAAGCTCTTTTGGATTCAGAAAATAACTGCAAATATGTTATCTCCCAAGACATTTACTAACATAACGTCACCAAAAAAAAAAAAAAAGCTTTTAGCTCTCAAGAACAATGTAGGAAAAGAAGTAAAATTCATCATACAAAAATTCCTAAGTTTATATCTGCATACATTATGATATCATTCTAAATCATATCTACTATCATTTTGCTTCACCTTTCAGAGAATGAGATTGTATATTTGTTTTGGTGCTTGAAATATTAAGATAACCATTCATCTTTTTGGCACAATGAAAGATGAATGTTTAATGAAAAAAGTTAGGAAAATAGATGTTTCTTGGGAACACTAGTTCTTCTATAGTAATTTGAACATGTACAGTCAAGTTTCTTATCTACCTGTTAAGATTTACGTTGAAACTGATGTTTCTAGAAGATTATGAAAGGATGAATTAAACCAATGACTTATTATTTTAGGAAAGAAAATATCCCCTCTCTATCACTTTAGCAATACAATTATAAAATGAAATGCTCATTTAGACTGCTTTCTTATTCTGTTCACTTCAGCTTTGCATGACCATGAGTTTTGTGTGAGAAACTTTTAACTGAGTCTGATAGAATTTTTCATTTATTTTTTGGGCTAGAGAGTCCAGACATTTTTGAATACATAAGTTTTTTCTTTGATACCGAGGGAAACTGCATAAAGGCAAGCCAAAGCCAGAATATATGGGTGTGGTTTTTTTGTTGTTGTTGCTGTTATTTTGCGAAAGCTATTAATCTAAATTTATGCAAGCAATCTGGATAAAAAATTGTTATTACCTTTAACATTATTCCTTCAGAAACACTTTTTTATCATTTTCTAGTACTAAATGGTAACTCATAGGACAGGAATAATGTCTTGTCTATTTTGTCACTAAGTATTTCACAGTCCTTGGAATATTTGCAAATATACATTTAAATCTTTTTAGGAGTGATAGGAACTCTATGCTACAAATTCCTCTAATACTAGAGCTATGAATTCATTACCTAATGAAACATGCTTCTGCTTGTGTTTTATAGCTTGACCTGATTTAGCTCTTCTATAGAGTTCAGATGTTACTTGTGAAAGACATTAGGCTTTTCCTTCCTGAACTCATGTATGCAGAGATATTACAGACAAACAAAAAAAACTATTAATAAAAAGTATTTAAACATGAGATCAGTCACTGAGCAATGAGCAAAGAGAGCTCATTTAAATTAAAAAAAAAAGAACAGAATTAAATCAGAAATTATTGAGAAAAAATTCCTAACGTAGGTGGAAAAGAAGGAGAGTTGTACAAGAAAAATATGTGGAAATCACAGATTGGATATTTCCAAATTAAGTAATTTCTCAAATTCTGAGCTACCTAAAATTACCCAGGGAAATGTATATACCATGATACTTACAGTACCAAAAGTGCAGGAAGAGTAAAGTGCAGCACCACTAATAGCAGGCCATAACTTCCATGAGTGGAAAACATAAGACAGAACGTGCACAGGGCTTGCCTTGTTCTTTCCTCTTCCAGAAAACTACAGCATGTGCCTTTTACAGCTGGAACATCTATTTGAAATGTGATGTCTGATGGTCACAGACAAACCATTTCTCTATGAACTTGTTGAAATAATTTTTGACTTTTTAGAAAGTCTTGTGCTGAGTGGAAAAATTATTACAGATGTTTATTTTAAACCTGCTACGTGAGAATTTTTTTAGATCCTTCCACATTTTCATATTGTATGATATAGTCCTTATTCACCTCTGTAATTTATAACTCTCTTATACTTCACCTCAGGTCTTGCAGTGGTTTCTAAAGGATATATAGAAGAGAAACACAGTACAATAGTTGCAAAAGGGAGGCTTTAAACTCAATCAAATGAAGAAGGGAGGCTTTAAACTCAATTAAATGAAGAAGCTTCACTATATGTCTTTTTTAGACTCCCTATTTAAAGAATAAGTTGCAGCAAGCAACACCTTGCCAACATTCTTTACTATTTTGTAATTTTGCGATTGTAGAAATGTCCCTTTAAGAAAGAAATCCAACCACCAACCAACCAAAAAAACCAACCAAGCCAAAATCAAACAGCTGTTTAGCATGAAATCTTTACAAGTACTTTTAAATTCTTATACCTTTTATTTAGTGTCACTATGTGAGTTTTCAGCTCCTGAGGCCATTTGCTGTCTCATATTCTCTTCAGTGTTAGATAATGCAGTTTGTGCTTAGAAATTACTCTGTGTTTTTCTGATTTATTTGTTCTAGAATCTTTCCTTCATCCTCCAGTATTTTCTCTTCCTTCTCTGTTGTCAGCTTAATAAGGGTAAATTGCTATCCACCTGCATTTGTCTTCACTGCAGTCGCTCTCAAATTTTCATCATCACTCCCATGCATCTCAGATACATTCAGAGATCTGTGATTTTCCTCTTGGAACCTTTTCTTGATTTCCAATCAAATTCTTAATTTCTAGTTCTTGGAATTTCCATGTCCTCTGACATCATAATTTTGTATGACACTATCTCTCCTTTGTCAAGTACTTTGTTTATTTTCTTTTAGTAGAGAGTAATAATACACTCAGATATTTTGAAAACATAATTCCTATTTTATTCTCAAGCTTCAGCTAGAGAGGGTGTAAATATTATCCTGCAGTTCATCCTTTTAAAAGGCATGTCAAGTGTCTTAACAAAAAGGAATGAACAAAGGTATCTTTTTTCTTATGGCAGGTTTCAGAGTCACCCCTCAATTTCTAATACTAACTGAGTCACTTGATTTTATATATTCAATTTCTCATCATTTTATGTTGTGAGATGGAGCCAATGTAACAGAGCAATGTGTTATTATTCCCTTGTTACAAAAGTTAATTTAAAGTACTGAACAAAAACATATAGTTGGAAAATCCAATAATAAATACTAAAATAGAGATTTAGGTTTAGTGGTGTGCCATACTTTGGGGTTTGCTTTGGAAGAATCTTTGAGAGATGCTAGTACAACAGCCATAAAATGCTTCTTAAAGTGATTTTTCTTTTCAAGCACGTCTCAATTCTTTGGAAGTGTAGGTAGAGCATATTGCAAAGGCACTTTCTTGCTTCCTTACAGCTCTGCACAGGGTGACAAATATTTTGTTTGATTGCTTTGGTTTTGTTTCTCGTCTCTAAAGAAAACTAGGATAAAGAGTTCTTGTTTTGCATATTAATAGCTCCTTGAAATACTTATATGACACACAATAACAGTGCAAAAGTATTCCTTTCCCATCCCTCCCCCTTCTTAGCTATCTAATTAGTCTAAGGTCACCATTTTGAAAACAAGAATTGAAGAATTTCTTCAGTTATCACCTATGAAGAAGCATATAAATTAAAACTTATAACACCTGTGTGGCAAACTGCATCCCGATTTCCTTGTGAAGAAGATAATGAAAAAATAGAGTGCTTTATGTGAATGGTAGAGAGAAAAATGCAGTAGAAATATCACCTTGGAATTTTCCTTAAATGGAGACTGATTGAGAAAACAGGAATTTCTAATTATTCTACTTCTACTCTTTATATGTGTGGCCATAAGAAGAACATCTGGAGCCTTGTGGGTAAAGAATGCCATGCTCTTCAGCTCTGCTTTGAAGTTGGAGATATTTAACTTACTTTTGGCTTGCAGAAAAATAGTTTGTGTAGGGCAGCTATCTTTCCCTGTCTTTGATGTATAGGCAAACACAGCAGAAGGAAGGACAAGAGTAATTGCATAGTCCAGAATAAAAAATCTTTCATGCAGCACCACATAAAGGGAAGATAAAATGGTAAGTCATCTAAGAATACATTTTTAGTACTTCACCAACAGGCATAAGTATTTTTGACAATTAGATCTTATCTGCAATTGTCCATATACAAAATTCATTAATTCCTGGAAGCAGGCATGCTATCCTGTATCAGCTTTCTATAAGGAATGTTTGCCAGACGTTTTTCCAGACGTTTTTATTGCTCTCTACCCCCACCCCAGTATTAATAGGACAGTACTTAGCAGAGAAGATGTCTATGGCGGAAGAGGATAATTCTTCAAAGGATTGTCAGCAGAAACAAGATCTTAGGAGCCTTCCATCAGCCAGGGACCAAATTACAGTCAAGCTGTGTATTGTAATGTGTGTATTGTACATCATTTATGGTAGGGATAGAAAAGAATGTGTGGTTGTTTAACATGTCTCCCTCAAGAAGATTGGTGTGAAGAAGGACTAAGAAGCATTCTAAATATCCTTGAAAACAAGCAAAAATCTCATTAGATGCCTCAGAGGAACTGTTTCTAACAGTCTTTAGCATAGAGATCGTATGTTTTTATTGATCAGTAAAGTAAAGAGTGAAAAAACAAGCCTAAAGACACGAAATTAGAACTAAATAAATAAATAAATAAATAAAAAAATTAAACCAGAAGGCAGATAAAACAAGCCTGTTATGAAAAATAATCCTTTACATTACTCAGCTGAAGTCCACTGTAGCATGATGTGCTAAGTATATAATAACCCTATGTTCCATTGAAAAAATCCCAAATTCTTAGGTACCTAGATGCAAATTAGTTACCTAAACACAAATTATTCATTAGAATAATTTATTATAAAAATAATAAATTTATTTTAAAAATAATATTTCTACTATTTTAAGGTCTCATTGTGACTTGATTAATATTTTTCAAGAAAGCTGCATTCAATGTACAAGGTGAATGCTTTTACCACTGTAATGAAAAAGACATCATAAGCAAATTTACATTTTCCTATTTAATTTTTGCTATGACAATCACCACTAAAATATGAGCCAGATAAGAGAGACTAAGTATAAGAGAGACTAAAAGAGCCCCTCTTTGAATAGGAGTGTTACAAAGTGTATTACAAAAGTATTACAAAAATTTTAAATCTATGTTTTTGCCAAGTTGATTCAATATCCACAACACACTATTAATTTACCAAGCTGTTTTAATTCCAAGTAATTCCAAACTTATCATAGCGCTTTTTGTCATGGGAACTGCTACTTATATTTTAGTTTGACATAATTTAATAAAATGATATTTTCTTCTAAATTGTCTGAAATAGATAACTTAATACAAATAAGCCATTGCCAATTAAATAGGTAATGCTAGACCAAAACACCAGGTATTTCTTGATAATGAGGACACCCAAGAGTTCTTCAGGTCATTTGTGGCACAAAGTAATTTTCTTATTGAACAAGTGGGGAATCTGTTTCACTCAAATTGATTGACACTGCTGAAAGGGAAGATATTGACTTTTATTAGTCTCTTTTTAGCTTTTTCTTTCACTCTCAAAGTCTTCAAATAAATTGTTTCAATTGACACACACACAAAGAAATAAAACTGCTCTGCCTTGTGATAGAGCCTGGGCTACAAAGAACATCATTCACTGTAGTCTTAGTGTGGAAACTCCAACAGAGGACTAATTCAGATTGAATTATTCTTTTCCAAGTGCCCTGAAAATTAAAAAAAATACAAATGAAAAATATAGAAAGAAACAGAGAGAAAAGATGTGGTGGCCAAATGGAGCCCTTATTGGATATCTGCAGAGTTTTCAATACCATTTCCATTTTCTTCCTAACACAGAAACAAAACAAAACACAAGAAATTACTTTTTCTTTTTCCCCCTAAAGCATGTAGTTTAGTGGAAATGTATATAAGGGCTAAAGAAGTAAAGAAGTGACTTTCAAGTAGCTGCCTTTGTTAATCTGCATCTGGCTCATGTTTCTGTTATTTTTATGGCACAGTGTGCATGTGATTGGCCAGGATAGCCTGCTTTCTGACCATTTAGAATTACTTCCTTAAAAACAAAAAGTCTACAAAACAAGGTTAAAATTTAATCCTTTTTTTTTTGTGCTAATTAAAGGTTCTAAGTAGTTTAAGAACAAATGACAGATGTGTAAGACCATATTTTTATACTTACTGATAATGAAAGCCACCTTCAGTGATTTTTTTCACTGACATCATTTACCAAGGCCAATGCTACTCAGTATAGAAGAGTGTGAAAAGTTGCTCAAATAAGTCTGTAAATGTTTCGTAAAAAATATTTTTTTCTAAAATATACACAATTATGAAGGATATTTGGAACAACACTTTTTCTTGGTTTGTTTCAAGTACATCTGTTTTCTTCCCATGCATACTAAACACCATGCCCTATTGTTTAATAGCAATGAAACAAAAACTAGGTTTGGTTATCTTTTGTTAACTAAAGCAAGCCAAAAATATCATAAAGTGACAGGATGATACCTTGGGTAGATATGTGAGAGGAACAGTATGCTGATGTATTTTTTGCTGGCTTTTTGTATCAGTTTGACTGCTTTCCCTGTTGCTATAAGAGTCTCTGAAAAAATTCTGAGAATATGAATGGAGGCAGAAGAGGTGGCTCTGTGCAGTGAAGGGTCCTGGGCAGAGAGATTACATTCAGCTCTTGTTTCATAGCATCTCCCGAAATAAAAAGGTCCCAAATGAAATCTAAAAATATGCATTTCCAAACACAGTAACTTTTTAGTCTAAGACTTGGGAAAAATCCCTTTTTTCCTCTTTCTTTTTTCTTGGCTGAAGAAATGGAAGACATAACACTGGAAATGTGTATGTCCTGTAACACGAGAAACAATACCTGCTGATATTCCTATGCTGTCCTTTCAAACATATCCTTTTGAATTCAAATGATAATTTCTTTCTTATAGTTGTGACTACTTTCTAATATTTAAATAAAGGTCAATTCCCCAAACATGAATCTTATATAAAATAATGGACATTACATGTGACACTTCACAGAAATCCTGTCTGAATTCTCCTGTACAATCTAACAAGAGATTGAGGCATATATTAATAAGTACACAAGAAATGAAACATTTTTGATGGATGGAAGTGTTCTTCCTTCTATCAAATATTTCATGAAGTTGTCACAAGTCTGTTCTAACTCAATGTAAAAATGTCATGTGCTGCCCTCTTTCCTTTTGTGTACTTTTGCATTGAAAATCTCCCTTAATCAATTCTGAATATAGTAACTTCAGCTTTTCATGCCAATTTATGTATAGACTTTAAAGCTGTACAACAGGGTTTAAAATGTTTGCCAGATGCTGTCATAAATGATAAATTACCATTACTTCTACTTTGTAAATATTTTTTTCAGCATTGGGAAAAGCTAGAGATTTTTTTTCATTAAATGTTAGAGTCTCCTTCTGGATAAATTCAGCCTGTCATAATCAGAGCAACATTAGGCTCCAAAAATATTGTTGTATAACTTCTTTTGAAACATAATAAATACTGTAAAAAGAGTAGTTTGGAACTTTAAAAGAAATAAAAGTGTTTCTATCAGAATAAGGTACCAGTATCACTCAGAGTGATCATAGGAACCAGCAAAATAGCAGCAAAGGAAACTGTGCAGGCAGGACTTTGAAATATCAATTAAGAGCATATGTATAGATAGATTAGGATTTCTCTAAAACAAATAAAACAGTTCCCACTAGAGGTTAGTTTTAATATGTATTTTTGTAAACCTTTGCCTTTTTTCTTCTTTTCTTGGGTTACAGCTGTACTAGCCTTATCTTTCATCTTTCATCTTTCATCTTTCATACAACTCCTCCTCTGAAATGTTGAAGGTCAGGATTGAGTTCACCTACTGTACTTGTGTAATTTTTTCTTTGTCCTGACTCTTCCCATGAGCTTTAAATCCAGTTCAAGACAAAACTCAATTTCACCAAAAAATTACCCCAATGTTGATCATCATAAAGAGATATATATTCAAAAAATTAGTTAACTGACCAAATCCAGCTACACAAAAGAGGAGAAAAAATTAAAAGCAAAGAAATACAAATATTTTGTGTTCCTGTACTGCAAAGAAAAGTTTTGAATCAGGTCCTAGCCTATGAAATATCTAATTCAACAGACTTTTTTGGGTTTCGAGTTGTTGTTTCTTTTTTTTTTTCTTTTTAGATGATCTGCCCTTATCATCCCATAATTAGAAAAATCAATATTTCAATGAAAAGGAAGTTATAACTATCATTTTAAACCTAACACTGTTCCTTGGTGACAGCCACAAAACTACAACAGAAGAAAGATTTTTTTCATTCAAACTTTTATTTTCTTCTTTTACAGTATTATTTTAAGACCATTCTAATTTAAAACTTCAAAACACAACACTCAAACTATGAGTTTCAAAATAAGAAGGTAATATTATCAGAAAAACATGCTTAGTTTTACACATTGTAAAGCTGTGTCTGTTCAAGAGATAATAGAGCTTCTTGTGGATGTATAGAGCAGTTGACACAACTGACCTCTCCCAGAGCTGTCCCAGCTTGCAATGTAAATATGCATGAGATTCACATTTTTAAGCTGATAAAAGGCAAATTCAACATATTTGAAAAGTAAGGCTCAAAGGTAAGTGCTGAATCAATGAAAAGGCAAAGATCATCACAAAGCACAATGAGAACAGAAGAGGCCTAGAATTTGTTCAAGGACAAACTTTTAGGTAAAATGAAGGACATTACAATGGTTGTGGCTAATTATCAAAAGCCATAAAGAGCACATGCTGCCTTCTAATTTTTCATATTCACAAAATATTCTTTCAGTTGCTCAAAGCCATACTAGCACAGAGTCTGAAAACGTGAACAAGTTATCCCAAGACTGACAGCCCAACAGGGAAACTACTGCAATCAGAGGAATAAACACTATTAACTTAATTATTGCTGGTTCCTGCTGAATTTTATGCATTGTGACATTGCCTTTTCTAAATGCCATCTGAGTAGAATCTCAGTGGCATAGCAGATGGAAGGGTCAGTACAAATGTGGGATTTTTATTTGTGTGTTTTTTTCTAATACAGGAACTGCAATGAGAGAAGTAAAATTTCAGGAATGTTGTTGTAAACATTAGCAGCATCACCAAAGAATATTCACAGTCTTAAAAACACTTGAGAAAGATAAAGAGATGAAGAATTAGGACAGGAAAAGACTTACATAAACACAACAGTCCAAGCAAAATGTGAAAATACTTTTCTGTCTCTTTGTCTTTATTTTCCTTTATTTGTGAAACAAAACAGAGAAGAGGTAATGGAAGAAAGGGAAACTGCAAAATATGATCAGTTGGTAGAGAAAAGACAAAAAAATAACAAAGAATAAGAAAAAGGATTTAGATGTAAAGAAACGCAATAGCTATAGATTCTGATTTTTGCCATGGAAAAATCAATGGTACAAAATTAATCGTCATTTAAACAAATATGTATAACATAGCAATAAAGAACCGTGATATTGGATCAGAGCAAAAATCATTCTTTGGTCAGCTGCAGATATGTAGATTAAAAAAATACACGACACAGGTATAAATTGAACTGTCCCTAGTTGAAGAACGAGTATTCAGTAAGAGTCTCATACAACAAACTATATGCCTGATATCATTGCTGTGCAAGGTGCTACTGCTTTTGTGATGGCAAAGAATTGGGAGAAATCAGGCAGAAAAAGGGGTCCATGCCAATCTTTTTCTCTAGCTTTCCTTGCTTCTATACCTTAATTCTAAATCATGAAGCACAACCAGAAACCGGCTGTGGGAGAATAATCAGAAGTGATGTACAAGTTTTGCACTGGCATAGGTGGCCAGGATATGAAAAGAAACCAATGGGCATGGGATCAATTGGTACATTGTATCCAGGAGCCCTTGGCCTATTTTTTTTATGAACCAGTTCTTCAGTCCACTTGCTTAATGAAATATAAATTTTCCCACGTTACTTTTGATGTACATGATTACATAATTTTGCTGAATCCATGACTACAGGATGATGTTCCCTGAATTTCTGCCATAGTGAACAAAAATCAAAGCTGGATTTGGCAGAACCCACAAAATTAAAACTTTTTCTAGCCATATGATTTATGATGATTTTCCACATGAAAATCTGTAAATTTTTTCACTCATTTTTCATTTAGCAATTTAACCTTTTAGAAATCTGCTTTCTAGTCTCAAAATACATATCTTCTATTGTAAAGATAAAATGCTCATGATATTTGCAGAACCAAAAGATATGGTACATTTTAAGAAAATCCAGGAAAAAACCCCATTACAGTGACAGAGCTCTAACACCTATGGCTTTGTAAGAGCATCTTCATAAGAATTGTTGTAGCCTGAAGAGAAAACTGAAGACATAATAACTGCCTTAATTTATGTAAAATCTTCTGTTCTTTATGTCCATAGTAGAAAAGCCAAAAAGTATCAGACTTAAAATAAAGCAGGAAAACTTTAGGCTAGACTTTGAGAAAGATTTTCTATCAGAAGGACTTCTAAGAACTAAACAGGTTACTGAACTAAATTGTAGAGACTCCAGATTGGCAACCCTTAAGACCAGATCTGACAAAATCTGTCAGGAATGACCTTCCTGGAGTTGATAAAGATTAACTCAATAAAGTGGAAGGATATCCTGCAACTGCTGTAATTCCAATTGTAGCTCATTATTTCACCTGGGAGTAGATCTCACATACCTATTAAGAAACAGGGAAAAATGGTGTTAAGAAAGGCTTCAAAGACATTAATGCTTAAATACTTTAATTCAGCTTTCACAAAAGAGAATGAATCTATTTACATGGGAATAGGCTTTTTATCTTGTGTGCATTAAAAAAATCCCAGTCTCTTTGAAAAGAAATTGCTATTTGTAAACAGGCCAATCCTCTAGCAAAATTTATGGAATGACAGTAATAATTGCAATATAAGAAAAATAACAAGAAAATTCTGTTATACTTGTGGACTACCAGTATGTCAGGTCTGTTCCTGTGCACATAAGCAGCACATTCAATCTGTTCCTGGAGTGGTCCAGAATGTCACATCTATTGTGAGCAATGAGACAAAGAACTGATATGAGACAAAGTGGCTGACTGAGCTGCTATCTGGTTTCAAAGAATACATTCAAAAAATTATCACAGAACCTCTTCAGGTGGGAATTTCAGACAGCCCTACCATCATATCCTTACTCTAGGAAGCTCTTTCTGGAACTACACCAATTGATAGGCACTGTCTGTATGGATAGATGTATTGATAAACACCCTGGGGACAATTACAGAAACTCTGTCAGACAGGTCCTTCTGCTTGTGCCTAAGAGTTTCTATAGAGTGAGTAGAATCTTTTCTGGTAGATATGGAATTGTTCATTTCACAGAATCAGAGAATGGGTATGGCTGGAAGGGACCACAGTGGAGTAATTTGGCCCAACATCCATGCTCAAGCAATCTCATCCTGGAGCACAGGGCGCAGATCTGCGCTAATGTGGGTTTTGAATATCTCTGGTGAGGGACACTCCACAACCTCTCTGGGCAGACTGTTCCAGGGCCTCACCACCCTTGCAGTAAAGAATTTCTTCCTGATATTTAACCTGCCCTCTTCTGAGCTTTCTGGTGTGCAAATTCTGCTTTACCTGTTAAAGTGTCTTTGCCTCAATCCATGGGCCCCTTCACTCTTACCCTTCTGATTCTCTCCTGCATCCCACAGTGGGGCAGTGAGCCCTGCTAAGCCTGTGCAGGGCTTAGCTGACTATGGGTTTAACCCACAATAAGTTTAATAATAAAAAAAACAAGAATTAAAAGTAAAAAAAGTTCACTTTTATGACAGGCATATGTATGGGTGCATTTCTGTATATATAACAACAAACCCTATTTTGAC
Organism: Molothrus aeneus; assembly: GCF_037042795.1. Taxonomy (NCBI): domain Eukaryota; kingdom Metazoa; phylum Chordata; class Aves; order Passeriformes; family Icteridae; genus Molothrus; species Molothrus aeneus. The sequence goes on along the minus strand of NC_089647.1, from coordinate 74,589,876 downwards.
CAAAAGAATGTTGGAAAAATTCTTGAGTTCCTCGACTAATGCCATCTCTTCGTATGCATTCACTTAGCATATTTACACGTACATTTGAATTTTTTATTTGATTTTTTAAATAGTGAAAATATGGCTTTTGAACTTCTAAAAATTATATTATTTTAAAGTATTTCAAAAATTGCAGTGACATATTTTAGTAGGTCTCTTGTAATGTAGGTCTTGCAACTGTTCTGTTTTAAACTTTTTAATTTTTTTTTTTTTTAACTGTGTTAGGCTGTAGCAAATCGCAGCCTTGTTCTTACATAAAATATTCATGTGCTTAACTTTGAGCACAAGTAACCTCATAAAAACCAATGACTTAAGCAGATGTTTAAAACTAATCATGACAATAAATCTTCGGAGACTAGAGTCCTTTAGATTATATGTACCAAAAGTTGTATAGTAACTTTCAAGGAATGAAAAGAATTTTTATCAAAAAAAAGTCATTTGCATCAAATTACCACTTATGTATATATTACTGAGTAATAACTTTGGACATTACTTTTTCCCTTAAAAATTGAAATCCTAGGCCAAAAAAAATTGAGTTTGTAATTTCTAGAAAGAAGAGCCCTAATTAAGAAGCATATGTGGTGTAGGGAGGAAAGCAAAAGGAAATTGTACTCAGAAGTCATAAATAACTTTAAAATAATTTCTGAGCACAATTTTATTCAGAAGAATTTTAGGGCTATATTCAATATTGTGTTATGATCATGAAGTGCAATTTATGTGAAATTTAACACTAAAAATATGATCCAGATGCCTTCAACTACATTTTGGTTGAGTTTTTGCAGGTGCTTCAATTCTTACTGTGTCAAATTACTTACATTGATTGCACAAAAGAGTCACAAGATAAAATTCATAAATGGATTAAAAGAAACAGTCACAACACTGGACTTTTTCTTGTTCCTGGTACGCCCACAAGGCCTGTCTCCAGTAAAATATTTACCCCTTCCCTTCCCTTCCCTTCCCTTCCCTTCCCTTCCCTTCCCTTCCCTTCCCTTCCCTTCCCTTCCCTTCCCTTCCCTTCCCTTCCCTTCCCTTCCCTTCCCTTCCCTGTCCTTGTTCTGTCCTTGTCCTTGTCCTCGCTGGTTCAAACTTTTGTGTTCTTACTGGCTGTGCAACATGGCCCAGCTTCAACCTGAAATGTGCATCCATCCCAGTCTGTATTCTGTGTGGAGAAGTTGGATTTGCAGATTTGGGTCAAGGAAGGTAAGGGCCTTGACCTTTTGATCCTTCCTTTGTGTCCACACAGTGAGTGTAGAGAACCATCTGTCAGGACCTAAAAGGATTATCTGAAGCACGTCAGTATGAGCCAAGCTGAGTTAACATGACAGCAGCCCAAACTGGTGGAACACAAGCTATTTTCAGTCTGGGAATGCCTTGCAGCTGCACTCTTGCCGGTGATAGCCACAATAGTGACTTATTAAGGCCAGTCTGATGGATCTACATGCAGGCATAGGCTTGACATAGTGTATATGCCTATTTTTGGACTGGATCTATCTTATATCCAGTCTCTTCATAGTGTGAGTGAAGACCATGGGTCACACTCTGCCTCTCTGTGCCAACATGTCATGAGGTGCCTGAGTTACCTAGTTACAAAGAGTCTTGCTGGGCAAGGATTTTGAGAAATATATCTGGTTTCTTGGATCTCATTCCAGCTTCCTAAATACTATATGTTAGTACAGTATTTAATTATAAATAAACCCCTGGTCTTCGTCTTCTTATTACTTAATCAAAAGTATTTTTCCTGATCAGACAAAATTAGGAATTTTCATCAAGGCCACATGTATAAGACCAAGTTTTCACTTCTTCATTCATTGAAAGTTTTTCTAAATAAACTACCTTAGAGAAAACAAAATAGAAAATTTGTCAGTCAAAATTAGAGAAGTGAACAAGTAATGCATTCTTAATGGACTGCCAATCCTGGAAAGACAATTTTTGTTCTTTGAACTTGGACCACAAAAGCTATTATGGCAATGACTAAAGTACCTTTAAGAATATTTTGTTTTGACATTGAGGGTGGCAAGTCTTTCTCCTACCCTTCCAGCTCCTCCTTTTATGGCAAAAGTCATAGCAGCATTGGCCTTAATCCCTCAAATAAATCAACAGGTCAGCCTTTGCTATTAAGTAGTGTGGTGTTAATTCCTACACTCTGGAGATAAACAGGTATGTTTGAAAAAGAACATGAGAAAAGCAATTTCAAATTCACAGAGTGCCATTTGTTCTTTTCCATTGTCAAGGCAACCCTGATAACTTGGAGATGTTTGCTACTGCCCTGCTAATCTGTTTTTACGAAGAGCTGTCCATCCTCTAATCTTTCCCAATTTAGTGAAGGCATTCTGCTTCTTCACTGCAAGAATTGCATTATATACAGAACTTTCAGGTCAAAACAAAATTCTTGGTACTTTCCTTCTACCTTTTCAGTGATTTCTGGTCATAATCATACCTACATGGTTATACTCAAGTCTAACACTGATTGATTGGGGCATTAGACTTTACTTGACTAATGCATTTTCCATATAATTAATATCCAGTTTCCTTATTATATAAATATATCCTCTTACAGAGACCATACAAAACACCTACCATAATGTGATGAAAATGAGAGAAATTTCTTGATGTCTAAGTTCTCTGTGGCAGAACCCAGAGCCAAGAATAAGTCTGTCAAGTACTTTAAGTTCCCATCTCCATGATAAATATAATCAGGTATTCTTGGCTGTATTAGACATATTTATTTCTGAAATCTTACAAGCAGTTCATCTGGCATACTTATCCAAAGTTATTTTTCTATCTGGCCTGCCTAGGTGTGGTCACAGATCCAAAATTTCAGGATTGCATAGACCAGAAACTTGTAGTGACCAGACATCACCCAAGACTAAAAAAAAAAAAATATATTGAGTATCTGATCTAGGGTAGCTAGGAAAGAATATAACTAAGAATGACTTCAGAGGATTATTATAAAATCCATGGAAGTAAATATGGTAATAAGATGCAGGAATGAAAACATTTTGGGCTTAGCAAATAGATTTTTTTGCTGAAAGCTGTCTCCAGCTGTCTCAGAAAATATCCAGTTAGTTCTGTTTGTTATAGAACTCATCATGAAGCTCTATGCCTCCTAGTAATGGGATACAAAACAGATTAAGTCTATATAAAAGTATGTAATGCATGATATATGCATCAGACACATTTACTCTTTTATTACAATTTCATACAGGCTTTAATGTGAGAGAACATGTCTCAGACATGGAACTCCTAGTCAGCAGGAATAAACACACACATAAAGGTGAATATAGGTAAGTAATATGTTCAGTCAGGAACAAAAATAACAAATAAATCAGAATTCTGAAACAAGCTTTGCATTTTCAAAAAAGTTAATGAGGTTCCAATTGGTAAAAAGTATTTAAATGCTTAGCCCTGCTTGCTCAGCATTTATCTATTCATCCGTGATCTTAGCCTTGAAACAAGACGTTTCCTATGCTGTTCATGATTCTAAAAGGGGCTGGTGATTTTCAGTACGAGATTTAAAGGCACAAAAAGGATCTCTGAAGTAAGCACATGTTTCTGACCCATCAGCTAAGTCTTGACAGAAGGTGAACAAAACTGGCACAGTGGGCAGGCTGCAACTGGCAAAGAAAAAAATTCAGAGCATATCCTGTTTACATTAAAAGTTATGTAAACACAACAGCAGTGTTCAAAATCACTCTGTGAAAGGCATAACATGGACCACAGAATTCCTGAGGGATTCTGGAAGAGCACAGTGGGCACGGTGCTTGTCTTTTCTTGCAGGGTAGTATCTTGATCCAAGATTTAAATTATCATAGAATCATAGAATGGCTTGTGTTGGAAGGGACAGTAAATGCCATCTAGTTCATAGATCCACAGTGTTAGGCTGGAACAGACCCTTGAGATCATTAAGGTTCTCTCTTGAGATCATTGAGATCATCAGTTGCCTCTCTAGGCAATCTGTTCCAGTACCTCTCCACCCTCACAGTAAGGAATGCCTTCCCAGTAAAGAATTTCTTACAATGTTGATGTTGTTTAATTTCTAATCAATCAGGGCAGCAGTGAAGATGTACTTCCTGGAGGCCCCTGAACTTGACTTTCTGGGGATGGTGGAGGAAACAAGAACTCTGTAAGAAGCTGAAGAAAACCAAATTAAAAACATACATGATTCTCTGAATTGTGAAATACCTACCTCAAAGTTTCCCTGCTGAAAAAAGGGTGTAAATGGTAGTGAGTCCTATAGCTTCAGAGACTAATCTTTCTGCCAATTGCTTAAAAATAGCTACAAGAAACAGATTCATACTTAAAAAAATTTTAAAAAAGGACAAAAACCAGACTGCGATTAAAGCTGAAGTCTTAAATATTAATATTTGGTTTTGATGATATTACTAGCTCTCTGTCGGAAATACCTGTCACAGACTTCATTAAAGAAAACTAATTCAGTGACCTCCTTATTCAGTTTTAGAAGGGAAGACAAGTCTACTTAATAATGTATTCATTTTTTAAATTACCATCTGCAGTCAGTTATACCAGTTTATTGCTTGTGTATAGGGCTCTCTCGGAAATGTTTCAAGCAGAAATGCCATTCATTTATATGATTATTATTAGACTCTTCCTCTGTACCTCTTTCAGGAAGGAAGTACAGGGAGTTTGCTCCCCATCTGTTTAGCAAAATGCAAAACACAGGTGAAATCTGCCAGCATTCAAGGGATTTTCAGTTGCTTGGGCCCCAGGACATAGACTGATATACAGATCCAGAGTTGAAAGACATAAATTCTGGCATTTCCTATTAGTACCCTTATACACCTATGAGAGCCTATAAAATACTTTTTTTTACTATGATATCAGCAAACTTGAACCAGCAGATCTCAACCAGCAAATCTTCTGATTAGCCATTTAAAATATGTAATGATAGGAAGCATAAAGGCATAGATTCCAAAATGAGTAGAGACCACAACAATATTTTAAATTCGTAACAACTATACACTTATAAGAATATGTTGTAGACCTTTAATTATGTGTATAGAGTAGAAAATCTACTCTGAGTCAATATAAGAAAGAAAAGCAGAAAATTCAGTTCAGGTTTCAGATAAAATTCAGACTCATTCCTACTTTATACGTGTAAGTTCAGCCAAGCATAATAAATCCTTCACAAACTGTAAGAGCATGTATAAGCTTACTCTAGTGAGAAGAATATTATTTCTACTTGTCATCACAATAGAGGAGCATCATAGATTTGTTTCCTTCTGGAAGCCTTTGTATATGCATTGCAACCAGCCCTCTGGGTGCTTAAAGATAGGATCGACCTCTTAGAGCAAGTTACAACATCTGCAATGGCTAAAAATTTTTTAAAACAGTACGTATTTATTCTATTAAATAAATATCTCACATCAATTAAAATCTGTTCCACTTCTGTTAGCTAACTAGAAAATTGCTTAAATTAATTATAATAGATACTTTTCTAGTCTCTCAGAATTAAGTTGCAAGCATTGCTCACAGCCTGAAAAATGTTTTTATTAAATTGGCATTTCCAAGATATTATGCAACCATCAGTCAACTGTTGTGTTAAGCCATAATACATAAAGTGTCTAAGAAAGACCTTTTTTTCTCACTGTAACTTTTTTCAACTACAGAAATCACTTTTTCCCTCTAAGTGATCTCCATTAATGACATTTGAGTCTTCACTGTTTGCTTATGTAAAGAGAAATAATAATAGAATATGTTATTCCTCATTCAGTTCTTATGTCAAATAACTGTGATTTCTATTACTCCTCCATAGAGTCATTATGAAGTTCACAGTTTAATGTTCTAGCTGCAGGGTAACTTAGGAACACTTAATACAACAATAAATGGAGTGTAAGTAGGTAGTACAAGTATAATGTTTAAACTGTCTATTTCTTCATCAAATGGTTATGAAGTGAACTGGTTCCACCACCATAGCAATGTAGCTTCCTTGTCAGGACATCCAAAGACCAAAATATTCTGTCCATGTGCACGTTATTCCCTGAAGTAGCTCTCATGTATGTCTAGAAATGGAAGCTGTGAAACTTGGCTCTTAACCTGGCCACTGACTGTAAAGTTAAAACTGTTATCAGGTAGGAATATCTAGCTTAACTGTTTTCTCATTTTGATGCTCAGAATACAGAAGAATTTCATAGCATCACAAATTTCCTGTGAATATTTATGTGCCCCTTCTACATGCAGGGAAAACTTGATCCAATGAAGAATTTTTGATCACCTGGAAAAATTCACCACTAGAGAAATGGAACACAAATTTTAGGAAACCAGGCAAATAAATTGAATGTATAAGTTTTCTACTCCAATTTTATTAGGTTTATTAGTCAGACTAGTGTTACATATAGGTAAAGCCTTATAAAATAAGGGCCTTGTAAAAGCCTGCTACTTAGGCTAAGTAGAAGGGAACTATGGGAGAGTGACTCAGCTGGAATAGGGAGGGGTAGAGAGATGTGAGACACGTGCTGCGTGACTGCCGCCTCTCCGCATCATGGTGTGGGGTGGTTGGGCTTGTTGTGCCTTAAAACCATGTAAACTGGTAACTGGCTAACTGCTTGAAAAGGCCTGGGTTTTCTTGCAATAAAGGGGCTCTCCTTTGCACTGCCTGGCAACTCTGTGTCACTCTGCACCATCACAGGCAAATGTACAAAGATGAAATAGTAGTCTCACCACTCGAAGGGGTGTGCTGGGTAAGGATGTATCACACATGATCAAAGTCGTGAACAGATCTGTTAATTACAAACATCTGTAATTAGACATTTAGATTACAGTGCCTTCTGTTTTCTGTCTTTACTTTTCCTACCAAGTGACACCTGTTCCCTGGTAGTATCTCTTTGTCAGCTGCACCCAGAGAAGTCCTACATTTGTTTTTCCAACTCTTTGTAAATAATAGAATACGTGACTGTAGAACCATATTTTCCAGAGAAAAATTGCCTGCAAGACTTCTGAGAAAATTCATGGTCAGGTTAAACACAGTACTCAGACTGTGTTTTATCTTCTGGAAAGATCTGCTTCTCACCTCACTGCTAAATTCACGTACACTGAAGTACAGTTACAGCTAGAAGTATACAAGCAGAGTGAAATCATTATTAAAAGAATCAGTATATTAATGGGAGATTAAAATAATTTAGCAAAGAAAGTGGCATAGTCAGTGTCTTCCAAATTACATTATGCAAATGCATGCACTCCTTAAGACAATCTACAAAATTGTCTTTAAACCTTTGCCTTATTGTGTGTTTCAAGAGAAGATCACAGACGGAGTCTACAATGTGCCTTAAAAGATTACTTTTTGCTTCCCTTTTACAGAATATTTCTGAAATCTTTGTACTCTTCTCCAGATTCTGATGTATCAACTACTACTTTTATATGCAGTTCTATGGAACAGCTGGTCTATGCAACTTTTTCTTCTGTTTTGATATTAGATTACAAGCACATCTGCAAAGCCTGTCTATAAACACCATGGTGTTAGAACAAAATATATGGTGTTAGAACAAAATATATTATATTAGTTCATTTCTCTTAATTGTTCTTATCAAAAAGTAATGAAAGTGATTGATTGAATAAAGAAGGTTTTTACCTTCATACAGCTTTTAAGAATTTACAGGAAGCAAGTTCTCCAATAGCAACAGACTAGCAGTAGAAATTTAGCATGCAGAAGTTGTGAAAGAAGACTGTCAGGATTTTTATCCACAGATCTCTAATACATTAATTTATACTTTTTCTGCAGTTCCTTGGCTCTGTTCTGCCTCCTCTCACTCATAACATCAGCCTCCTGACTCTTTCCTTGACTTATAATTGCACACTGCCCTCTTTGTCTTCCAGTCTGTTTACTGACCAACAGTATGTGTTGGCATTTTGCGGCTTTTGAATAGGATTTGTGAAAATATTTGCAGATATTCCTGCATTAGTGTTGCATAACCAACTATGTGAAGAACTATTTGCATTTACAGGCAGAAAAATTATTTAACTTGTAACCTTTCCAGCTCGCCTACTCTACACATTAATTAAGACCATTAATCATTTCTCCCACCTCCCCTCTTCTTTTAAAGGTCACATGTGGTTTCAAATTGAAAAAGACCCTTTCTTCAATTTATATATGTGTGTATCTCTATAAAAATATATATATTTGCATATATAAAAGTTATCAAAATCTGTAAGTAACATGCTTTATGTCATAATCTTCACTAGCACAGACCAAGTGTCATAAACTTCACTAGCACAGACCAAGCAGTACTTATTTACCTTTCCCCTGTTACTCAGACCATAAACCTTTTGCAACTGATTTCACAGTCTGTGTGACCCTATTCACAGTCATAGTAAAGAATGACTGGAAATTCAGTAACACAAATTTTACAAATCAGATGAAAGATTAGGTACATATACAGATACCATTTCAAAAGTTTTGGCAGCCTGAAGGATCACTAAAATATATGCATTATGCTTATATTAAGAATTTTTTTTCCACCAGGGTGAAAAAGAATCCAGCTCATGTGTATATTTCCATATACAGTATTAATACCTTCTCTTACCTGTTATGTTTTATACTTTTTTTCTTTAAATCGCCTTAGCTTGTGTTCAATCTTCTTAACTGAAGTGTCTAATTCACAGTCTTAATTACCAAGGTTTTCCTCCCTAGCCAGTCACCCCTTAAGGGAATAATTTAATAGACCTAAAATCTCTGGAGTGGTTTATCACTTTCAATTAGCTATTGAGGCAGCTGAAAGAAGAAACTTTCCTAAATTACATGTGCTGTACAAGGAGTAGCACCAGTTCATGCCTTCCCATTAAAAGGAAAACATGAATCTGTTTGTTCTGCTTGAAAGAGCTTTGTGGTACAATATTCACCTTAAGGTTTCCTTGCCAGATGGAGGTAGGAAGCTTTCTGTTGTCAATAATCCTTCTTTTTAGTCTTACTACACTAACTGCTAAAACATTCCTCAGGAGAGTCAGAACGAATCAGTGCACTAAATCTAGACTTCTTCTGGTGGGTTTTTTTTTCCTTTCCCATTGACTGGAGCCTACATTTGCACATCTTGTGACTGAGCATGTGCACAGGCATTCAACTTCTGACACTTAAATCTGAAAGAGTCTCAATATAGTCACTCAGTATATTCTCTGTCTTAAAAGAATGTCAGCCTTACACATTGATGTTTGGGATGAGATCTGCCAGATTTCTAGATGTCAGAGGAAGTCTGATATCTAGGTTTCTACTGGAAACAAGGCAAGCAAGTTCCAAATAAGCTCTAGTGAAAGGACATGGTGCAGAGATGGAGGAGGAATTTCGTGCAATTCAGAGACACTGACATGTTAACTCACTGCAAGTATGACAATCAGTTTTGCTATAGAGGTTTTATTGTATTGTCATAGCATCATAGCATATCCTGAGCTGGAAGGGACAAACAAGAATCATACCAATGTGCCTGAGAGCATTGTCCAAATATTTCTTGGACTCTGTCAGGCTGGTGCTGCGACCACTTCTCTAGGAAGCCTGTTCTAGTGCCCAACCACCCCCTTGGTGAAGAACTTTTTTCTTGATATCCCACCTAAACCACTCCTGACACAACTCCAGGCCATTCCCTCAGTCCTGTCACTGGTCACCGCAGAGAAGAGATCAGTGTCTGCCCCTGTCCTTCCCTCATGAGGAAGTTGCAGACTGCAATGAGGTCTCCCTTCCGTCTCATCTTTTCCAGGCTGAACAGACCAAGTGAGCAGCTCCTCACATAGCTTCCCCTCTAGACACTTCACCATCTTTGCTGCCTTTATTTGGATGCTCTCTAATAGCTTTATATCTTATATATATTGTGGTTCCCAAAACTGCACTTGGGACACTACGTGAGGGCACAGCAGCATGGAGTATAGCAGGACAATCACATTCCTTGACCAGTTTGTGATGCTTTTGCAGACACTGAGTGCCAAAGATGCTGTAGATCTACCATATTTCCCCTTCCCAGTGTTGGAATGACAGAGGTGAGTGCTTGTTTGCACAACAAGGTGTCCTTGTCTGTCTTAGACACATTGCTGAAATCTGGTTAGTCATTAATGTGTTTTGGAAATTTTCACACTGAAAACCCGCCTAGCATTTGACATATTTTTAAACTAAGTAGTGTTGTTTCTGAATAGAAAGTTATGTTTTCAAAATTATTTTATGCTTGTAAGTTTCTTTTAAATTTAAAATCATAAATTGGAAATGGGGATCTTACACAGTAAATTATTCTGGGTTCTGTGCTGGGCTCAGTAAGATAGATAATGTGAGGTAAGAATATGTTTTATGGTTCCTGTCAATTCTGAGTAGAACTGGAAACACGAAGTTGCACTAGAAATTTTAGAAGCATGAAAGTTGTCATGAAGGTTTTAGGTCAACTGTAAAATTTCAAAAGATTGAATTTTCAAATGTGCTTAGCACCATCAATGATGCAAAATTTCCAATGTCCCCCACTCCATCATTTGCTTTGGGTATGATGTGAATGGAAGCCAAAGGAAAACCTTCCAGTCCCAATTAAGGGAATAAATGGGAAAAAAAAAAGAGAGCTTCTATCTTGGAAAACACATCCAAAGAAGCTATTGTGTTTAAAGTCTGATGTATGGGGGCTTTTGCAATTTTACATTACACATGGTAAAGACAGAAGCTAGTTTTTTATATTGCTGGTAAGGGAAAATATTAAAAATTAAGCCAGTGCTAAGAACATGGTTTCTAATGGCAGAGCTGGCCATTATCACTTTTTTATCCTTGAGAAAGGGCTCATAGATGGTGCTAACTAGAGTCAATTACTACTCAGTATCTTCTGCTGACAGATAGCCATTCTGCTCTGGAGGGCACTTGCAGAGAGCAGAATTATTTTTAGTTGTAGATACTTGAGAGCTTCAAGTCATTCACTATGGATCATGTGACATTAAACACCTGCGGCAAGCTGCCATCTCTGACAAACTCTTTACTGTGACCCATGAGTACATGCACAATTAATATCAGACTGTACATCATTAAATTTTACTGTCTGACTGAGTTCTGCCCTACAGGCACAGAAAGAAGAAACAACAATGATCCTGCTTACCTGCCCAGCAACTGCTAACTTGCTTTTGATATGTCTTCCCCCATGACTCATAAAAAGACCGTTAATTACATTGGTGATATGTCATCATACTTTTATCCTAATAGGGATTTCAGTAAAAAATTACAGCTATTTATATCAAATATTACTTCTTCCATCACTGACTTAAATTTATGTAATTTAATTAACTTATGCCTCAGTGATATTTTGAAAATGAAGTAGCTTTGAAGTAGCCATTGAATGGGATTCAATTGATATTCTACCAGAGTATACTGCGCCAAAAATCTCATTCTCTCTATAAAATGACACTCTCAATATCAAAAAGGAGGAAAATTGGACCTTTCTACTTAGTATGAAAAAGACCATGCAGTTCAGATACCCTAGCAAAGTAATTGTGCTGAAGAGGAAAGACTGATGAAAAAGTTTACTTAAGGGTAGGTGTCTTCCAGAGCAGGAGCTCTCATTGACAGTGGAAATGCTGCATATTTTGCATATTCAGTCTCTCTCAGAATTGATGGGTGCTACTATTAATTTTCATTATTTTGGGCCCATGTTCAACACAGCTGGTTTCCGTTTCATTCATCTACAGACAGCAGCCAAAATAATATTTTCAGTTTTCATATTTCTTTACAACTTGGACTTTTACTTGTCCAAATGCAGATCTAGCTGTCTAGGCAGCATCTGCACTTTTTCTACTAGCTAGTGTTTTAAACTTCCTTTATATTCACCTAGTCATACAGAGCTTTTCTCTGAATTTAAAAGTAACTGTATGAGTCTAGATAATGACTGCAAGATCAAACATTATGAAAATTATTGGACTAAAAGTTAACTTTAAAATTTTATTTTGTTAGATAAAGTAATTCCTTATTTACATAAAAACATTTTCTGTTGTTTTAAACTGACATTTTTCAGAGAGACTTTCAAATAAAATAGTGACGTTTTTTATATCAGGGGAAGAAAATTGCATTATCTTTTGCAAAGGCAATTAAATATTTCCCACATTAAAATAATTTTTAATAGTTTCAGAACATAATATGAGATCCTGAATAGACAGACACATAGATAAGCAAAGGAAATGGTTTTTTTCCTCCAGTGAATATAAATATTTCAGGGAAGGAAAGTATTATTGTCATTATAGTGAAAATTTGTGATTTGAATACAGTGTGTAGTCTTTTCACGTTAAAAAAAAGCCCTTAGCCAATACAGATTTCTGTATTAATAATAATATTCAATATAAGTCTACTAATTCATGGAGAAATGGAATGTGTACACTACATGCAAATTAAAGCTCCCTTTTCTAGTCTCTTATCAGTAAACATCTGTAGAGTCCCATCTAAGTGATGTAAATTCCACTTAATCTTAACTTAGTTTCTATGATTTTAAGTGATTCCTTTATTGTTTGCTTGGAAACAATACATATCCATGCAGAATCAGCCATTTTGGATGCTACTACGGTATATCAATTCTACTTGACCAGCATCAATATGAGACATAAAATAGATAATTAATTTCGTTACAGACAGCATACAGTGGGGACTAATGCAGCCAAAGCCTTCTGCTGCCATGATTTAGTCAGGCTGTTGCTCCTTCTCTACATTAAGAGGACGATATTGCATGATCAAAAGAAAGCAATTGGTCTCCAATTTTTCAAAAAAAATAAAGGGGTTTGTATTAGGCACTTTCTTGAATCAGGTCCCACAGTTTGTAACAGAAGCAGGGTGGTAAAAATGGTAGTTATGATTACTATAACAACTGCAAGTACTGCTGTTTGTACCTCCAGTAAGAATCTTTCTGTGGCCTTTTCCATCTAAAGACTACGTAGAAAAAGTTGACACAAGGGGAATCTGGTTTTGTCCCCTCCACACCAGGGAGAGAAAATACAGCTCCCTTTAAGCTTTGTCACAGGAATTTAATGTATTGTTAAAAACACTAATGTTATTGCATATAGACTACAAATGGCTGGATTTTAGGAATGTGCAGAATACGGTGTATGAGTGTTTCCTAGAACCAGGCCTGGACTGGAGATGAGCTTTGTGTGGGCCAAGTGTGGGCCATAGGCACCAGATAGAATATCACCAGGTATGAACAGGCCTCGATGCTCCTCTGCTTCTTGGCACCAACTTTATTCCCTGTTGAGGTCATTTCAGTCCATTTGATGAGCAGGAAAGGACAGCTTCCCTTTAGATCAGGAAGCAGAGTTAACGAAGTCTGTTGCAAAGGTATCCGAGCCAGCTTGGCCATGGGAGGAAATAAAACATTAAGTCATTTCTGATATGACTCAGTTTATGGGTAATTGGTAGTTACCCTCTAAACTACCTGGCACTCAAAAGATAACATATTCTAAATTTCTGGCAGCCATTAGAATGCTAATGTTTTAGGTTGGCATAAATTAGACTTACATGAGCCAATCTATTGCTCACTACTCTTACATACTTCAGCTGAATCGCTCATGTTTTTGTTACTGTGGATTGCCTCTTTTTCCTTTATTGCTGTGCTCAGATACAGATGCATTTTGTTTTAATTAAGTCATTACTGCTATCTTGCAGATCTGCTTAGCACTTTCAATGTTCAGCTGTTATCTACATCTGTAATCCTCATCTCTATAATTAATGTTATTTTTATGATATTTTAATGTGAAATCACTTTGAGAGAGACAGCCTTTAGCTGCTAATATAAGCTTTAAAGAGATAAAGCTCCAAAGGCTGGAAGTGGCTGGGATCTTCAAGGCTTATTAATGACAGCAACACACTTACAGCTATGCTTACATATTCAAATATTTTCATATATTTCAAATTGAGTATCATTACTGTACAAATTTGTCCACATGGTTCAATGGACAAATTTGTCCACATTCAAATTTCCAAAAGCTCTCAAAAAACAGATAACCTTTTGGAATAATGTGGGCTTAGAGTGGCACATGAGGGACAATGTTGAAGATTCAATAATTTCAAAGGACCCTTGTTTTCTTGGTTCTTTTAACAAAAAACAAAAATGAAACAATGGTGATCAAGCTTAGATTTTGAAAAAGAAGAAAATAGAGGAGGGAGACAAATCTGACAGAGGATCTGAAAAAAAAAATTGATTTTGAAGAGGAACTTTTGCCTCAATGACCAAAACTACCCTTCTTTGTATAACCACCAAATAATTTATTCAGTTATTTCTGATTCACACTTACCTTCCAACTATGCAGCTGAAATTCACTGAAAAAGAAAATATATACAAAATGGCAAGAAATGGGATGCAAAGTGTGCATATGTTCAGTCACAAGTATAAATGATGCAAAAACGTGCTTACCTTCTATTGTTAGTTTTTTTGACTCCTTTATGTTTCTTCACAAAAGTAATTTTCACTTTCATTTGCTTAGCCCCATATGCCTAAGGATCTTTTCCACTCCCTCTGAGCTGCTAAAATTTTTTTCTTAACATATTCCCTGGCTCAGATACCTTTTGATTCTATTAACTATAAACCAGATTGAGCATTAAAATTGGTATATAACATCAGAAGTCATTATGTATGTTATGTGGAAATGTAATTTCAACTGATTTTATGCTGTAGGTGTCCTAGAAACTTTAATCAGATTTTCCCTTTCCATTTCTAATATCAAACTATCTCTTAATAAATAAAAGAAGACAAAAATACAGCAACTTAAGATCACACAGAGAAACTCTTTGCAACCAGCCTATTATTTTTGAAACAATAGAAAGGTATCTCATATTACCCAAGACTGCTTTTTCTTTCCTGCTGGCAACTGTTTCAGTTTGCATTAAATTGCATCCCCTGGTAAGAAAAAGCTCTTGAAGAGAGAAAAGTAGAGTATTTTCTTCTGAGATTAAAGGAGGCATTTTCTAGGCTATTGCACAACTGATATTAATATACATTTATTTTAAAATGCTATACTTCTGTACAATATTGCCATCATTCTTCATATGTAAATTTCACTTTGAAATCTAAACATTAAGAATAAATAGACAACAGTTTATTAATATATCAGTGAAGGTGAAACTGTTTCAAGTTAAAACAGAAATGAAAGCTTTAAAATATATGACTGTTGTTTTCCAAAATTATCAATTGATAGAATTTACAATTCATTTTGAAATTAAATTTTAAATTTACTAGAAAATAATTTACTGAAAAAACATAGAAATCATTTTGAGCTGTATCTCAAGAAATGTTTTCAACTGCTTACCTAAATAGTATTTTTTCATTTTTTTTAATGACTATATAAAGAAGGTTAACTGTCTCCTCAATGGAACACCTTTGCACCACTTAATTTCTCTATTAAGCTTTCAAAGGAACAGCTAAGGAATACAATGGCCTTTGCAATTGTTCTCTGTGCAATAACAAAGACATATTGTCATTTGTAACTCAAATAGGTTGTAAAAAATTATATTCCTTCAGCAAACAAAGAAACCAAAATAACCTGCATTCCTTCATAAGAAATTAAACTGGAGTTTAAAGTTTACTGAAATGCGCCATTGAGAGGAACTATTTTTACTGTCACAAAAGCTATTTCCCAGCATGAGAGTGTACTTCATTGTATTAATCAGTAATAACCATGTAACTGCTTTGTACTATTACTTAATGGTTTTCATTCTGAGTATTTATAGTAAAAAGTAGTGGGTGTTTTGAAAGTTAGGTGTCTCAGTGTGCCTGACAAATATTCAGATGGATAGACCTATTTTAGTCTATCTGAACAGGAAGCCAGGTCACTCAGTAAAGAATGGTCAATAAAAATGGTGAAATAGGTTTTCTTCCAAGGACTGATAGCTGGATAATTTGAGAAAACGATGGAGAAGGATCATGAAATACCTCTGGATCGATGGCTATTAATTTAAGAGCAGCACATTTCCTGGAATGAAACAGTTGATGTTGTTGTGTGGAACAATTACCATTTTCAATTAACTGACATTTCACATAGCTTTGAGACTAGAGGAAGACAATAACCCTCAGCACCTAATCTCAGCTCTGCTGTTAGGTGAGCCTTTTGTCAATAGTTCTGTGCTTTTATTTCAAAGGCAAACCCAATACACTGTGAGAAGTTACTTTCTTTGTCCTCAAACAGTAAGAACTGCAGACACAGTTCAGGCACAGTTCAGTTGCAATGAGTATTGAGACAACAACTGCTGTACTAATGTGTACCTATATGTGTATGTATATAGCTTTTTATATATATAAACAAATGTGTATGGGTTTGTTTGTATTTATGGTTTTAAATAGCTGTATATGTGCACTTCTTTTGCCATTTCATCAGCGTGAGCTTTTATGGTTGTTATGGTATGTCACAAAAAAAAAAGGTAAAACAAATATCAGTGATACAGCAAGCTATCTCCTTTGAATGAAATGAACTAGTCTGCTCATCAACACTATGTTTTACATCCTGCTATATAAATCACCATTTAATTTCCTAGACTAAATTCTTACCACAGCTTGGGAGATTCAGATAAGCCTCTATAATGACAGTCTCTTTAAACTGACTTTGGATCCTCATAGAGTTAAAAATTCAAGGGGAGAGAAGAGCAAAGAGCAACCAAGAGGAGCCAGATGCAGGCTATGAGTCTCTAGCTGCAGCTGTTGCAATTTTGTCCTAACCAATATCTCAAGTATGAATTGGTACATCTTTTCTGGAACTAAATTCAGTTATCATTGGTTCCTTCTGAGAACCAAATTGTGGTTTTTTTGTGTCACTGATACAAGACAGGTAAATGAGGGGTGCAACATCCCCCAAAGCCAGGTCAAGAAGGGAGGTGGAACACATGAATGAGAAATGCAGCAGAGAGCGACTACAACAGCCAGTGTTTACATCAGTTTAGGCTGCTGTGGAAACACAGGATTAGCAACATGTTATTTAAATAATACATCTAGGAAAAAAACCCCACAGCATTGCGCTTTGTGCTTTCAATTATTTCTGCTTTCTATCAACTGACTGTTTAGAATGAAAAGGATAAACAGTCCAAAGATCAAGCTGAGAACACAGAGTGGTTCTTTTTAGCTTCAGTCCTTTGAGAATCACTATATACTTCCATGTTTTTAAACTCAAAAAAGGTAAAATTCATCAGAAATTTATTTGTAGTCACAAAGGGGGGAAAAATAAAATGCACAACCAAACAATCATGTTACAAAATGATAAAAATCATAAGCTGATTTGAAATATAATTAACTAGATTGTAACACTACAAAAGTGTGTGGTCTCATCCTTTTAGCTTCTGAATGGAGTCCTGAGGAATGGAACTATCCACTGATATAAGGTTTTATGACCAAGAGATAAGCAATTAGTTCTATGATGTAACAGAACAACTTATATGTCCTTTTAATATATTGGGCTGACCTATAACTTGTAAAAACATTGGCGCTTGGCCCAGTATAGAAACTGCAATTGGTAAAAAAATTACATCAGAAAATGAATGAAATAAAAATATTAAAGAATAAAAAGGAATATAAATAAACATACTTCCCTAACAGATGGAAATGTTTTCAGTTTTGACGTCCTTCATTGAGTAAAATTAAATAAAATAAAATCCTAATCATGAATGCTAGTTTCTTCTCAAAAAAAAAAAAAAAAAGAAAGAAAAAACCCCAAACCCTGAAAGTATTTTAATTTCTTTGTATATACAAAATAAATTTTATAAGTAAGGATTGATACAGAATTGCCAGAAAGTATTGCAAGTATTTCTTTAGACTGCGTATAGTACTGGAAAGAAATTTTCTGAATGTTAAACTAATTTTCATCTAAGTCCATTAAGCAGCATTATCCCAACCTTTAAACATGTTGACACTGAGTTGAAAAAAATATTTATTGAGCAGTAATAATAAAATTTTTTCTTTTCTACACTGTATAAATTCTTATTTCATAATTCTTTATTTTTTTGCATCAGTGTACGTTCAATAGCATTCTGAGTTATGGTACTAATACCTGTCACAAATGTGCTGCTCACAGTTGTGTTCTCTCATCCTCTCTTTAAGGAGAACACGCATGCTGCTTTGTTTTGATTGTTTCCAGTTTCGTTTCTCTTCCAAATCAGCAAGACAAATACACTCTTACATTGGAGAAGTTAACCTGAGCTGCAAGGGACTTTCATTTACAGGAAGGAGTATCAGAATTTGTGATGATGCGTAGCTCCACCGGACTTAGTACCAGAATGCCTGGAAATTTTACACCCAGAAAAAATAAATTTTTTTTTTTTGGAAGGTTTCTGAGTGTAAGAATTGTGCAAATATCAGCCTTGGTTTTCAGCCTGGAATTCTTAGATACCATTGGCTTGGTCCGTTGAACAAATCTTGAATATCATTCAATACTTGCAGCAGAAAATGGTTTCAATAAGTAAAAGATGTGATAGATATCCTGAAATCCATGTAGAGTACACAAATCTTCATGATAAAGTCCTTGGTAGATATTTCTTACTGCAGTTATTGAAAAAGAATAATGATCTTAAGGTTGTTGGCTTCCCTCAAAATGGGTGTCGTGCTGTTCCTGAGAATTTGGTACAATTCATAGGCTTTCATAGCAAAATCAAGATGTCAATTGCCTGAGAATTGGAAGACCTCTCTTCAGAGTTCAAGACAGCATCTATACTGGGGTTTAATAAATATTGAGCACTAAGCTGAATGACAATTTGTTCCTGCAAGTTAATCTTTCAACCCAATATCTCCAAATCCTATGTTTAATTTCTTCTCAGAATTTGAGAAAGAAAAATAAAGTCTGAAGCAAACTGCTAGAGGACCCTTTGCTTTCAAATGTTAAGCCAAATATCTCCTTGATGCCACTCTGTTTCTGTTTTCTTAGTAATTGCTGGTTTTCTGACCCTCCAGATTTGTTGTTATCCAGCCAGCCAATACAAGAGAAATAGGAGAATTCTCTTTGAGAACTCTTTGAGTTGTGTAGAAATTCTAATAGATAAAGTTACTTGAAAGCTATTTTTTAAGTAACCTTTACTGCAATTACTTGGTAAAATGTCGAAGAAGCAACACTGATAGATTTTTCAGATTCTTGAGTTGGAAATACTGTTATGTAATTGCAGTAAATTTTTTCCTAATTAAAACTAAATTAATATCACAAGTAAATAAAGATATTATCCACCACATTTAAAACACATCAGAATGTTACAAACATATATGAAAAGCACTCTGTTTCACCTTTATCCATCTGACTTTTTGCCAGTATTCATGGCTTTGAGGCATTCTTTCTGCACTTAACACTTTTTGAATTAACTATAGATTAGATTTTCTTGCTGAATTGTGGTAACCAATCTCACTTTTGAAATCCTCCAAGGGTCCAGACAAATTTAATCTTTCTACCTGAAACTTTTATTTCCTCCTTATTCAAGAGACAGTTTGCTTATTCTTCTTAATTAAAGTAAGCATCATTTTACTCGCTTAGGGATATCTCTTTGTTAGATTAGATAACATCTCCTGTAATTTAGTGACTAATTAATGTTTCCTCAATAAGTTACAAAAAAATCTCATTTTTCCTTCTCCTTTGCCAATGAATACTAAGTTTCACAAAACAGGTTGAAAAAAAGTCCCTGATTTCATGTGCATAAGATCTAGGTACATGACTTATTGACAACAAAAAAGGAAGTGCTATTCCTTCTTCCTGAACCCAGCTCCTTAGTTTTTTCTAGTTTTTGTCCCTCTCTCTCTCCCATTCAGCTCCCTTCCTTTTTTCCTTTTCCTTTTCCTTTTCCTTTTCCACTTCAGCCACCATATCTGACCTGTTTGGAACTCCTCTGTGCATTTTCTTAGCTCTCTAAATCAACTGAAAATAAAAGTGGAGAATCAAAATTGGATTTTTTTTTTCAGCTGAATTAGTATTTTTGGACAATCCCTGGCAGTGGCTGCACATACTTGTCATGGAGGAAAAAGTGAAACTGCAAAAGCAGAAGAGAAAGTGGAAGGACACAGGTAGAAGGAAAGGGAGACGAGGAATAAGAGCCTCAGCTGCTGATTGACCCATGGGAGCACAGCTTTATTTTTCCTGTTTCAGGAGTGACTTTTGCACTGAATACTGTTTTCTGTATCATCTGGACATTAATGATATAAATCATATAAACATCTAAGTAGCATAAGCATTTGCAACACAGATGGCTCTTGCTTGAGATCACGCACCACCAATTTGGGGTGCTTGTTCTTCATTGTCTGCATTCTAAGTTTTCTATAACTCTGGGTGTGATTTCTCTAGCTTTAATTTACATGTCCACACTGTAGGAACCTGTGTAATAGTGAGCTTATTTCAGCCAGTTAATTATAGGTATCTAGTAGTTTGAAGTGATATATTTTGTCTGAGATATTCACAGGCAGCACAAAAGATGTAAGATCTACGGAAGTCATGCCCATACACCAAGACACTAAAAGTGGTACTAGTGACCTACAAAAAGATAGTTAAATCTCATCTCCTACCCCATGATTTGAACGCTTTCTTGAAAAGCATAAATCTAATCTTCATTTTAGAAATTTCAACTTTTTAGGCCCATGTAAGTCTTCTATTCCTCATAAATAGGAGGGAATTAAATGGCAAAGATGAGAAAAAGATGCTTGATTGCCATGATTCTATAATATGTTTTCTTTTTCAACTAGCTGGGAAAAATTTTAGCTCAGAACATTTATTTTATGAACATAAATATACTTACAATATGTGTTATATGCAAACATCTTGTGCCAAAACTTAAGTAAGAACTAGTCCCACTGCGCTCATTCAAGTTTTTATCTGACATACACACATTGGTGTGTTTATATGCAGCATGAGTGGTTATATGCTTGAAGCTATCCATGTGTGAATTATCTTGCAAAATTGAGATCACAATAAGCACTAATCTTTCAGAATCTGTTTTGTTGAATTCTAAATTAGGATAAGGAATCTATTAGATTGAACTATAGCTCTAAAAAGCAACATTTTATATACATTTCATATTCAGTAATGGGGTCAGAGTTCTTCATGATATACTAAAATTTATCTTCTCTTACCATTGAATGTAAGTGCAAATTCCATATGAGACAAAAATGGTCACCTATTCAATTTCTTGATATGAATTTCAATTTCATAGGTGCTTTAATTATATTAAGTAAGCTTAGAAGCCAAAGTATTTTCAAAGTTTCATATATTTTTAAAAGGCATGAATCAGTTGCTTAGCAAGCCAGACACCTACTCCTGAGTTCATTTCTCAGGAGGATCTGATGTTCTTTGTAAATCATCATTTCTGTGAAGATGTAGAATAATCTTTCTTCCTGTTATGATATTTCAATTCTTCCTTGTTTCTCTAACTAAACATTAGAATTGTTTGGATGAATGTTACTTTGAAATATTTCCTCTTTATTGAGACTCACACTCTAAGTTTTTATGAAATTCCTGGTTAAAGACTATATATAATCACCATAATATTATGCCATAAAGGTCCTGATCCTTTCAGGAATTCCTCACGGAGTTAACATAGTCACAAATGTTCTGTTATTTAATTGCCTTTTCTCAAATTTATTTTTACAGGAACAGATGTTATTTTTTCAAAGTATACACTTAGGGCTAAATCTTCCACTGGGGCCAAATCAACCAAAAGGTTACTACACAGTGTGAAAGAAAATATTTCCAAGGCACTAAATAACAGTATAGTTAATCTCAACATCAACAGAACTGAATTTTGTATACACAAATGGTTCCAATAAAAATGTGGATACATTTTTATTATCAGAAGCAGTTACATTTAGCTGCATGAACTTCTCTAAGATGATGGATTTGTACTGTTGGAACAGAGCCATATCTAATGTTACAAATGCACTCAAGTTGTTAGAAGTAAAATTTTGCTCAGGAATGTACCCAGAACTACTAGAAACAAGAGGAGATGGATCATTTCCTGTATTACTTGGACAGATGTTTAGGTCTGGCTGTTCTGGAAGCTTGTGATTTTCATTTATGTCACCACAAAGACTATATCCTCAAGGGTACACAAGGAATTGCTAATCAACATCTAGGAAAAAATAATTTATCAGGTCAGAGCTCCATACTGAGAATTAAGCAAAAAATGGGTGAATCTAATATCTGGGCCCCTTTATAGAAGAGATCAGCTACTATAAAGAGCCTCCTCACTGCAGAATTATTTGGAAAAAAATTTGCAATCATGAAACAAAAACAAAGGGAGTTCAATCTATTATTTTAATACACTTGTGAGTTGGGGAAATGGACTCTTTCCTTACTTTTGTAGGACAGTGTTTGGCATTTTGGAAAACAAAATGCGCTACTTGCAGAACGCAATTATGCAATACTTATTTTAGTATTCCGCAAGTAGGGTAGAGGTGGCAAAATACACAGGCAAGTAAATATTAATTGATCATCAGTTGCTCATATTGTCTTACAGGACAAACAGCCCCAAACCTACACTGCAGCTCCAGTTCATAAGGGTTATTAAAACACAATAGGCAGAGAAAATTCCTATGGCTCAGCTTATTGTGCAAGCATACACATATAGGGCACACCATCATAGAAACAGACTGGCATGGCAACTGTAAATTATTGCAAGTCTTGGTACCCTTACAAGCAACTGAGCCTTTGAAGAAACCATCCAAAAGGACCCTATATATAAAAAAATCAGTGTTCTATCATCAAACTCCCGAGGAACTGCCAGAGGAAGAAGCTGATATCCTTATTCATATTTTCTGAGGACAAAACACCCTACTTGATATGATAATAAAATTTATAGTTAAAGCTGTGCTTTATGTGAGCCTTCTGTTTTCACTTGTATGTAATAGTCTCATATTTTTTTCTTCAGTGACTGGGGCTTTTCATATCACTTTCCTTATATTGGAAATATAGCCAGTCAAGGACATCAATACCTAAAATCAAGATCTCATATTTTTGGCAGTCAGTCTCCTAGAATCCTGCAGTAGTCAGTAAGCTCCTGCTGCATTGTATTGAGAGAGTAAGGTACAGTTAATATAAGCCTTAGTGAGAATTGAGTCCAAAGCTGTATCCAAAACAATTCTCACAAGAAAAACCCTCTATTTATTATTTCACTGAATTTCCTAAGAAACCAGGAATTATGTTATGAGCTGTCCCAGTTTAAAAATCTCACTATTTTTTTCCCATCTAAATGGATTCCATTAAGATGTAGCAATGGGAGAAGAATATTGCCTAACTTGTACCTTGATTTTAGGGGCCTAAGACTGTTGAAGACAAGAAGACAATTATTCATTCCTTGCACACTCAGTTTAATGGATTCCCTTTAATCCTTCCAGAGGGAGGATTTATTTCCCTTAGATTTCAAATGTTAGATGAACTGGACTTATTTTGGGAATGACTTACCTACCACCATTTTCATATGTATATATATACATATATAACACCAGGTGATGAACTATGCCTTAGATCAGTATATTTCCTCCTACTGACAGCAAAGACAACTTCAGGTAACTGACTTTGATGCAGATACCTGCTCTATAAATTTGGTCAATGAATATCACCTTAGATGTTATTTTCCTCTGTCTCTTCAGAGTGCCTAATACACATCAGCAGCAGTTTCCTGCAGCTGTGGACATTTTATTTTCAAAGGGAAAGGTAGAAAAGGTGTTTTAGCCTGTCATAATTAGCAGTATAAATTGCCATATCTGGAATAAGTTCCAGATAAGCTCCCTAACGGCAATATGGAATCTCTTTGGCTACCATAATGTTTCATTATGTATTATATCCTAGAGTGGATGGATGGGGAGTGCACCAGGATTTGTTGGAGGTCAGGGCATAGTGGTAGGAATCAGGAGACCCAACTATCTACATACTGAAGACCATGCTGAAGCAGAAAGCTTTCCTTTTATCATTCCACCTTTATGAAAAAAGAAAAGCAGGAACTGCAACATTTTCTGGAACCTGATCCTGTCAATCTGCATTAGGCATCCTCAGCATAAGAAACGTGTAAGGCATTTGAGCAGAAAACCTGATGATTCAGACCCTAAACCTATTTCTTGACATATTCCTGTTCTATGTGAAAGGTTGATGTTTAAATATAGTAATATCTGAGGTATCTGTGAGCTTTCAAGATATCCACTTAAGGCTTTATTGCTGAAGATGTATGGGCCATTCTTTGACTTTTTTGAGGTGAAGACTGAAGGTTACTTAAGGTCACCCCAAGGTCTAATAGGCTACCCAGGATGTCTCAGATGCAATAAGATACCCCAGCTGAGGCTACTTCATTAAATTGTAGACTTCCATTGATTTTGACAACTGTTTTACATACATACACCTAAATCTGGGTATCTTAATCTGACATTTGGAAGCATAGTAAGGAATGGTGTAATTTTCAAATTCAGATAACATCCATACAAGCTTGCACTGAGTCTGATCCTAGATTCTTGTATCTTAAAGCTCTGTGTATAATACAGATTCTGTATTGAGTAATATTTTTTGGTCTTTCTATTTGATTTGGTCTTTTTATTTAATTACTCTTAGTACCACACATGATGTGTAAATTCATTAGGGAAACAATACAAAAGAAACTGGACAGTCACAGACTGTAATTCTAGGTGGAGAACTTCCCTTAAAATATATGGCCTCAGCACATTCTTAATCATGCCAACAAAGGATATCATCACAGGGGCTTTCTATCAAATCAGTTAGGTTTCAATTTATCATACTTATCCTAACTCAGCTTTTGTACTCACCTTCGAGAGAAGTTAATCCATCACGACCTATACAAACACATTCCCTGTCTTTTTCTCAGGGTTAATCCCACTAAAATCTGGTGAGAACTGGGCTGTTACAATACATTGCCCAGTCCTTATTTTCAAGGGAATTGACAAATTTTTATTTTCACTTTCTTCCTTTGTGAGGAAAGGGCCTTAATGGTTTTCTGAGAAGAAATAAAATAACTTTCCTGCTTTATGCTTTAAGTCTTGTTCCCCTACCAGAAAGAACAATATTAAAACTAAATACAGTGTTAAACCACTTCAGTACAACATTTAATGTGTTAGGCATGCCACTAACTCACTTTCTACTAAAATTAATCAGAATTTGGCAATGTGTGTTAGATTAGGAAAATGAAGAACACTTTTCACATCTCACTTTCAAACTGTGCTGTTATTCCTCCCCTTTATATTCTGCTTTAGTGCATCAAATCCTGGTTTTAGACTCAAGTACTTCCTCAAAACCTTCCTTTGACAGTAATAAAACCTAACTGCATTTACCAGAGAGGATTTAAATATCAGGACTAGAGCCAAACCAGCAGAATTCTTATTTGTTATCCCAGATGTGCAGCTTCTCAGAGAGCTGACTCTTTATCTCCTTTTGTTCACAAGCATTTACACATTTTTATCAGTAATAATTTCTAGAGTTAGAATACAATGGGATGGAAGGCTTATATTTTATTTGATATAATTTCATTTCTCTACCTTCTTGAAAATTCCTGGTAAATAAATAAATAAATAAATAAATAAATAAATAAATAAATAAATAAATATCATAACAGAATAAATACTCCTTCTATGAAATTGTGAACCAGCAGGAAATTTTTGACCCATTGGTAGGTCTCTATACAAACATATGAGACTTCTATAGTTCCAACAATGTTAACAAGCACTTGCAAACACTCTATCCATCTTTCATGGAATTTCATTACTATAGCACTCGTCTTTCCCAGAAGTGTTTGCTACTATTTAACTGAGTATTTGATTTAGAGATCACAGCTGTTCTTGTAAATAGACAAATCTGCATTGAAGTAATAAATGTGAAATTGAGTAAATATCCGCAATATGCACTCCACCACTCCAGTCAATATCATAAGCATCTCTAATTTAAACATAATCAAGTGTTTCTTTTGTCATCTTTGTGATACAAAGCCTAAAATCAATTTCATCCATCAATGGGACAGTGAAGAATTTCATTGAACAATTTCACAGTAGATTATTTTTTTGAATTTATTTTTTAAAATAAGTGTAAGTAAAATCTGTCCCTAGACTCAATACTTCCTGCATGAAGTTTCCCTGACACAGATAACTACATACCCATACTTTTCTCAATCAATAAGATACCAGCATTTGCATGGCTCGTTGTACTCCATTTCTTTGTGTTACTCAGTTGTATGACCAGTTTTCTGGATGGAGCGATATGGATGGTTTTTGTTAGACCTATATGTGAAGTGGTTTACCCCCAAAATTCAGGAATAGTAGAAAAGGGAAGGCAAGTATTTGATCACAGTGATATACATTCTGGTTTCTTCATCCAGTTTTGAAGACTGGTGTCATAAAGAAGCTAGGTCCATGCAGTTATGATCTATGTATGTGTACATGTGCAAAACCCTTGAGCTGTCCTCAGTAAATTTTTAATTCCAATCCCAGTGTCAACAAAAAAATGTTGAAAAGGATTTTGAAAGGTATTGGTTTTGTGTTTTGTAAATGTAGGAAATGGAGAAAGGAGGAAGATCCTCTCTGATATAAAAGCTGAGGCTGGCACAAATACCTTCTTCATGAAGGTTCATACTTCAGATGCATCTCAGCTAGTCTCTGATGCACACTGGCACATAACCCTGGAGTTTTGATTCCCCGCTCATGGGAGCTCTTTGGGATGCATAAGAAGATTTCATCTGTGTGGATGACAGTGTGAAGTACACAGCCCTGACAGAGGCCAATGATGAACCCAAGCCTGCAGCCTGAGGCCCTCTTGGCTGCTGGATCAATGCCATCTAGACACATCCAGAGACACACTATAAATACTTCAACCAACAATGGCAATCAATCAACCACAAGATGCAGAATTGTAGGAAATAGGCTTCTGATCCTCACAGACAAGAAACTTGCCTGTATTTTCATTGTGAGAAGTTTGGTATTTTTGCTTTTACAGAAACATGGGGTAATTTCTCTCAGTGTCGTTCAGGCCTTTGCCATGTGAAAGGGACGACTTCACTTGCATAGCAAGGATCATTATGTTAGAAGTATGTCTTTGCTAATACATGGTTCAGTTGGACACTTTTTACATAAAATATTTTCCCCTTCTAAAATGCTCAGTCCTTTACCTCTGTCCTTTACCTCAGTCCTTTACCTCACTGCCTTTTGTGGCAACAAGCTTAAACAATCCCCTGCAGTTTTATGTATAAAATATGCATAATGTAGAGAAACATTTTAATTCTGTTAAGGATCTTTTGCTTTTGGCTCTTTAAAGAGATACCAAGTTTCTACTACTGTGCTAAAATAGTAAGATCAGTTAAGAAACTTGATTGTCAACATCACTGTTATACAAAACAAAGGCAACTCTTTTTTCTGTAGTAGATAGAGCAAAGGATCATAATAACTATAATCTGTGATAGCAATATAAAACCAAATTAGGTCTGTCTATGCTGTCTTTATTCTTTAGACCACACACAAAACATATTGAATTTTTTCTTCCTGGTTTTCATGTAGATATTTATTTTGATTAGAGCTGAATCATTTTCTAACAAACTGACATTCTATTTATTACTTTGTATGACCACCATCAATGCATTATTTTCATGTTTCCCAAACATTAGTCCATTTATTGTTACAAAATCCAATGGTGGCAGAAAAATATTGTCTCCATTTCTACAGTTGTGGCCAAAGACCACACAGTTAAGGATACATCAGACCCTGGAATTGAACCAAAAACTCAAAGTCCCAGCCCAGCACCTTCCTGGTATGACTAACCTTATAAATTTCCTCACAGACTTTCTTTATGGTTGTCATTTCAAGCAACACTCTACAACATGAAGTGATAATTACGTAACTGTATTTACAGTCCATCAAGAGTTACCACAACTTTAAACAGGGAGCAATATTTTCTTTGGTATAAAGGAAACCCATGTCAGATGTTTTCATCTTCCTTAGAAGTTGAGTAAAAATACTGTCAGCATTGGTATGTTATATTAATCCAATATAGCTGGCTATCTGGAGTGTGTGTATCATGACTTGACTTCTAATACAAAGAGAAGAGGGCATTTTCTTGGGCATGGATGGGCCATTTGATATCACCACAGTTACTCTTATTTCGCAAAGCTTTTTATACCTATCCTCTTGTGATTGCACTTTATCCAAAGATCTATGTTGTGAGACTATTAAGACAAGGTCTTTATTAGGAAAAGAAGTTAAGGAACCAATACACCCTTTTGTTATTTTCTTTCCTACTTATAGTTTATATGATTTTTACTGAAAGACTTGAATTTTTATCTATCAGGAATTTCCAATAAATTAAATGTAAATAATAAATATACTCATATATAAATATAATTATATATTAAAATTATGCATTATTATATATCTAGTAATAAGATGTTTAAGTCTGAATAAGTTGATAATGTCCAATTTTACAGTCAATGGAGTAGAATCTTCAGTTGATTATTCATTTGATCTCCCTGGGAATGAAATTTACTCTTGAAATGACTGTGTCTTTCTGTTGAGAAAATAAAAATACTTTTGAAGACTAGAGTTTTGATACTTTAGGAGGCCTAAATAGCGACAGATTAACTCTATCCATATCTGTAAAAATAGATATGTCTGATCCGAAAGAAATATCCTCATGTTTTTCCACTTCACTGGTATTTTGCAGAATAATATGTATCTTGGTACTGAACAGAAATACCTTTTTTTGAACTGCACTGCTAGGTTGCAGAAAAGCACTTTATTTCAGAGAAAAAGCAAACATACTTTTTAGCTATTTCAAAATTTTTATACTGTATGTAAGATGCTTTAATTAATTCTTCTGTTTATAAGTCAAGAGTATGCCTTTCATTCAGTCCAAAAGATCATAGCACATCACAAGTTAGCTTTAACAAAGATTGTCCTCCAAATTTCATGTATCATATAATGTGGATAATGTCATAGTTATCTATTCCAACAAAACTAAAAAATAGAAACCCCTCAAAGAATGTCCTTTAGAGAGGACATTAGAGTGAAACACCAGGTTTAAATTTCATTATCTTTATGTGAGAATAAGAAATATTTTGTAATTGATTACTTGGGTCCATCTGTCAGGCAATAATACTGAAAGGCAGTTCAGATTATGGGGACACTTCACTGTATTCAGATGCAAGTCATCCAAGGAATATGGTTTATACCTCAAAATGGGACTGGAACCCCTTCTCAGTAATTCTTGATAAAAAACAATTTTTAGAATATTATCAACAGGGCTGGAGTTATATTTGTAGTTTAGATAGTATATCTAAAATTATCAGAGCACTACAAGGTCATTTAAATAAATGCATTTTATTTGCAAAGCAACAGACTAGTAAGAAACCCACACTTGGCAACTGTGTTTTCAGGAACATCAGGGATCAGGAGATGCAATTAAATTGTTTTAACAAAACCACAGTAACCTGCCCACAGCCTGAGGTAGGAGAGCATGTATGTTAAAATGCAAACTGGAAATTCAGTCCTGTCTGGCATTTTTGGGACATTGCCACAGAAATAACTAGATGTCTATGGCAATCCCTTGAGTAGTTTATTTTCATTGGTCTAGAGCACCCAGCACATTGGACCCCCAAAACAGAGAAACATGAGTAACATAAACAGAAGTTATCCATCAGCAGTCAGTACCACCTTTTTTTACCTTATTCTAGGCCTGTGCAGATACCAAAATACTCCAGTGTGAGAAACAGGAGTTAAAAATATAAAGAAGATATTTTTCCTCTCTTGAAGGCAAATCTGAGCATAATTGTGACCATAAGAAACATGTCCAGAGTTCACAGGCATTATAAGAAGCTGTGGCATTTATTTTACCTTGACACCTTATCTTGTAAAACTGATTTGGTTTTTGTGTACTACATGTGGCTACAGTGCTGCCTTTCAACCAATTAAAAAAAAAACTTATTTGGGGGAAAAAGCTTGACCAAAATTTTGAATGGTCATCTGGGTGTTGGATACTTTCTTTACCAAGGTATTGCTGGTGTACATATACTATAAGTAATACATCTAGTGTTATGTTATATTAGTATTTAGATATACTTAATTTACTTTTTGATCAACTTTCAGGTTGTTGTTTTACAGAAAATGTGTGTCGTATTTTTAGGCTTTATGCATATTTAAAAAACTTATGCCTGATTTAAACACTTGGTGTCTGGGTTATTTATTATTAATAACTATATATATATATATATACATATACATATATATATATATATATATATATATATATATATATATATATATATATATATATATATATATATAGCTATAAAGTGTAATTAATGTTGTTAATCACTTTGACTTTTTTTCTTTGACTCACCAGTTCTTAGAAACCAGTAAATAAACTAGCTGGTTCTTAAATACACTTAAAAATAATATGGTAATATGGTGTGTGATAAAAGCCAGCTGTTTCTAGCTATCACCATATATACTATATGTGCCATGAATACACATCTTTACACTGATTTTACAAATAGTATTTGTACTTGTGTTATGCTTTCTGAATATCATTGCCAAGTGAATTATGAAATGAGTTTGTTAAGTTTTGATTAACAGATTCCTAGCCTCTTGGATAAAGATTTATGAGTAAGTTTACCAAACCCTGTATTTTTTTTCAAATTATATTCATCTTGACTACAAAAGAACCCTGAAACAAAACCAACTGAACAAAAAGATCCCCAACTTAATTTACTGCAAACATTTTGAAATCTATGCTTTCAGCTCTAAATTTTGCATCTTCTAAGACTAATTTTGCAGTTATCTAAATACTATCAAGCAATACACAGCATCTGCCTTGGTGTACCTGCAGCCTTAATTTTTTATGAAGAAGATGGTAATTCACTAGCTCTCTTAAGCCATTTATGTTAAGCAGTTTTATAGATCTGTTACATTTGGGAGCCACATAACTCTAAGGCAATTCAGCCTTATGTTAAAGTATTTTATCTCTTCGCACTATCTGTCATAAGGTAGAACTCCATAAAGGAAGGTGACTGTGCAATTCCCAGGGATTTCAAGGGCACTTAGGGTTCTAAATAACTTCAGGCATTTGTGTCTTACTTGGTAAAGCATTTTGGGGTATAGTTTAGCACTCTGCTGAGTCAACATCTAATGTCTTCTCAATTTTTGTCACTTAATCTTCAAAAGAAAGAATGAGTAAGGTAATTTCAACTTTAAGCAAGCTTTTTGTCAAACAAGGATAGCACATAAGGATACTGACTCCTGCAGCTTAAATGTCAAAATTTAGGTAGGATAAAGTTTCATGAAGCAGTAGGGATCTGCTGAGTTTGTATCTTTAAGTAACCCCTTCATCAATAGAAATGGGCAATTTTGGTATGATAAAAGCAAGTAAACGACCCTGTACTTTAAATTTTTTTAACATAAAGCTATCATTTTAAGTAAGGAAGCAAAGAAACAGCAAAAAACACCATAATGAAAATTTTGAGTTAGCTAGTTAGTTAATTATTTTAGTTATTTCTTCCCAGAATAATTTGTCTTCAAGCAGGTTCATATTAGAGGATATTTGCTTTGAATACTTTTCTGCTAAATTATATTTTATTCAACACATTCATTTATACTCCCCAATTTCATCAGCCTAAAGAATAATAAACACCAGATTATTTTTCCTCTGCATAGCACACCGGTAATTATTTTTCATCCACAGTTTGCTAACAGTATAGGTTTTTAATGCAGCCTCCAAAGAACAACTTTGGCAGTTTATATAGGAAAATCAGTATACATAGCTCATGCCAGTAATCTTAGTTATTTTAAAATTACCCTTTCATTAAAAAGCTTAATTCCTGTAAATAACATGTATTAAGAACATTTTAGAATAATCTATGTTAATTTAAATGGTGGCAAGGCAAGGACTGCAGCCACACTAAAATGCTATAAAATAAATATTAAGGGTTACTGTCTTCTGAGAATAAGAAATCAGAGAAGCTTTTATAAAAGATTAAAATGGTCATTATTTGGTTCAAAACCTAACATTACACTCAGCAAAGGTTTTTATCTTCCAGTATCTGAACTGTGATGAAGTCATTGTGGTAATCAACATCAATATTTATTATGCTACAGATCTAATGAAATATATAAAATTTAATTGAAAGGGGTAATTTTTCTATATGTTTATCATGATCATAGGCTTTTAAAGGATCTCACAGATTGCTGAATACAGTTCCTTTCTGTTACAGGTACACCCATCAAATATCTGTCAGGCATTACATGGAAATTGGAATTACAATTAGATTTCCAGTTGTTTCTGCTTCTACTGCAAGGATATACTGGAATTTTGCTTACACATCCCTGAAAAACCATAAAAGCCTCCTAAAATTCCAGACCAAATTTATGCTTGAAAAGTGACAAATGCTTGTTCTCATTCAACAACACCCTTCAGCTTAACATCTTCCTCTCCCCCCAGTGCTTATTCCCCCAGTGTCTCTGTAATGTAACTGTATTTCTTCTCCTAACCTCAATTTTGGAAGAGTTGGTAACTTAAATTCATTTACTCTCCTTTCATAAAATAAAACTGTCTTCATTCTCCTGATTTTGTTTAAAGCCATTTCTGCATCTCTTCTTTTAAAAATAAGTTTGTTAAAATAAGAATGAGCAGGAGTACACACAGGACTCTAGATGATATCTTATGAGTACAATGCCTTGTATTACAGTATTTATTAGAAATACAAGATTTTAATACAATTCTTTCCTCTAATAACCTTTAGATTGCACTTTGCTATTCATAATACTAATCCTCACACAAATATTTTTCTGATTTTTCATTTCCAGCTGAAAAAGTCTTTGTTTATAGCAAAGTATGTTCCTTGTAGATATGTCTCAGTCCTGTGTTCAACATCATTAAGTTTCATGACATTGTCACTGCTTTAGTCCTCAAGGAAAGTAATATTCCTATTGTCTTAGATATAAATGGTGCTTCCAACTTAGGCAGAAATTTCCTCAGAGTTTTCCTGTACATTGTATTTAAATTCTTACTGTAAAAATTATGTAAGCTTAGTTTCAAGGGTTATCTTAAGAAACCCCACAGTTAATGCCATTTTTAATGTTTCAGCTCTGTATTTCTCCTGATGGACCAGTTGCTATCACTTTTATTTTCAACTCTTTACCAATTTCATAGTATTTTAATTAATCCCCATATTTCCACCTTGAGATATGAACTCCCATGTGGCACCAATACATCATATTGCTGAAATCCAGATGATAAAGTTTGCTGCATTTTCGTATTTTAGAGTCTCAGATGAGATAGATATAGATACATTAGCTATATATGAGATACAGAATGGTATATGTATAAAATTAGATTGTTCTGCCATTTTTTATATTTGTAAATCAATGCAGTATTTTACTCTTTTCTTTCTAATGTACTCTAAATCTTATGGATGATAGCCTAGTGAGATTGCCTGGATTGTTTTTCCTGGCTTTTTAAGCATTTTCCATTCTTCAGACATAGGATAATACTCCAGATTTTAAAATTATTCTATTCAAGCTTCTTTTGGTTTGAAATGTCACTTGTGTCAGAATAGTCAGTAAGATACTTTTCTGGAGAAAACTGAATTTAGTGCATTGCACTTCTTTAGTTTCATTTCTGTTTTAGCACTGGCATTTTTCATTTCTATACATTTATTCATCTTAACTTTATTGCCTTTGTTTCCATATCTAACATCAACTCCTTGGTGGAGAACTGGGAAATATTTCAGGTGGGAATACATGGGCACTGATTTCCAGATTACATAGCATATATCAGATGCAAGCCACACAAGTCGTAAGAGAAGGGAAATTGCATAAATGAGAAGTGGAGAATCCTGAAGCACATAGGGTACTGACCAAAGGAAGACCATGACAGAAGGAAGAAAGCAGCAGGAAAGAATGAATAAAGAAATACACATTTAGGAAAAATGAAAATTGGCTGATATGAAGACCAACAGAGACATTTGTTTGGCTTGCACAAGGAGGAGAGATTTTCAGACATTAACAATAATCTTGCAAAGAACTATTTATAGATTTGATCTTGGGTACAGCAAATAGCCTTATATTAATGAGTACTCACTTTAGATAAGACACTTTAAAAGCAAGGAGCTGAAATAGCATCAAACAAATTACTCTGAAAGAAAAGACAATGTCCCTGTTGTTAGCAACTATCAAAAATAACACATGTAAATCACTTTCAGATTTTACTTTCTTTAATTGTGTACAATGCTTGGCGTTGCATTCCCTGAACAATAGTTTGAGAAATTATTTGTGTTTTAAATATTTACCCTAAGGTGGTTTTATTTCAGAAACTGAATGGTTATCATACACTGCAGGTGTTTTGTTTGCTTGCTTGTTTTTATTTTGCCTGATAATACTATTGTGCTTCAAGCATTAGCAAGGATATTTTGTACAGTATGTGCTTCCTTGCAGTTTACCAGTTATATGTCTTTTGGTCCAATTATTAAATAACAGCCATTTAGCTTTTTGTAGATTTTCAGAAAGGATGTTTGTAGCTGAGCTAGTTCCCTACAGAGAATGCAAATTGCATTCTTGAGCTGCATTTTTCTGACACATAGCAGGTACCTTGTCCAGGATAAAACAGATTTTTTTTTTAATATACCTTCCAGGGCCTATACAGCCAACAGGAGTAATTTGGTGCCATATTTTCACCTCCTGTGTTTAAGTATATATGTGCAAAGTCTTTATGTGAACTAGCACTAATCTTTTTTTAGGGTAATTGGATATTTATTCAGGAATACAGTCTCAGTGGTGTTGAGATGAAAAAAAATCTAGGTGTTCTCTTTAGGATAAACCAAATAAATTCTTCTTTTGCTCATACTTTAGGTTGCATTGCATAGGTATTTATAATCTGGAGAAGAAACTAGCCCTAAATGTCTGTTGATCATGTATATCCAATGAGGTGCCTTCACGCAAAATTACACCATTTTTTGTTTGGTGCAATAGTATTGTTCAGTCATTTTCATATCAAGTAATTGCAGAAAGAACATGATGGAAGAAAAAAATGAAACATTATCAGCAGGTTAAACTGTGTGGAGTGCCCACAACACACCCTTAGTGTCAGTGTCAAGTCTGAATTTAAAGGTTTGGTTTTTATTTTTATGTCCTGAATAAACAAATAGGAACTGTATACTTGCTTTGACAGAACTAAAGCCTACTGAATCATGGAATCACAGAATGGTTGATGTTGGAAGAGGCCTCTGGAGGTCATCTGGTCCAGCTGCACTTTATGAACAAATAATGGAAAAGGAAGAAGCCTTTGTAAGTTAAATAAACTTTTCTCTTTTTTTAAGACATGAAAAATGGGAGCTCCTACTCAAAGCATTATCTCTTGCCCAACTTCTCCCTCAGCACTGAAGCAGGACACTATTTTAGCAAGAGCTAAAAATCAGCTGTTAATTTTTGTGGCAGAAGGAAAACATGCTCTGGCAGCGGAAACCTGGGAAGGTGGTGGGATTCTGGGTTGCAGAGCTGATCTCCAACTGCTCAGACATCTAGAGCAGACAATCTTTATTTTAGTACTTTTCCTTCTACATTGCCATGGCTCCCAGGCTCTGGGCACTGAGCAAAAAATCCCACATGCAAATCCAGGCTCAGAGTCTGGAATTATTTTCTATTGTTTTAGGTTTCTTCAGTTTAAAACAAGTATGTTCTGTTCTTTCAATATCATTTTTAGAGCATAATCACCTCATGCATTTGGCTCCCATTATCAGTAATAAAAAGTAATTCAACAGCACTTGAATTTTATGTCTGATTATTAGAGGGATCTACTAATTTGAGATTTATTAATTTGGAATAATTTATTCAAGATTTCTCTTCTCACTTCTGCTCTCCTCACTATGGATTTCCTATCTAAATCCCTATTTTTGTACATTTTAGCCTGATGTAATGTATTAGCTTTAAATATTTGATTTTGTCTGGGGTCAAGAAAAAGACACTTTCAAGCACTGGGTGCTTGGACATGAATCAGACTATCTTAGCACAAAGTTATAAGCATGTTTTTAAAAAAAATATAAGGTTAAGGTCCATTGTACAAGTAAATAATACTGAAACCTTGGATGAACAACAGCCAAAGCAACATCAGAAGAGCAGAACTGAAGACCCCTGACTTGAAGATGTTTTGGGGTGTGAGGTGGTTGGTGGCTTGGTGGTTGCTTTGTTTTGTTTTTCGCAGAACAGGAAGCACTCCACTATGACAAAGCCATAACAGTCCAACACAAATTCCCTTCAAAAGCCATGGAATTGTAATCTATATAAGGATTAAGTAGGGATTGCCTTTGTACCTGTTTGGATCAAAAATTCTGAGTTGTAAATGAATAGGAAAATAGATAGATGTTACACTATGTGATGCATGAGAGAAACTGAGGGTCTTGGAAGAAGATTAATAAAATATGTATTTAAGATTTAAAGTATATTACCCATTTAAAGAAAATTTATTTTCTATTCTTTAGATCTAATTATATTAATTATTATGTGATAGAGTATTTTTAAATAATCATGGAGCCTAACATGTTTACACTGAAAAAATTTCATTGTTATAGAAAAATAAAATAACTACAAAGTTTCTAGGATCATGACATAACATTTTTCCAGTTTCTTGGGAAGTGAGGAAAAAGGAGAAAACAATGAAACACTTTGTGGTATCAGAAGAGATATTCTAAAAGAGAAGTAAAATACACTTTGGATAAGTCTGAGGACTTCAAACAAATTGGCCCCTTTAAATCCCTAGCATAAAAACAATTCCTGAATGTTCCTGTTCGGTAGTCTTTTAGGCCACAGCATATTTTAAGAATATATACATTGGGGTTTTTTCCAGAAGTTGTCAAATGAACATATATGAAGAACAGCTGAGTGTGCACAGTACCTAAATGACAGCAGGACAGCTCTAAAGCCTTTCAGACATCTGCAGAAGATTTTATTTGGAATAATAATAAAAACACTTTACCAACCTATATAAAAATGTAAATAATATACAGATAAGGAAGCTTATAACAGCTAAAGTTCTGCAAGTCTCACACGGGCTATCAGGATGTTTCCCTATCAAGGAAAGCTATTGCTCCCCTCGGCTTTGTGTTTGGCTAATAGAAGTTTTTCCCTGTTAGGAAAAGAAAATTGTCTTCAATTTATTTTAGTAAATACAATTCCCTTGACCTCTAGTGTTTCAGGAGGGAGCAATTGTATCCATTTCAGAAACTGAATTAATGACAACAATTTATATGCATAACTATCCTTTAGTGCATTTCAGCACAACATTGCCATTTTTGTTCGATGTGTTTGCGGTGTCCCCTGTCCTTTGTGTTAAGCTTCAGCACAGAATACTTGCAGCAAGGAATTGGCTGAAAAAATATTTCATGTTGCTTGGATAATATTTGCTGTCAAGTAGTTGTTTTTTTTGGGAGCTCATTCCCAGGATGTTGATTACAAAATAAAAACATGCATTGCTTAATCTGGAAATATATACCAAGAATGCATTCATATATTGATATAGATGTTCTATAGATATACATTCTATATGTTTTTAAATATATATATATACAAAATATTTCTATATTTCTTTATGTAAACCAAACTCATATATATATATATAGTTTATATATATATATATATATATATAGTATATATATATATATATATCGTTTATATATATACACATAATATAAATCAAGTTAACATCTTTCTGCATTTACAAGCATGTTTCTATATTAAAAGACAGTCAGGTGATAGGGATTGGCAATGTGTGTTTCTTTCCACATCTGTATATTTATATGACTAAACGAATATGAGGAAATTATTGACATAGCTAGGAGGTATTATGGAGAAAAACACAAGCTTGCACATTCTTTGGGTCATCCCATGTTTAAAGCTGAATAAAAAAATATTTCATTTTAGCTAACACAAACAGTTGCTTTAATATTCAAATAATTGAGATTTTGGATTCCTTCCTTTTCATGTTTTTCTCTGACTGAAACAATCTTTAGCATTTTATGTAAAGAGCAGTTAGAAGTCAGCATAAATTACAGTATGTGGTAATGCAAATGGTCACATATTTTGTGAATGAGACAGGATCCTCCTCAGAATTTCAGTCTTTCTCATTCTCTTCTTTTGCTGGTTCATTGGGTACTAACTTGAATGTTCTAATGTTCTTCACCTGTCTTATAAACCTAATAATCTCATATGTTTGTAAGTCTATGCCCATCAAAATCCCATCAGTATTCCTACTCTTTCCAAAAACCTAAGGCCTTCTTATCAGTGTTTGTCTATTTTCCAAAAAATTTGCAATATAATAAATGAGGTTCCTATCATCCTGAGTTCCTTAATCTGTGCCTTTTGACTTAGAAGTGTTGCTCAGGTATTCAAATCCCTGTAGAAGACGTTATTTGCACCAGTGATTATTTTTCAAAAGAGACTCAAAATCACATTACAATTTAGACTTTTTGAAGGGAAAGGAGTCAAAAAATCTCTCAGAACCATTAATAATTCAGTGTTAGGCTAAGATGAAACTCTATACAATGGTCATGAACAAATAGCCTTTCATACAACAGGCAGCTTTGGAAGAAGCACAAATACTTTGAAATTCTTTCAAAACATTCACATATTTCAGCCTGGCACTGAATTCCACAAAATAAGGATTATATTTCCTTAGGTATCATATCCAGATTAATACTTCCTAAATCTAGATTTATGACTAAGGTGACTGTTTGAAGAGATAATTTACCTGAACTATGGTTACTGAGGGATAGGCACTCTTTATTAAAATAAACAGCTTCCCAAAGGATTCAGAAGTACAAGGAATGGACAGATATATATAGATTGTTTTCAAATAGTGCCTCAAGACAAAATGAGTCAGTACTCTAGGGATCACCATGCACAAACACTCTGGGTTTAAAATTCAGATTAATTTTTAACATAGTCTCCAAAAATTACTTTTGTGCTAAAGACAGTCAATTTAAAATAATGTGCAAATGTCAGCTACAATACTATGAAGAAACCAAGTGAAACAGGAATTAGAATGTTGTATAAAAATACAAGATATTCCAAGTCTAAAATGAAGCATTTAAATAGATATTTAATCAGGGCAGTTAACCAGTAATGACAGCAATTAATCAAGAAGTGGAAGCACATTCACCTTGCAACCCTTCCCCCACACCAAACCCATTACATTTTGAAAGAGATTGATTGCGTTTATTAAAAAAGTCAACAGTGTAATTTAATTATTATAAGACAATGTCAAACAACTTGTGAATTCTGTGAGCACCAGAACTATGGCCCTTTCTCAGGGGCCAAAGTCTTGTATAGTTTGTAGACATTTTACTGTATAAGAAGTACAGGATTGGGCACTGCATGAAAAGTAGGAGCTACATATTGGGGTAGAAAGAGATAGAAAAACAACAGTTTTCCCCCCACAAGAAAAATAGAAAATTTCTGAACGGAAATTGTCTTTTTCAAGTATTCTAAATATCAGGTCTCACAAAACTTAAACTTCTGTACTTGCCCAGACAGTTCTCATCCTGAGACTCATTTTTATCTAGATAATCAAAAGAGGCTTTACAACAAAGTAAGAACAAATCTTCTGAGACAAATATGCTAGGAGACTGAGAAAGCTAGAATTAAAAAAAAAAAGTTTACTAATGCATCAGTTGAGAAAATAGACATATCTATAAAAATGCAGTAGCACCAAGTGCCTCTGACAGAAAACATGAAGCTATGTTAGTGGTAAGCATAATTTTTAAATTCCAGTTTACCACTCCAGTTGGCTGACATTTAATAATCCTTCTTCTCCTCTATACAAGTTAATTAAATCAGGATTACATATTTATTTGCTCATGTATTTCTTTGTCACAAAAACGCTGTGATGACTGCTTAGCTTCTTCTGCAGTTTTTAAAGTTTTTTTACAGCCACACACAGTGTACTCCTGCAACGCCAGAAAGAGTAAGACTCATGCAGGATTCTGATAGATAGAAGTATTCAGGACCAAATAAGAAAGAGAAAATACATTCAGATAACATGAACTTGACATATTGGTATGAGGAAAAAAAATCAGAGTTCAAAAAACGACTGAATTATCCTCTTTTCTCTTTAGAAACTTTTTAATGTTTTATAGCTTGTAGCATTCCAGTTACAGAGACACTTGATTAGAAATGCTTTTAGAAAGAGGAAGAAGGTAAGCAATCAATATTTACAGCAGAAGTGAAGACCTGCATGCTTCATGAGAGGATCATTGGCTTGAATCTAAACTGTATTTAACACCTCAAAAAAATCCCAGTAATTTCCTCCTTGGTCTGTATGGTTAAGCAATTACTGAGGAAGAAAGCCAGAAATAGATCTCAGAAAGGGCAGATTGACTCCTGGGGTGCATCACACAGGGCACTGCCAGCCAGGCCAGGGAGGGGATTGTCCCACTCTGCCCTGTGCTGGTGTGGCTTCACCTCAAGTTCTGTGTGCAGTTCTGTGTGACACAATGCAAGAAGGACAGCAAAGTCTGTCCAGAGGAGAACAAACAACATGTGAGAGATCTCTAAGGCAAAAGCTATGAGGACCAGCTGGTTTGATCATCATGCAGAAGAAAAGGCTGAAGGATGAACTTATTGCAGCCCATGATTTGCTGTAAGGAGGGCAGCAGAACAGGAGGTGCTGAGCTCCTCTCTGGTGATCAGGGATAGCACACAAGGAAATGGAATGAAGCTGCATCAGGGAAAGTTCAAATTGGACATTAGGAAAAGGTTTTTCACTGAGAGGGGGATTGGTCTCTTGAACAGGCTTCTCAGGGAAGTGGTCATGCCACCAAATCTGTCAGAGTTCAAGGAATATCTGGATGATGCTCTTAGTCATATGACTTAATTTTAGGTAGTCCTGCCAGGAGAAGAGAGTTGGATGCAATGATCCTCATGGGACCCTTCCACCTTGAGATGTTCTATGATTCTATGGCTTGATTTTGGATTCTAATTTTCCTGGGGAACAAAAGTTATTTCCTATCCCACATAGCTGGGCAGGTGCTATTGCACAACACAAAACAAATTGATAATTAGTTTTGATAATAATTGATAATCATTTTTGTTAATTGATAATTAAGGATGCAGAAGGAGCCCTTTCAATACAGTCTGACATAGAGTAAGCTCTAAAAGAAAAAAATTGAGGAGAGACTGAGCAGGCTGAACGGCTCTTTCAACCCTTTAAACAACTGGACTGTGGCTAAATTTAAGATCATTTGAAGTCTAATAGCTCTTGGCAAGAGGTTTGACATATTCTTCAGCAATTACTGTAATTTAATTGTAGTTATCTTATAGTATTAAAGTGTACTAGGCAATTTCCTGTAATAAGCTTGATTAAGATACCTCTCAAACATCCACCGTCGGTTGTAAGTCTGCTTTAGAAGGTGAATCATGCCCCATAGACCCTGTTTCTTTTCATTGCCTGTAAAGAGTGTCCAGATGGTCAGCTCAGAGGTAAAAGACTACTTTGTACAGAGATATACTTGGCCAGTTGAAG
Source organism: Molothrus aeneus (assembly GCF_037042795.1). NCBI lineage: Eukaryota > Metazoa > Chordata > Aves > Passeriformes > Icteridae > Molothrus > Molothrus aeneus. Next base: position 74,548,422 of record NC_089647.1, on the reverse strand, counting down.
ATTCTTCTTTGTGTCTACAATACTTGTTTGTAAAAGAATGGATCTCAGATTTCGAAATAATACTTTGCCTTTTTTCTATGTAAGAAAAATCAGTATTACACTTCATTTCTTTCCTTAAGTAGGAACTTCTCCATTTACAAACACACCACTTCAAGCCTCAGAATCGTAAGGTAAAAAAGTAGTTTTAAATCCCAAAGAAGGAAGCACAAAGTTGGGATGTGAGTCACACTTCAAGGGATGCTGACTCCACTACTTTACTGGCATGTCTCTTCCAATGGTTTAGAACACTTCCTGTAAAGAAATTTTTCTAATATCCAATATAAACATTCCCTGGTGAACACGATGTCATTTTCTCTCATCCTTTCCCTTGTTACTTGAGAAAAGAGATTGATACCCACCTCACTACAACCTCTTACAGGAGGCCTGTGAACTTTTCCCTCAGGCTTCTTTCCTCTAGGCTAAAAATTACCAGCTCCTTCATTGCTCCTCATAAGACTTTTCCTGTAGCCCTCTCATCAGATTTATTGCTTTTCTTTGGATTCTATCCAGCACCTCAATGTCTTTCTTATAGTGACGAGTGCAAAACCAAACACAGTACCTGAGACGTGGAAAGTCAGTTTCTAATTGCTTTAATTATCAGCTGAACCACAGCAAAGTTCCAGTCTTGACAATACCAAAGATAATATTTCTCTTTACAAAAGCATTTATGCAGAAATAAAACCAAGTTTCTGTGTTCTTCCTACAAATCCCTTTCTCTGCCTATCAAACTAGAGTCTCTATAGTAAGCAGAATCTCTTTGTTGAGAGCATCCTTGAATTTTGTATCGATGCCTTTTTTAGCTTTCTGAGTGGCAAATCATTAGACGACCTTATTTAGAAATGTCCAGGCTCTTTGTTGTAAAGGTCCTATGATCTTTAAGGTGTTCTTTTTTAATTGATTTAGAGTGAATGAAAAAGATGTATATTGAACTCTTGAAAAACATTCCCTGTATTAAACCAGCAGTGAGTACAGGAAGATTTTTTTAAAGATTCTCTCAGGTTTTAATATTCTTGAGATTGAGGTGAAACTTGACTTTGTCAAAGGTCAGTTTCCTGTCCATCAACTCATGAAGTTACATGGATATTGCTGAAATTCTATTTCTTGTGTTTCTCATGATGTTACCCATTCTATCAGTTTTCTAAATGTTGTGGTTTTGTTTCACATCTTCTTTCTGGAGGGATGATCCTTTGATAGAAGTGTTGATATCCTTAGTAAGTGCAATGGCAATGAAGGCATGAAGCAAAGGCTGGCTTTGGTCACTAGACCATTTGTTCTTTACATTCATGATGACAAAGGCTGAACCACTGAAAAGCTAGAAACACAAACTCTTGCTATTAGACATATGTGGCATATTAGAAAAAGTGACAGGAAATAATTGATAGGCACTTATAACCAGCAATTCAAGAATTGATATGGTTCATAAGTACCTATGACAAGTGGCATTGATGTAGTTAGCAATGCTAGTTGATTTCTTTGTATGTTTAACAGATATGGAACAATTTTTCTCTGATAATATTTCAGTCTTCTCTGGAAATAAAATGATGATATTTTATAACCCTGAAATCCTTGTGGCTCATCTGCTCCAGGATTATTCTGTTCCAGTATGAAACTCACATAAAATCATAAAAGAAAGAAAGAAAGAAACAAACAAAAGTGTATTTACTGATGGCATGTGAAGAAGACACACCATAGCTTTAATTGTCTAGCTGTCTTTATGAATCTTATATAGACATTTGCAATGGGAATATATGGAGAAGTTCCCTAACTACACTCATCCAGTGAGTGCACAAGTTCCTTAAGGACATTTCCTGCTTTGTACTCCACTCCATAAATATTGTCAGAATTTTATTTTGTTTCATGTTCATTCCTACTAAGTGCTGCTAGTTTCAAAAAGCAGCCTATAAAAATCTTAAGACCTAATTCCTGAGTAATATCACCAGTTATTTAGTACTGTGTGGTCATTTTGCAAATGTCAACCATGAGTATAATTTTTGTTATTAATAAATATATTAAATACTCATGCTCTTCTTGGAACCTTTTATCAATAGTATGAACAGCATGGGATATCTACATCCAGATCCATAACAACCTCTTCATCTAGATAAGCCAATTGTTTGCTCCCTATGTTTTTTTTTTGTTTTCAAAACTTAATCCCTAAACTTTTTACAAGTCTTTAGTGGAGATTTGTCAACTTTTTTTATATCCAAGAGCACTCTAATGGATATTGTGAACCATGGGTTCATTTTACAAAAGGCATTTCAGCTGTTTCTCAATGTATCATGTTAGTCTGTCTGCTAGTTAACCCACTCCTCTAAACAGTCCCTACATCTTTCTTAACAAACTCATCAGGCTTTTTTTTTCCCCCTCAGGATTTCTTTTGAAGCTCTCTTTAAAAATTGGCATTCGCCCCTTTTGTGACAGTGCCTTGGCAACTCCAGGATCGTTTCAAGTAAAAGTGTCCATGCCTACTTTTCCAATTAAATGTTTAAAAATGTTAGGTGATTAGCATGTGGTCCTGGTAATTTGCTGCAGTTCATTTGTCAGCCTGTTGTGCAGTGTCTTCCAGAGACATCTACCAATTTTAAACAAAATTGCTGTTGTTTTTCACATCTCATTAAGGACCCCCTCCAAGCTTCTCTGTGTGGATCAAGGAATAAAAACACCAACATTTCATTTATGCTATGGCCATGGATTGTTTGAGTGCTCCCTCATACTTGTATATTGATCTAAAAAACCCCAGATGTATTTAGAATGGCCAGAAGTTATCTGCAAGTGAATTTTGTAACTCTTTGGTTTAGAAAAAACAAAAAATATATGTAGGATATTGGCATACTGTGATAACATAAATATTTCTATAAGGCATGTTTTGGTTTCACCATGAAACTTAAAAATGGGTCATTTTATATTAAAAGAGAAACTATATCTGATACCTCACATTGGCAGTTAACATTTCAGTCCAGTGCACACAAAGTAGCATTCTGTGATTCAAACCCTTTCGGTAGAGAAGAAGAAAATGTGTATCTCTACATCTTACATCCATCCCTAAAGAACCTACCAGCCAGAAATCATTTGTCAAAAATGCATTAAAAGCACATTCCAGGAGATAAAAATTCAGAGTATGCAAAGAAAAGCAAGCCCTCTCACTTTTTAACCCACCTTTCAGTCCCATCTCATGTAAACAATGGTCAAAACATTGAAAATCCCATTCTTGGTAAGCTTCACTTGGGTAAATAGGATTCTTGCCTTGAATACTTCTGTTATTTTTCCCTTGTGTAGTATACTGTCTCAGCATGTAAATACATATATGTATTTTTTTTAAGTGATATGGATGTATTTATTTCAACTAAAAAATGTTCTGGTGTTATTTGAATACTCAGGCTCTTCAAGGTAGTAGTAATATGAACTGTTTTTCTTACGCTTATCATTGTAAAAATGGCTTTTCTAGTTATTCTTCCCCTTTCACAATGGGAGCAAAGCTGAGACTAGATTCTAGCAGCAGATGTTTCAGCTCCTTTATAGTGCCAGGTAACATAAAAATCTCTGTGCACAAATATGTCAAACATTGCATTTTCAATAATATAATGGGAAAAAAAGAACAAAGAGTCTCCAGTGAACTTGTGTATGCATAAGCCAATTTTCAGAAGTGCTAGTCCTAAGAATTGCAGTTTGACAGAGCTACTTATCTGAATGAAGTAAATGTTTATTTATCAAAGATAAATTGTGAATGTATGATTCCTGACAATAGATGTGCTACAGTTCAAAAACAATTTCCCACAGGATCTTTTTCACTGCCTTCAGACTAATCAGCTTCTTCACAGAAATGTTTCTTTCTACCTGTGGCAGTAGAAAAGAAGATGGTAAAAACAGAGCTTGCACTGTATTTGGAAACTAGTATTTGTGACTACATTGCAAGACCATCTCTAGTTCACCTATGACAAAGATACATGAGCTTTGAAAGATATTACTGAAGTCAATTAATTTAAAAAAAAATTTAATTAAAATTTGATTGGTTATGGTAAGCAAGTGGAAAGTCAATTTTTTATCTCCATGATTTTTCCTCAGAGACTACAGCAATTCTGCTATACATCATTATAACTTTGAACACCACTGCTGTTGGATGAGATCAAGTAGAATGATACAGGATAAACCAGAACACTCTGAGATGCAATGTGGCTCAATAAATCAGAAAAATTTTTAATATAATTTTCAGATTATTTTAAAAGTGAATGGGAAAGCTATCAACCAGTGCTTCAAGTGGTTTTTTTACAGCATTGATATATTATTAAAGGAAATAAACTTTTTCTTTTTGTGTGTATTGACCAAAAAATTAAATGCTAAATATTTTTCCTAACATTCCATATAAATATCAAATTAGATTTTACCTTAGCAGGTGAGGGTTTTTTAAGGTACTACCTGAATTTAAAGCATGAAAGCTACTCTGATAATAGTTTAAAGCAATTGAGACAATATTTGAGGTTCATCTCACCAAATCTTGGACAATTAACTACGTTTTTTTAGTGACTGTAGAGAGACCTGGACCTGTTGCATTCTTCTGAATGTCAAGGATAAAGACCTGACTATCTTAGTGTGACATTGGGGCTGGCACTGCTTGGAGCAGGTTGGACTGGAAAGATCCTGAGGTTCTTCTAAACTGAACAATTCCATGATTCTGATGACAGAATGGCAATCCAAACGACATTATGTGAGATACCTTTTTACACATTGGTATTTATTATGTTTCTGTTTAGATTTTTCACCCTGAAGATGGTCTTGTTGCACCACAGCCACATGAACATCATCAGTATGAAAGGTAGATCCTTTAAAATTGGTGTTGCTATGGCATCACACCAATGTGTATTAGAAACCAACTCTGAGAGTAGAATGGGAGGGGTTTGGGATGAAACAGCTTTTAAGCCATTAGATACTGGGACCATATTGAAAATTATTATAAACAGAGGCTTTGAGTGCTTTTTTCTCATCCACATATTGCACAGTTGTAATTGCCCTTTGGAAAAGTTTTGTTCCTTGTATTCTGAAAACAAGGTAAATATCCTAGAGATTGTTTATGAATTAATCAGAAATACCTAAAAATATGCAGTTCAATGCTTAGTGATATGATAATCTGGTTTTAAAAAATGTGCAGCTATTTTGATGCTACCTAAAAACATGTATCACTCTGGTTCTCAGAAGACACATTAAAATCTTATAATGTCTGTTTAAATGAATGCCTGTGTACAAAACAGTGTGGTGCACCATATGACAAATTTTTTCCCTGCTAGGCAATAATTCATTGTGTCTATTTGTTTTAAACAACTACCTCTGAAGGAAATGAGTGATAAACAATTTATATGAAGGGGACCTGATAGCTATCATGGTCCTCTGGAAAATATGCTTTAATCACAGGTTTGTTTAACAGTTGCAGTTTATAAGTTCATAAAATGAAAGCAAAGTATTCTAAACCAAAATAAAACTCTGTTATACAAACCCATTATTCTTAAATTCTTCCACTGTGATTCATATCATATTCATATTCACATTTAGTTAACTTTCAAATATTATAATGTGATACCAGATTTTAACTGGTTTAGACCCACACAAATTTTTTTTTTTATTTTTCAAAAGGTTTTTAACATGTAAAATAACATCATGTTTTTTCTTCAACATATTAGTCATTATTTGTAATAATTCAGCCATTGTGTTAGTTTCCAGTATAGAGGCAGGCTGATTATGTTGGGAACTTACATAATGTACTTTATATTACTAAAAATTATGACATTACCATATTAAGCATTAAATTTAAAGTATGTGTCCCCTGTCTATGGCCTCCTTTCTGCTTTAACAAAACAGAAACACTGAATAAAGATACACTATGTCAGAGACACTCTAAAGAAGTTTGAAGCACAGGAGACAATCTCCCACAAAGCTGCATGAAGCATGATGGATTGGAGGTTCACTATGGTTAATGATAAAGGAATATTCAAAAAATTCCAAAATTTATATTTCTTGGCATCTGAAATTTCTCCAACTTTATCCTCAAAATTACAGCATAAGTTTAGGAGAACAAGCTTTCTTTCCTCAGCTGAGCAGAGAAATACACATTCAAACTGTGCCAAAGAGAAACATAACAAATCTCTGGGTTTTTCCATTTCCCCCAAAACCTATCTCACACACAGCTGCTTTCCCAATTGTCACAGTGAGACTCTCAGATTGCTTCTCACTCAATCCTTCCTTGACAGAGCAGACACTTAAAATCTGTCTTCTTGCCATAAGACTGAGAAGGAAAAAACCCATACTTTTTTCTTTGAATGGGTGATGGAGAGAAGTTATTTATGGAGAAAAGAATTAAAATCTCTCAAAAATAAAGAAACTTAAAATTATAGCTTATGCCTAAGTCAGTCAGTCATATCACAAACCACAAATACCATCAGTGCCCTAAATCACTAAGACACCCTTATCTGTACTTGATTTTTATGGCTGACTGCACTGATAATAGTTTGTGTGATTAGCTGAAATGGTGGATGCTGGTAAAAACAGAACTGTTCACTAGAAGGCTATCAGTCCATTGAGCAGATTGTGGTTACTACTTCTAAATAACTTGCTTTCTGAAACTCCTGTTATCCACTTCCTCCAGATTTTTAAACAAATAAACAAATAAATCCCATCTCTGAATCTTATACTGTCACACATAGGACTATCAAGAGGATGAGACAGAGCAGGGGATGACTATAGTGAAAATTTTACAGGTGTTACAGAAATGAGAGTTTATCATGCCAGTTCATTTAAGCTCCATTTATGCTCAAAGTACTTACCAAGAAACTAAAAGTGAACAAGCCCTGCAGGGCCTATTCAAAAGCATTAGCAATAAACCAGCCCCCACTGTGTCACTTAAAAGTTACAAGTTCTAATTTCATGTGGGAGTTATCTGGAAAGTTTGTCTCTACTATGATTATACCAGCCTGATTTTATTCCCCTTGTCACACAAAGTCTCAATTTTTTTTCATGAATAATTGGCACACATCGTGGCTCGGTCTCTAATCTGCACAATTATCTACCTACACCGATTTTCAATTAAAGGATCACAGTGCACGTGGTGATAGCATTTTCTTGAAAAGCCACAGCCTCTATATGCAAGCTCAGAGTTTTGCTATCAGAAAAAGGCTATGCACTGGTTTTTACCTGACATTTTGCCTTTGGTATAGCTCAGCATGTACAAGAAATATGAAAAGCAATCCTCAGTCTCTTTCACTGACAAATATTTAACAGAACAGCAGGGGCCGAGAGTGTTGGTGGCCTTGGCTGTGAATTGAAATGTCAGTAGTAGCACCATAATGCAGCATCTATCTGTTCACACACTTTAGAGAATGAAATCCGAGTGCTACCCTTATAGCAAGACACTTTAACATTTACCAGTGCACACACATGGACACAACAAAGAAACAAATGGCACAAAAATGTTTGAATTATTGCAAGAGGTTTTGTGGTATATTCTGAGCTACATTTTCAAAGGTCATAAAGCTCTGAGTACTGAATATGGAATATTCAGACCATATAGTACAACAAGTTAGCCAATTAAAGTGTTTTTAATAATACATATTTTGTCCTTCCATAGATGAAGTCTATTTTATAGAAAGTCAGGTTTTGTATTTTGGAGGAAAAGGATATTGAATGCTGCTTAATTTTTCTTCAGGAAAAAACACTGCTAAATGTTTTTGTCTAGCAAAAAGAAGGCATTGCAAGCAAGCAGACATTGGTTTAGTGCCATCTTGGTTTTGGCTTGTGTCCTCACATTTTTCTCTATGACATCCAGCTTAAGAGCTAATTTCTTTTGATGTTACTTGACTCTTGACTAAAAAGACCAAGAAAAAAGTGTCTTTCCTGCAATTAAGCCCAAAGTTCAGTCCATGAACAGATTCTGTATGAATCCTCAGGGAAGATTGTCTGGAACCCCATCTATTTAGTCATTTAGATAATAACAGAGATATAAGCACTGTCTTCTGTGCTCTTGCCTCTGTTTTAACAACTTATTTACATGGTAATTTGCTTGCCTAATCCACTCTTGTGTACATGACATTATTAACTTCCTAGGTTTTGATTTTCACTAAAGAAAATCCTTCTGTAATTTCAGTTTCCCTGTATATTCTCCTTACAATCATGTGCTTTGCAGCTTCTGTTGTCCAGTGTATCATAGTTTTTCACTTTTCATCTGAGCTTTAATGTTTTGTCTGCTTCACATCACTCATAAAAATCTTTTCCTCCTTCTTCCTGTGTAATTTGAGTAAAAATCATATGCCTTTAAAAAAAATATAATTTTTCATTTTATCTTCTCTGGTATATTATTTAATTAATTACATACTCATACCTTAACTAGGTCTGAAACTTTTAGACCTCAGAAAGTTAAAGGGACTCTGGGTTATAAATGTAATACTACTCATGTACAGATTGGACTACTGGGTGAATAAAAATTTTAGGTTCCTACTGTCTCATCTCTATTTGGTTTACTTCTTATGAAGATATGAGTTAATTCTGCCATGACCATCTTTGTACACACTTCTTTATTCAGCTGTGTTGTTGTGATCTTTTAATAAATTTGCTTATTTCCTCTGCCTACTCCCTCACATCCTCTCACAAAATTTCCTGGTTTTATATTCTCCTACGTCTACATTTAGCATGGACTTTCTCTAGGAAAAAGAGAAGCAGTCCAGTAAATTTTACTTTCCCATTATAACCCCTTCACCTATTACCAATGTCAATGCTTCTCATCTGCCTTTTTAAAGAGATTTTATTTTGTTCATCTGAATTAAAGTAAAAGATTTCAATGCACTGTTAAACAAAGGGCAGATACTTAGAATAGTCTTCCATTATGAATCTTAGCAGTAAATTCTAATATATTAATTTATTATCACTCTGTGGCCCAGAGAACAGTCATAGATTATTTAGATAAAATATGCATAGTTATCATGTCATCCTCTGCAGGTTTTTTCTCCCAATTTATTATGCTGTATATATTGTCATATATCAGCACATAATGAAAAAGAATGGTATGAAATTCTCCTTGTAGAGGCCTTAGCAAAGTAGTTTTGAAACCTCATAGTTAATTCTAGCCGTTCTCTCCTTAAAACTAATATTAAATAATGAAAAGCAATCTAAAACCAGTTCTTGGTCTTAGATGAATGGTGAGTATGTACAAGGTTAGATTCAATTCTGTGCATTCAACATCTAAGTGCCTGGAGGTTGACTATACACTAATTATCTGTGCATCTATCACAGTCAAAGGGCATCTGGGGATCTATTCAATTTCCTTAATAGAGGCACACAGTGTAATTTGCCATGCTTGACTGTCACCACAGCTTCTTTTTCATATCTGAGGTCTGGCACTGTACCACAACATCCATGCTCATTGGCTCTAAGGGCCCCAAAGACTCCATGTTCAGGTGACCTACTTTAGGGATGAAGGAGTAGCTCTCTAAATTGTGCTGTGCACACCTGTCAATATTTTCTTAGGTTCCACAAAAGAAAAAAAAAAGCCCCAGCATCATAGGAAGAGGGGGAATGGATAAGGAAAGCAGGATGTGATAGACATACTCCTCTAGAAGTCATACTCCTCATACTTCTCTAGAAAAGTAGCGGGGTCCGGGTAAGATACTTTAGGGTACCTGGAATGGCAGATTCAGGAAACTAAATCCCACCTTATATTGCTGATCTTTATCTCACTTGCTCATAGCAGGGTGGGGTGGGTTGACGCTGGCAAGCAGCTTGTTCAGTCCTCTTGTCCCAAGCAGGATGGGGAAGAGAATTAGAAGAGCAAAAGCAAGAAAAACAAGTGGATTGGCATAAGAATAGTTTAAAAGGAAGGAAGGAAGGAAGGAAGGAAGGAAGGAAGGAAGGAAGGAAGGAAGGAAGGAAGGAAGGAAGGAAGGAAGGAAGGAAGGAAGGAAGGAAGGAAGGAAGGAAGGAAGGAAGGAAGGAAGGAAGGAAGGAAGGAAGGAAGGAAGGAAGGATGGATTATGGCTAGATTGACAAATGGTACCCAAGTATTCTGTTCTCCTGACAAAAAAAAAATCAAACCAAAAACAAACAAACAAAAGAAAAACCAAACCTAAGGAAACTAAAAAAAAAAAAAAAACCACCAAGGGAAAAAAACCCATTGGAATTAAAAAGAAGAAAACCACAATCTCTTTTATTCCTTTTGGCTCTAATTCCTTGAGTACTATATTCAGACAGGAGCACTGTAAAAAAAGACCTGTCACTAAAAAAAAACATCATGAGAATGAAAAATGTTAAGGAAACAACCAATTTATCTAGCAACATCTGTACCCTTGTCTCATGGTGCTTTTTTTTTGACTCTGGACATGTGATTTTCATGATAATACTCCAAGTTATCTTGCTTTTTTGGTCTGGTTAAAGATGAATGACAAGAGCTTTCCAAGCAAGTCTAGGCTGCTCCTTGTCAAGGGGGGATGCAAGGAAAAAATCAACATGCACTTTGCAGAGTTTGAGATATTCTAGAGGATTTAAAAACTGAGTAAGAATAATAGGGGAAGGAAAAGTCATTATTTATGTAACTGAGTGATGGGTGAACACATTTACAGTTGTCTTTGTCTTTAGAAAACCTTGTATGTTTCTTATATTTGATAGGACTTACTTCAGATAAATGCAGCTGTCAGAAAAGTAAGTGATTATGCTAGCATTTTCCTTAGGTTCCTGGTAGATACAGTGGGAAGAGTAGATGTTTCCAACTGAAGGAGATTATCCTTAACTCAGCAGGATCCCAGTATAAACAAGTCTGTCTGTAATATATGCCTGCCTATATAATTCACACAATTACTGCTGTCAGAGCATAGCTCACATTTCTGTCCCTTACCTGTGCCATTTACATTTGATTCCTCGGGTAAACACTCCCTCAAAACCCAGGAATTATTTTAAAATAAATATTCTTTATTCTTTGCTTTTAAATGTCATGGTTTTGTACCTTAATTTCCTGGTGAAGGTTGTAGTGTGGTTCCAGGTCACCATCTATCTCACATCTTAGTTTTGTGACCAAGCTCTTGGATGAGCATCTATAGCAAATGTGATGAATGATTATTGACAAAACCATCCGGGTTAGTGAACATGACTTTTTTTCAAAATGTCACTTTTAAATATGATAAAGATATATTCCATATAACAACATAAATATTTTAATAGTATATTTTAAAAGTGTCTTTATATATTTCAAATTTCTCACTTCCACATAGAGAACTGTGGAGATACAAATATTCCTACATAAATTTAAAAGTACAAAAATCCTACAATTCACATGAGAAATTGTCCCAAAAATGATGTGCACAAGAAAAAAAAATACTCAAAGGTATACAAATGCAGTAATGAAGAGACCAGGGTCATAAAGCTTGCTATTTTTTACATGCCTCAAGAAAATGGCTGACTATAAATTTTTAGAACTGAGTATAAAACTGTTGTGAAAAGCTGAGAAGTTCAAAATCTAAAGGAATCAGACAGTACTGTTATAAGTATCTGTGATACAATAGAAATCGGAACTAAATATAATACTTTTTTTAAGTTTCTGCATCTTAGAAAGGACTTTGTAATCAGTTCTTGAATGAAAGATAACTTCATCTTTTCACCTGATGAAGCTGGAAAATCTATGTTTAAATCATGACTAGAACTCTAAAACCAGCATTTATTGATAGGCATGAATTTTTTTCATTTATTAATAGGTATTAATTTTTTTAACATTCACATCTTTTTGCAGAGTATAGTCCGCAGTTTCATTTTGACTTCAGCTGACATGTGGTGGCCAAAGTAATCTTTCCATCTGCATGTAACAACAAGGTTGCAAACAGATTTTAGATATAATGACTCTTATCTGGGCTTATTTTACCTTCACCAGAATTGACCCCAAACATATTTAGCTGCTGAAATAACCTAATTTAAACCCATCAGAGGGCTTTTAAAATTTTATGAAAAGACAGATACACCTTTAGAGTGTGATTCATCCAATCTGAAGATAAATATCTAAAATAATTGGGAGGAATAATCACCCTCTGAAAGGGTCTGTTTTGTCCCTATGACTGCCAAGCAAACCTGCATGACTGTGAAAGGAATGAGACGGTGAAAGCAACTCTACTGACTGACATCCAAGAATAAGAGTACAACATAACTCCAGGAAGAACACACTGAAATAACTGAGCAGCACAGGACGGCATTTATGTCCAAATATAAATATCTGCTCTAAAATAAACATCTAGGTTTGCTCTGTAGACAAAGCCACTGGGAGTTTCCATGGCTGCTTACTTCTACAGAGGTGTTTCATGATGTGAAAGTGTTTCATCATGTGAAAGTGCTAAAACCAATGACTGTCTCCAAGTAATTTTGAAATATGGATGTTCAAAATCGTGCTGCTATGGACTTAACACCAAGGGGATTGCTCTGTCTACCAGAGTGCACAGCTGGTATTTAACCATGACCAGTGACAGAACTGGAGGAAACCGCATGGAGCTGAGTCAAGAGAGGTTTAGGTTGGATATTAGAACAAGATTCTTCACCCAGAGGGTGGTTGGGCACTGGAACAGGCTCCCCAGGGCACTGGTCACAGCATCAACCTGACAGAGTTAAAGTGTTTGGACAATGCTTTTGGACACATGGTGTGACTCTTGGGGATGTTCTATGCAGGGCTAAGAATTGGACTTGATGGTCCTCGTGTGTCCCTTCCAACTCAGGTTATTCTGTTTCTATGATTCAAAGTACCAACAATAAAATGTTCTTGGCATAGATTGGTTTTCTTCATTAGTCAGTAACTACCCATGCTTTTCTCCTTTGTCTTTGAGGAAAAGTAAGCAGCACCAGTGGTGCAGAACTCCAACAAACTTCCATCAATTTGGACTGATGCTACCTTTCAGTTACTAAAGGAACATTGAATTTATTATAATAATTTTAAATACACAGGCACACATGCACTCAATGTAAAGTCCCAGTTTAACAGTATTCTGAACTGTGACCTGAACATTAAGAGATGCTCCATGTGAATACCCTGTGTACGAGATAATTTAGGACAATGATTGTCATTAAAGTGCCTTCCATCACCACTCAGTCTCCAAGAAATTTTAACTAATTTCCTTTTGTTTCTTCAGAGCACAGCTAAGAAAACCAAAACCAAAGAACACCAAAATAAAAGATTTTCCAATAAGGTAACAAAAGCAAGACTGATCCCTTATTTAAATCACAATAGCTAACCTCATTTCTTCAGATAGCCAGCTGAGTGTAATGCAAAAAGAAATTCCAAAATTGTATACTTTTATATAAAGTATATTTTTTGTTCATGGAAAATAGTTCTAGTGAATGAAAGATTTGTTAACTCTTTATAATTCCAGTCAGTAGAACAAAACATCAAGAGTAAAAAGTGCAGCAATTAAATATTAGTCTACTTAGGGTTTATGTATGAAAAAAATTGTTAAAGGAAAATTCGAGCTCTAAGAGAAAGAAATAACTAGGATGAGTATGTGCAGCCCTTGAGCAGTTACGACATTAATTGTTTATAACTAAAGCAGCCATGTTGTGTCAATAACGAATAAAACATCAACAGCACTTCTAAGGAAATGCCTGTAAATTAAGGTTCATGGATTAATGTGTATCCATGGTACTTCACTGTCAGCGAAGTACTCAGCTTATCACACAGCAGATCCAACAGAGAAACAATAGAGAAAAATACTTATATTTGAAAACAGAAAAAAAAAAAAACAAAACTTTTTGTAACTTAGTTTGAGAAGGTATGTCTTAAGCAAATCTCAAAGCAGCAGTAAAACAGAAAGTGCTCATTTTCCTATGAGTTTCATGTGATCTTTTGAGCTGCATCACCAATTATCAATTTCCTACCCCCTGTGGCTCCTGGATGAAGGGGCTGACACATTGATCAAAATGTTACTAAAGCATCAGTTGGCAAGATATGTCTGGATGCTATTTAAACACTTTGCCCTTTCATCAGATTCAGAGAGAGAGGTGGAAAAAGAAAGGAGTTTCCTACCAGACCATAATTTTTCTGAAATAAACAGATGTATTATTCAATCTTTCATATGTAAGCCAAAAAGTAGAGCTTGCAAAAATAAAATCTATTAATTACTTGTAATGTGAAATCTTACAGGAGTTATACAAGAGAGCAAATAATTTAAACAGTGTTTTATACTATTTTGTACTTCAAAAAGTTAAGAGCTGTGAGGCAGTTTTAAAGATATGAATAACACGTGATTAAACAGCAGGGAAAATGTAATGTGACTTTTTCCATTGCTGTGACTTACAGTGTTAGAAGCCAAGCAGAAAATATGACACAGCCTTCTGATAATGTCAGACTCTGTAGCCTTACAGGGTCCAAATGAGTCCTCTCATTGCTAGCAGCCTCCAAGACAATTAGAGCTGGCTATTGCCCAAATTCTTTTAGCTTTAGCTTAGATTGGTACATACCTGTGGTACAATGCTTTTTGTTAGAATATTTTTGGTGTGTTTCTGTAGCAAACAAATTGTTTAAAAATAGTATTTATTCTTTGTACTTATAACACCATGAACTGCTAGAGTAGTATGTCAACAACCCCCCTGTACAGCTGGGCATATCTGACTTATGGGATCATACCTCCCATGACACTTTTCCACTTGGATTGCATCTTGTTGTTGGAGGACAGAAAATAAGGTCAATTTCCTGTCCTGTTTTGATAGGGAACCTTCAAAGAGATTGCAAGGACTTTCAGTATCCACTGGGAACAAAGAGTAACTACTCCCAGTTGTTTGTTAATACAATACAAATGCAACAACCATTACATTTAGGAAAAAAAAAGGCTTAAAAATACAGACTTTAGAGAATTCATTCCCTGGTTTAGAAAAACTGCTCTTAACAGCAATAAGTTCCAACATATATTTAACTTTCAGGTAATAAAGCATGTCCTTGGTATGCATTTTCTCATTTACCAATATAGTTTTTAAAACTATTGTAGATCACAGATTATCAAAGGACAGGATTTTGACGCTGTTTCTGGTTTTGAAAATGTTATGTAAAATACACATGGAATCAAAATGCAGTTGTTATAAAATAATAGTGCTATTCTTCAGGGTTCCAGTGCTTTCCTAAGAGATACAGAAATAATTTTGATTGTCTTGATTTTATTATCTCACCTGCTTCTTCTTAATTTCATTCTATTTCTTTTCTCTTTTTTATTATGTATTAGAAAAAAAGTAATACTCTTTGTATTATGTGCCCAGAACATTAACAGATGCATTCAGAACTCTTTTTACAGCACCTTAAGGATTAGAGAGTATTTTATTCCCATTTTAAAAACAATTCTTTCAATATCTGGCATATATTCTGCTGATCAGATTCCAACAAGATGAATACAAATATTCCCTCTGTTGCAATGACTTACAAGTTTTATCTCTTAACTCAATAAACTCAGAATATATCCTATATGTTACTGAACATCAGTGAATGGTATGCTATGAAATGTTTTCTCCCAGCTAGTTTTGTATTATCCAGTTTAGAGACATGAAATGTTCAGTTTTACCAACCTGTTGATTTTTACTTTATTTAAACTAAACAGTGTACTTGAGAAGTATAATGTTGGAAAATTTGGAGACCTACTTTTAAAGGCTAACAGTAACCTATAAGATTTATAAGTAAAATGAGGCTGATATACTAAAAATGTTTTTCTATCTGTCTGTCTATCTATCTATCTATCTATCTATCTATCTATCTATCTATCTATCTATCTATCCATCTATCTATCTATCTGTCTATCCATGTTTGTGTTTATGTAAGTCTATATTGAGATCACTGTATGGTGGTTTCTAAACCTAATTGGAGAATACTATTTTAATTTCAAATTTAACCTCCCTTAAAAATCTGCTTAGGAAGTGATATTTTGTGATTACCCAATATGCTAAAATAGTTCACAAAATGATGGATTTTTCACATAGGGATATTTTAAAAATTGAATTGTTTCACTAGACATCTGCATAGGGTGATTAACTTGTTCAGCATTACCTATGAAACACTTGTTTATATTCCTGAGAATAGTAGCACATAAAAAAAATAAAAATCTAGCAATTATATAGGAGCCTGGAAATCTGGATGCCTCGACTTCAATTTCCAGCTATCACGTCTCTAAGGCTGATGGCTGCGTTCTTGTCCATTGTCCATTATGCAACAGAAAAAAAAATTAAGAAAAATCTCAATAAACTCACTAATTTCCTATTTCAGAGAAATTATGTTAGTAAGAATTACAGGTTGGTAAGGCCCACCTTAATCCCTGGGAAGGTAATTGAACAACTAATCCTGGAAAGCAATCTGATAACCTTCTATGATGAAGTTATTCCCAGTTAAATGGGCACATACTAAAACACAGGATGCTCTCTCTGAACATCAGGAAACACTTTTTCACTGTGGAGGTGATCAAGCAGTGGCACACATTGCCAGGGAGGTTGTGGAGTCTTCATCCCTAGAGATATTCAAAACTATTTGGACATGGTCCTAGACAGTTGATTCTAGGTGTCTCTGCTTCAGCAGACACCTAGTGGGTTTGGTCCAAATGACCTCCATAGGTCCCTTCCAGCTTCAACTATTCTGTGACAAAATAGTTTAGTCTAACAGTGGAAAAAAAATCTGTTTATATTAATTTATTTCTCTCTACCCATCTGATCTCCTTGTTACAGCCAGCCTTGTTTCAGCCCATCAAGATTTCTGTAAAGACAAGTGTGTCTAGAGCACAGTGTTTGTACCACAAAGTCCCTTTGTACATCTTCCTTTCATTGAGGTCTGTCCACTTATACAATTAGATTTTGTCAGAAATTGGTCAGTTTTCCTAAACCTCCCAGTTAAGGGTTAGCAGAAGAGTTCTGAGATCCAGTATATCAGACTAGTTTTTGCTTCTCACTTTTTCATCTCTTTCAGTGTGAGATGACGGGTGAGATGATGATATTCCAAATACCTGAAAGATAGATTACTATTAGCTTTGGGTTTTTTTCAAAGCCGTTTTACTTGGCTTCAAGCCAGAATGCAACTGAACTGAAGGAGGCATTCTAGGAGTATTCCTAGTGCATTCCAACAACTAATCACATAATAACAATATTATCAATAATAACAATAATAACAATAAAAATAGTATAATAATAACAATAAATGATGATGATGATGATGGTGATGATGATCATGATGATGATGATAAAAACTAGACTGGAGCTAGACTTCATTAAAACCCCTCATATATTTACAATGCTGGTCCTGGAAAACAAGTGTTTTGCTCCACAAATCGCACCAAGCCACACTACTTGCTCCAATAGAAAGTAGCACTTCAAAAGGGTCAAAAGAGTCATTGCTGTCAGGTGCAAAAGAAAGTTTAGATGGCTCATGACTCTCAATCATCGGTGAATAACAGGGCAAACTATTCACTCATTTTGTAAGAGCTCCTAAAGAAACACTTTTTATACTACAGTTCTAGAAATGAAGTTTAAAATATATTTTACTTTTATATAAATTTGCTTACTTAACAACTGCTGACCTGGACTGGATTTCATGAAGTGCCCTACAGATAGCAGCAGCATGCTCTCCCATCATTGGCCTCTTGGATCACCCAAGGAGTCTACTTCTTCCAAACCACAATATTCCAAAGATCTCCTAATCCAATTTTAGATGTTCTGTAAATAAATGTTTTTTTTCTATTGGAAACAGATGAGCAGATTATCATGCATCTGCTTATTTTCATATGTGAAATTCTTAACTGTACCTACTACTTGACCGCGCACTTGAATTCATCTGTGAAAATATAGTGATGCTATTTACCCAAGAGAATCATTTACTCTAGTCTCCTTAAAATAAACATTACAGGAAGATCCCTGGTGTTTTCTCACTGAGAAATGTACCTAATTTATAACATATGTAGTTTCAATATGATAAGGTACTGCATGCAAGATGGTTAAAACTGAAATAATAATGAATTATTTTGCACCTGAAGATTCAACAACTGCTCAAATGCAAAAAAATAACTCCATGATTTGTAGATAAACTGTTCACTTTTATGTTTTGTTTAAGTGTGTTCAAGTTTACTATTTGACATTAATGTCACCTGTCAATAAATTCTACGACTATCAATGTAGAAATATACTGTAATTTTCTGCTTTGTTCTAGAAAGAGGGGTTTCCATCCAACTTGCAGTCTGGTGTTACTATGAATTCTGCTTTACTGTTTCAATTTAGAATTAAAAATACATTGAACATTTTTTTCATTTTTTTTTCTCCTAGTTGATTGCAAGACGAATGTGAGTCAGCAGTGCCCTGGCAGCCAGGAGGGCCAAATGTATCCTGGGGTGCATCAGGCACAGCACTGACAGCTGGGCAAGAGAGGGGATTGTCCTGCTCTGCTCTGCAGTGAGGGCAGTTTTGGGCACCACAATATAAAACAAAGACATTAAGCTATAGACAGTGTCCAAAGGAGGGCAATGAGGATGGTGAAGGGTCTGGAGGGGAAGCCAAATGAGGAGTGGCTGAGGTGACTTGGACTGTTCAGCCTGGAGGAGACTGAAGAAAGACCTCACTGTAATCTTCAACATCTTCACAAGGGGAAGTGGAGGGCCAGGTAGTGATCTATTCATTCTCATGACCAAATAAATAAATAAATAAATAATCACTCTGAAGTTTATGTACAAATGTACTGTCCTATTTCAGAAATTAGGTTTATGGATTTCAAAATACAGACTATATATATTTTACTACCCTGCCCTTCTCCCCTCCCCCCCCACCCCACTATTCTTTCTAGTGGGTAATTAAATTGCACATAATATGCTTTTCATTTGACAGTAGATGCCTCTCTCTAGGAACAGTGTAACAAATACTTGGTATCTATTCAGCCTCCTAGACGTTGCTGTTATCTCATTCCTATTTTCCTCCACAGTCACAATAAACAGAAGAGTACTGCATCCTAATTTTTGGTAAAAGAAGCATGATCTCAGCACTCTGTTAAATCCTCATCATTGTAAGAAGCTTGCTCATTCCACTGAAAGACAATGCACAACTTTGCAATTTTTCTTTTGTGTGCAATAAGGGGAATGTGGCACACAGCAAATGCTTTTGCTAAATCTCAACAGAAGCTTCCAGAACTAGCTCTAACAAATTTACGAAAGAATACTACAAAAAAAATCACTCTGAATCTGCTTTTCTTCTTGTAGTTGTTGTGCTCCCTTGAACAAAGACTATTGGCAAAGACAAAGTTTCATTTTTGTATGAAACTAGCTGTAAGGGTCCACCCACATCTTGCTGTGCAGTGTTATCATCTCAGTGATCCTTTTCCCAGTCCTTTGAGTAGCCCTGCATACCTGAGATAGATGCCATTTTTCATGAAGCTTAATAGTGCAGGTTACAAAATATATTTATTCTCCTTCCACAGGCACTGAAAAGCAATCCATGTATGTCAATATTTTATATTATATCAAAGAGAGCCCAAAATATCTGACTGCGG